>NC_088248.1:55236104-55540810 GCF_036013445.1 Caloenas nicobarica | reverse complement strand
CACTATGCTATTGTTCTTTTACACGTTGATTAAAAGAAGCAGAATGGAAGACTGGAGCATCTCATTCTCCTAACTTGTCCTTAATTTGTTCCCCCTGCCATTTCTGTAAGAGCCTTTCAACGTGGAACATCCTCCCTTGAAGAACACTCTCTTTGGGGCTTGTGGGTTAATGGGTGATGCAGGGTGTCATGTTCATCTGCACCATCAGTTCTGGCAGAACAGGTAGAAGGATGAAACTTGTTGAGGCAATGGAATGTAGTTTGGAAACTCTAAACTGTGACTTAGATGCATTCACAACCATAGCTACACACTTTTTAAAAATGTAAAACTTTAAAGCTCTATTATCCTCCCAGAAGTCAATTTCTCTGTCCTTGTTATTTTCAATACAACTTGGAGATTGCACCAGTTGCGCAGCTGAGTGTGGGGAAAAAACCTCTTGAAAAGCTCAAGAAATTTCTCAGCGGCATGATGGGAGGAACGCATGTGCCATTTGTGTTCAGCTATGACTTGTTTCATCCTGCATGCAGATGCGATTGGTTCTTCAAGGAGTAACGCTTTTTATCTGGTGACATTGGGCTTTTTGCCTTCTGGGTAGTCATGTACTGCAACCTGCTACCAGCCTGTCACTACCTGCTTGGGACATTCAGTCCATGACTGTCTCTGGCCCAACATCAGGTTGGAGGGAGGAATGGGAGACACAGGCACATGGTCCCCAGAACAGAGTTAAGGGGCCTTATTTCAAGGTACTGGCTATGTAAGAAATGAAAGGATGAATGTTGGGCCTATACCAGAATTTCATTCTTGGTAGAGTTGAATATGTGGCTTGTGACTTAACCACAGGCCACCCTTGCAAAACATGGTTTCCTGCACTGTATTGCAGCCTGCGCTTCAAAGCAAGTGGCATTTTACAAGCTCTCAAACCAGACTGTTCACTGCCTGGTTAGATGCTGTTTGTCAGTGCTTCCAAGACTTGTTTGTGGTTTCCAGCCTCTGTGTGATTGCTGTGGACTGAAGGTCAGGTTGAAGACAGGCCACCCAGCAGCAGCACCTTTGCCAGAAGATACAGCAGTAGGGGACGTGCCATGCTGGGCTGTGCATCATCTTCTAGCCTGCTAAAGACAAAAGCTTCTTGAAAGAAAAACACTGAAGCAAGAGCTGTGGTACACATACAATAAATGTAAAACGCTCCCCCAGAAGGTAAGTAGGCAGAGAACAAGTGGTGCTTCAAACCTGTGGCACATGGGGTGGACTCTGCAGCCTCCACCCGTGGTCCTGGTTGTATTTGACCTTAAGGGCAGTGTGGATGGATGGACTGCAGCTGGCTGGGCCAGGTGGGTACTCAGCTGCTGAGATCCCCAGGTGTGTGGGGTCCCAAGCTGGAGAGCATAGACAGAGAAACGGTTCTGCAGGAGGCAGGCTGGGGCAGCGTCTTCAGTTTGGGTGCTGATGAGCTATACCTGGGGCAGGGGAAGCTTTGTGGCTCTGTACAAGCCTGCAGCCCTGTATATGGATTTTGTTAATGTTCCCTCTCTCTAGGAAAGCCATCTGTGTTCTGCCTTGGCCAGAATCTGTCAAGGTGCTTCACTTCTCAGGAATGCTAAGGAGAACCAGATGGCTGGGTCTGTCCCGCAGGTTCCTGTGACAGGCTGGGTTTCTGCTGAGCTGTTGCTGTTATTTGTGGATCATCTACATGCGTTACTTACTACTTCTGTCCTGCCTGGAGATCTCCTAGGCAGGTCATCTCTCCTAGGAGCAGGCAGTCCCTGGTAGCGCTGAGGTGGTAGTGGCAGCCTGGCTGGTTCTGCTGGTGTGCTGGTGGTAGGGCCATGGTGATGTTGCTGTTGCTATTGTCAATGTCTGCACCATTCTCCTATTTTAGACCTTTAGAGGGAACCTCCTCATCCCTCTCTAATCTTCTACCTAACTGATCCCCTAAACTGGTTACCTCTACCAGGTACAGTGAGACTGTGATTTATTGTCATCAGGCTGAGAACCCCCTTTTTTAGGTTACACAGAAGGTCTTGGGGGGCAGGTGAATACAGTATAAGGCAAGACAGAAGGGCCTTTATAGCCATCCCACAAAGGCCGACAAGGGATTGCATGCTGTATACTGAGTGGGTGCACTTGGAGAACTCTGCAGGTGTCTTAGAAGTCTGGCAGTGGGACCAGCAATGAGCAGACATATACAGGGACATCCTTAAGATGGCTTTAGAGCATCCTCAGAAACAGTACAGGTATGGTCAAGATAACGCCCCAGTCTGTATCATCCCAGGAACAAGGAATGTACTTACTCTATCCCCTGCTCCATTCCAAATAGGAGTTCACAACTTCGGGTGGGGCGAACAAAAAAGAAAGCCCCCACAGTGGTTCATCAAGCTGATAGAACAGTTATGACAAACTAGAGAATTACAAGATGAAACTTGTTGCTAGAGTCTTTGCTAACCTTGTCTTGCATCACAGGAAGAGGATCTAGAACTGAAATAAAGAACTGAAACAAAGGTAGTTCGAGTATACCAAAGAGACCTTAGTATTGCCAGTTGGAATGAGTGTTAAGCTTCTTCACAGCTGGTCTAATTCCTCCATCAAAGTGTTGTGTAAGATAGCAAAGCTAATTTAGAGATGAATAGTCCCAGGTCAGACATTTAAAAAAAAACAAAAACACACAAAAAAAAAAAAAAAACCACAAAAAACGACACAGATAAACATAATTTTTTAATAGCTGGCCTTGAACCAGGAGCAGAGGCACTAATATTTCATCCAGAAATGGCAATTGCTATGACTAGAATAAAGAATGCTTGCAGCTGGGACTGAACTCAAGTGTAATGGAATCCCTGGCTACTCCTAGAGAAGGACACATCCCTAAGTTACCCAAACCATGTCAAATAGGCTTGTTTTTTATAACTTCCAATTAAAGTTGTAAACATTTGATCCTATAGGGACTCACGCCTATGGGGCCAGGGGGGAAATGCCTCTAGACTGAGAAGAAATTAGCATAGTACTAAAAACTCTGCCAAAAAAACCCAAAACATAGGAATGCTTTAAGAGTAGACTGATGGACTTCACCTGAAGGTTATTAGTTTGTTTACTAGTCACAACTTAAATCCACCTCTGAATTTTATTCTTTTCAGTAAGCTTTATGAAGCAGTTTGGCTGGAAGTAAATACATTTAATCTTCCTTACAGGCTGTGAACTTAGTCCACAGCATATTATGAAAAACAGAAATACTGTATTTGAGTTGGAGAAGGATTTATTTGAGACTTTAAGTCTTGAGTTTAACAAGGGCAAGTGTAGAGTCCTGCACCTGGGGAGGAATAACCCCAGGCACCAGTACAGGTTAGGGGCGGACCTGCTGGAAAGCAGCACTGCAGAGAAGGACTTGGGAGTTCTGGTCAACGACAGGTTGTCCATGAGTCAACAACGTGCCCTTGTGGCCAAGAAGATCAACAGTATCCTGGGGTGCATTAAGAAGAGTGTGACCAGCAGGTTGAGGGAGGTTCTCCTCCCCCTCTACTCTGCCCTGGTGAGGCTGCATCTGGAATATTGTGTCCAGTTCTGGGCTCCCCAGTTTAAGAATGAAAGGAATTACTGGAGGGAGTCCAGCGGCAGGCTACAAAGATGATTAGGGGTCTGGAGCATCTTTTGTATGAGGAGAGACTGAGACAGCTGGGTCTGTTCAGCCTGGAGAAGAGAAGGCTGAGAGGGGATCTCATCAATGTTTATAAATATCTCAAGGGTGGATGTCAAGAGGATGGGCCCAGACTCCTTTCAGTGGTGCCCAATGATAGGATGAGGGGCAACAGGCACAGCCTGAAGCACAGGAGGTTCCATCTGAATATGAGGAGAAACTACTTTGAGGGTGCCAGAGCACGGTAACAGGCTGCCAAGGGAGGTTGTGGAGCCTCCTTTTCTGGAGACATTCAAGACCTGCCTGGACACATTCCTGTACAATCTACTCTAGGTGAACCTGCTTTAGCAGGTGGGTTGGACTAGATGATCTCTAGAGGTCCCTTCCAACCCCAACCATTCTGTGATTCTGTAATTAAACTAAGCTGAGCTGCTTTCCTTCACAGTATTTCTTTGCACTATATAAGCACACAAATTCATCAAGGGTAGTATTTCTGCTGAACTTCCAAGTGGAAGCCAACGTTTCTCTTTTGTATAGCAATTGCCAAGTAACTGAAATGAGGTCGTGCACCATCAGAGCACCCGTGCATAATAGGATGAGCCTATTAAACTGTGGAATCATATCTTAACACCCACCTAAATAAAATGTAATATAAATGAAGGCATAGCAACAGCAGTTCCCAAACACGAGGAAAAGCTTAAAATACTCACACAATCACTGGTAAGTCATTTTCAAATGTATTTATGGGAATGAAGGGGAGGGAGGATTAATCATGACATCTCAAATGCACAAAAACACAGAGACGGCAGCAGGCAGGATCTGTAACAGTAGCTCAACTCTTTCTTGATCTTTACTCATGATCAGTGATAACAGAAAGCCTCTTGTCTACGAAGATAATTACTAATGTCACTGGTGTGCATTCCTACAGCATTTGAAGTAGGCAAACATGCTATAATAACAGTTATTGAAATTTTGTTTATGAAATGTCTGGAACTGTATATAAATAGCATCTGGAGATACAGTGTCACTGGATAAGAATGTAGTACTCCATCCAGAGCTCACTTAAGTCAAATGACTGCAAAACAGTTAGTATCATGCCCTTAATAAGGTACTAAACAGATTTACATGAAACACATCACAAACAAAGACTTTAGACTGTTTTATATAATAACACTAGAAATTCATCATATGGGTAATCAAGAAAAAAAAGCACAGAGGCTTATAATGCAACTGAAGCACAATGTAGGTGCCTGCACTCACATTCGTAACCCAAAATGTTACTGCTCAACTGCTGCCCAGCTATGGAGCAACTTGAACTCTGAAAGCATCTTGGGGGGAAACTTAAAACTTCCCGTTTGCCTCATGTTATTTCAAAGGGTGAATCCACAGTCACAGCAGCCCCAAGTTCTGCACTCACCCATGGCCAGGCACATTCAGCCTAAATTTCTACCGATGGGATCAAGTGAGTAGATGCTTCTCCTCCTCAGCCTGCAAGAGAGGCTTCATTGCCTCCATGGTGTCAAAGTGTGCCTCATACAAGCCTGTAGATTCAGGTTCTGTACAAAAGGTAGTGGTGGGTTTTTCTTTGCATTTTTTAAAGTGTGACTGGACAAAGGAGATAAAGGTTAAACTGCTGTTATTTTCTAGATCATGTTTGCAGGATACAGAAAGCCCAGGATTATTTTCTTCCTCAGTCTGAAGAAGTTAATTTGATAGTAGTATGTTTTAGCTAATAGGCTGCTGTAAAGAAAAACTAGCCTGTGAAGGAAAAAAGAACAGAGGTTTACTGTTTCAGAAAACTGAACATTATTACAAGTCTGGTACTCAGGGCTTTCACCTGAATACAGGAATTCCAGTCCCTAGAATGCAAGGAAGTGTTTACATTTTAGGGACTGAAACATAGGACGCCAGTTCTGGTTTTCTTCTTATTTTCACAAATGAAACTTTTTTTTTTTTTCTTTTTTTTTTTTTTTTTCTTCTTTCCTACATAAGTGACAGTTTCAGCAGGAAGCAGAGAGAAGGAGTGCTGTCCAATGCAGCCTGGAGGCTGATGATTGGGAAACCTTCCTGGGAGGCAGGCTGACAAACTGTTCTTCCTGCATCCTTTTGTTCTTCAAATAAAGCACGTAAATACCTATCTTCAGGGAAGTGTGGATGTTGAATCATGAGTGTGGGAGATCACATCTTGCAGACCAGATACATGCTAAAATGAGAAAGAGAAGGTGACTTTATGCACAATCCCATCTTCTACATATCCAAATCACCTTACGTAGCTTACGTAGCTCATGAGCTACATAACATTAAAATGCCCTTCTACTGCAAGGATGGACCATAAAGAACAGTTGTAGCTTTACCACATGGCTATTCAGAAGCACTCTTTATTGGTTTTGTTGTTGTTGTTTCTTCCCTTGTTATCACCAGTCACACCAAAGTATGTTCATATCTAAATACTCTTTGTTTCATCTGATTCAGCTATAAACTCTTTCTTGTGCACTGTTTCTAAACCCTCTCTGCAAACAATTTGCTGCCCTAGGAGTGTTTCAAGTCTGTATTAGTCACTTACATGCACACTGCTGAACGTGGTGGAGTTTGCTCCAGATGCTTACTGTGACCTGTGTGTTTCTCATTAATAATTTGTTATTCTTATTACTACATTTTCATCTGTTGCTGAGCTGGTGACAGAAATCAGACTAATACCTTCTAAAACCATTGACAGATCTTGTATTTTTATTACTTGGATTTTTAGTTAGTTTTAATAAAAAAGGAAAATACTCTAAAATAAAATTATCATAAAATGTTGCAAATATTATAGTAAAATTTCCTTTCTTTTTGAGGAACTCACATATGGTATTTTTACTACACCGTACCAATAAGCATCATAGAAACTGGCTGGATTAAACAGATGAGTGACTGTTTCTGAATAGTTTTTCAAGGTGTTTGCCAAATATAAACACTTCAGGTTTGTTTTGTCTCCCATTGACTGTAAGAAAACATTTTATGTCTACTTCAATGAAAAAAGGGGGACTTTTTTCAAAATTAGAGCAAATGGAACTATTAAACCAATGTAAGTACAGTTCTTATTGAAGGCATTTCACTTTGCTTATAAAATATTGTCTCAGAATATGAGTAATTTGACAAAAAACTCTGCTAGGCATAGAACTGAAACATATGAGCCAGAGATAACAGGAAAAATAATAGAGGGCCCTGTGAATGAGTTCTCACTCTTGCCTGCCTTCTTTCCCAACCATCGAAGAGGAGAAGGAAGAAAGGATATGTATTTGTGATGCTCTAGTATTGACTTGTTGTTCAAGGATTTTCAAAGCAGCAATAAATAGTCTTGTGCGATCCTCATCTGCTTCATTATCACCTTCTGAAAGGCAACAGTAAAGCAGTTAAGAAGTCTTCGGAAGATAATTGGTTGGTAATTTGGGAATGCATGAGCCTTGGCTGAAGTGCTGGAGCTATCTGGGTGGGGACTGCAGTTCGCAGTCTTCTAGAACATGATGACCAGGGGCATGCGATGCTTGGGCAGCAGGCTTAAAATGCACAAAAGGACACGCTAGTCTCAGATACTGAGGCTGGTGGGTGATAACTGGAGTAAGAGAGTTGTCCTTAGTTGTGATGGTTTAGAAACTTAAGACAGGCACGGTTTGCAGAGAGGTGGCATTCCTCTTCCCAAGGGACATAAAGGGTGTTACTGAAAAACAAGAGGAACTCGTACCTATTCCCATGTCTGAAGGAGAACTGGCAAACCATGAACTCAGTACAGACTGGGACCAAGGAACTGCTGCTTTCATACTTATACGTAGCAAACAAAAGCCGTGTAGATACAACCAACACACACTTTGCAAGTAAGGGATGTAATGCGACTTATTTTTCACAATCTGGGGCAACATCGTGTTTGCATTTGAGTTTATTTGACTGATTCCCTCTCAGCGTAGCACACGTGCAGCAGCAAATTTCCTTGAGAAAGCTCTGATTCTACACATGTGCACAGGCTTAAAAGCAAGCGAGTCAGTGGCCTTAACTGCCAAGAAGACTTTAAGTTAATTGACTGCAAAAGTGGTTTGCAGAGTGGGGATGCAGGGTGCTTTGATCATCTGGAAAGAGCACTTGCTGAGGAGTATAATTAAGTCTCTGAATCCATTCATTACTTATCCTCTCTGACAACTGGAAGGCCAACTTGTGCCAGCTTTTACAGTGATTTTATATATATATATATATATATATGCATGCGCGGCATCTGGTGCAGGGAAGCAGAGGGAGGAAGGTGCACAGGTGCGTGGGAGCAGGTGAGCCCGCAAAGGCCGCCCCACGGCCAGGGCTGGGCCCAGACCCGCCCGGGCCTTGGCCCCTTGGGACTGCAGGTGCAGCGCTGGCTCCAGGCTTGTGAGCAAACTCCCCCCTGAAGGCGGTTCCCGCCTCACCTGCCAACCTCGCGGCCGGCCCGGGCTCCCCACGGCCGGGCGGCAGCGACGTGTTTCCCGCGGGAGATGGGAGGTTGTGACAGACACACGGAGCAGCCCCGGTGAAACGCTCCCCAAGAGGGACGAGGCAGGCCGGGGGAGGGGGCCTCAGCTGCCCGCTGTCGCGACATGGGTGCCCGCCTGCCCGCCGCCTCAGACGGGCGCCTGTCCCTCTCCGCCCCCGCCGGGCCGGGGACCCGCCGCCTGTTGCTATTTCTGTCCGCGCTGCCGGGCGCGGGGGGGAGGAGGGCGGCGAGCAGCGGTCGTTGGGCGTGTGGTCTCGGCTTCTCCCGCCTCTTCCCGCCCGGGCCGCCGGCAGGTAGGGGCGGGGCGGCCCGGCCCGTCCTGACCCGGCGGGCAGCAACGGGAGGCGGCGACGAGCTGCCCGGCCCGGCCGGGGAGCCCGCGCTGCCGGTGCCCTGAGGCGCTGGTGGGGCCTCCCCTGCCCTGCCCCGGCCCGGCGGCCGTTAGCAGCTCCCTGCGCCTCTCCCTCCCCTCAGCGGGAGCTGGGCAGGCGGCGCCTGACAGCCCGCGGCTGCTGCCCGCCGAAGGCACTTCCTCGCAGCGAGCACATCCTGCGGCGGCCAGGCGGCGGTAAGCGGCGGCCGGTCAGCCCCGACTCCGGCTCCGGGCCTGGCGGGGGGCGGCTGCGGGTGGGGGCCGCCGTTCTCTGGCCGGGGGCCGGCCCGCGGGAGCGGCGCTGGCGGAGCCAAGCTGCGTTTTTGGAGGGGGGAAGGAGGAAGATCGGGTTTTAGCGTTGAGGAAGTGAAAGTGTCGAGTCGAGAAGTGGGGCACCCCGCGGCGGGCGCGGCTGCGGGCTGGCGGGGCTGGTCCGGCCGCTGCGTCCGGACTCTGAGGGGCAGAAGCCTCCGCCCGGACGAGAGGAAGCGGCTGTGAGGCGGGTGGCGGGTCCGGCCCGGGCCCCCGCTCCGGGGGTGGGTTGGGCTGCTGCCCTCCCATCTCTCGGGCAGGGTCGCGCCGTCGGTCGTAGCGGAGCCCTGGGGAAGCGGCGGCACTTGCTCTGGGGGGTATCTCTGCGGGACGGGGCGGGCGGGGGCGGCGGTGCCGCGGCTCTCAGCTCGCAGGGCCCGGGGGGAGCTGACTTCTCGTCAGAATAACCAAAAGACACGCTTGAATCTAATCTGCGATTGACCCCATGTGCCACGCTCTGCTTTTAGTTCTTTTTCTCACTCTTGCCTGCAGCTTCCTCACCCATCAACGCAAACCCGCTCGGTGCAGCTCCCAGAACCTGCTGCTTCTTGGAGCAACACAGCGGCTCTTCCTACAGGGGCGAAACGAACCTTTCCTCCAGCAGCACCGTTGAGTTTAACCTCACAGTCCCCACACACTGGCTCAGTGTTTTTATGGCCCTTTAAATTTGCGTACTAAATTAACAAGGGAATGATCTCTTGAAAGCACGTTCATGAGAGGTATGAAACAAATGTGGTTATTTATAGTGCAGTTTGAAAAAGATTGAGACCTTTGCGTTTGGGAGGGAGGCTGATGTGGCAGATCTGCTGGAGGAACCGTCAGTGGTGCAGATGGTGGGATTTGTGCCTGCCGTTAAGCCCGGAGATTGAATCGTGGGTCAAAATTGATAAAAACGTACATCTCCTGAACAGCAAATGCCTCTGAGCTGATGAATATGATTATACTTTTAACACTTATAAACGCTGAAATAGAAATTTGTCACAGCTTGTTTTATAGAAATGCTGAAAGTCATAGGTAATAGGCAGAAATGCTTGCAGGTGAGAAAAGTGACAGGCTGGAAGGAATTCACTGATATATGGATGACTTGACACTTCTTTCACTTTATAATTTGGTTAACTGAAAAGTTGGATGCAAGTGTTTTGGCTGTGGATATGCAATTGAATAAAAAGGAACGGCATTCAGAATGAAACTTACCTAGCAAGCTTTCTTTAGATTTTTTTAGTGCATTGCGGTGGTAGAACAGCCTAATATTTTGTTCAGGTACATGAGAGGCTGACTCAGAAGTGTCCAAGCTCTAGCTTCGATCATCAGCATACTCATTTCTGTGGACTCTGTTAAGGAAATAGAAACAGATGTCAAGGGCAGGAACAGTGAGCCATTTCCTTAATTTGATAGTTGATTATAATAAACTTGTATGTTTATAATAAAGAAAATATTACAATTTTGCTGGGATATTTTAAAATTAATAGACTATTTTTTGTCTAATTTGAGGAGTGATATAAATGCTGGCTGTATTGATAAATATTTCAGGTGTGGTCATTACAGCAAAACCAAATTATTTGCTCAGAGTACATGGTGGAACATTGTTCAGGGCCATATCTGAAACTGCTCAGAGCATTGAAAAGAATCCTTTAAAAGTCAGCATTTAATGCATGCGTATGAAAAAAAGAAAGGAAATTTAAAAGAATGTCTGAGGTGAATTGACTTCTGGACTTGCACATACTGTTGCCCACAGCAAGCTATAGCTCCAGAAGGTAACAGCAGATAATAAGTAGCTATGAGACAAAAAGAACATCCTTGTAACAGAAGAGCACATTGTGATTCCAAGTGCCACTTCAAGTTAAATTAGAACTATTTGAAAAATGAGAGCAACCTATGGTATGATACCTAAACAATCTTATTTAACCACAGAAAACAGACCAAAAATGTTGTTTGAAGCTTCAAGAAAAAAGCAGCTTGCAACTGGCTGCCCCGTGGAACAGTCTAATGGATACTGTGTTGTGATAGCAGAGAAGAGAGTCATTTCATGCGTATCAATGGAAACATAAAAAGACCTCTTCTCAGGAGTGACCATATCATGACATGCCTAATACATATTCTCATTCGTGTTTTTCTGTATATCCTGCTATGTGGATAGAGAAATCTGTCAGCATGAGTGAAGACAATTTAAATCTCAGTCTGGGATCAGAGAGAGAGGGAGAGGAGTGGTATTTAGTTCTGGCTTGCGTTCCAGAGCTCTGGCTGCAGGCCAGGGCTCCTCATAATCCTTAAGTAGTATGATATTTCTGCTAAAATAATCAGCGCTGAAGTGTAGTCGGTACTAGTGCCTCTGGTTCCATTTGTCACCAAGGTTCAGCACTAATGCTGTGCAAAGACGAGCTGAGCAAACTTGTGCTCTTTAAGACCAGCTGTTTTTCACAAGACTTTGCTACATGGTTGGAAGTTTTGCTTGTTTCTTGGAGGGCAGAAGGAACATGGACTTAACAGAAAAAAACTGCTGTCATGTCAGCAGCCTGGTGTGGATTAACTGCACAGTTCTCTCTCAGATGAACTGCAAAAGTTGAGGAAGCTGGATTTTCTTCTGTTCAGCAACTCATCAAACTCCTCATTTAATCATTGATGTGTAGAAGCTCTGACTGCTTTCTTGCTCGATATATCTTCTAAACTCACTGGTTTTGCTGTGGGTCCCAGCACTCCAACTGCTACCAAAACAGGGGTTGAGCTGGAGGAGAGTGAAGGATTACTTAGGTCAATAGTTACCTATGTTCTGTACGAGAATCTGAAACTTTTGGCTGCATCTCTTTATTGAATTCAGTCCAGTCCAAACGAAACAGCAGAAGAAGGATAAGTCTTCACCACTGTTGTAGTTTTTGCCTTTTGTGTGTGTTCGTTCTTTTGGTTTAAAACAATCTCTCTCCCTTCTTTAGCTTTTTCTTCCTGTATTAGTTTGAGTCCATTCCAAATTTGTCTGGTTTTCCCCCAGTTGCCAGCATGTGATTTCCAGTGACTTGTCCTCCTATGTTAATAACACAGTCTGTTCTCTGTACTCCACAAGGTTCTCCTTCCTAATCTCAAAGCTGACCTGGGGCCGTCCAACTGAATGGCACCCAGAGTCTCTACCTTGTCTGGATAAAGTCTTTGCTCTCTTGAGAGAAAGTGAGTTTTGAGGGATGGTGTCCTGCATGATGCTGCTGCTTAGACATGCACCTTCATGCAGGGAGAACCTGGGGTCCAGGATGGCGGAGGTACCAATTTTTGTAGCTATTCCCTTCACGCTGTCCTGCCTTCACCCTGACTTCTCTCTACAGGTGTCCCTTTTAGTTTCTGGTGACATAAAAAGATGAGAATACAACTTGATTTGGGAGAAGAAGAGCCTGATATGTGTATTTCATTTAAAACACAGCATAAAATTTGGCTAGAACAGGACTGTCTGTGTAGTGTTCCATGCTTTCTAAGCAAGCCTGCTTCCTGCTTGTGAGAAGCAGCTGAGTTGATCACAGTGAAAGAGAAGTTGAAGACAAAGAGCACACATCTGTTCCCATGTGTATCTTTCACATTGTTGAGTCAGTCTGGTGTCTCCTAGTACAGAAGGTAGGGTTTGATTGATTGGTGTGGTTTGTGTAAATATCATGTGTGCTACAGTTGGCCTGGCTGGTTGTTTTAATGCTGATGGAGCAAACACAGCTAAATCAAAGTAGGTTAAACAGTGGTAACTTTAAGATACAGTCTGGAGAATATTATCATTTCTCAGGCAGCAGCAAAGCTGTTAGCTGAGGAGTGCCACTCAGGCTCTTCTCAGCTGAGTGCAAGGGCAGCGGCGATCCTTCAGAAGATGCCGATGGAGGGGAGAAAGAGGAGCTGTCCCAGTTATATCTGTGAGCACTGGCAGAGCAACTGGAGCCATTCCACCTGCGTGCAGAGCAAAGCCTGGCAGTCTTCTGCCAGCCCAGAGTAATGGACCTGAATGCACTCAGAGCCGTCAACTGAAGACGCAAGTTTAGGTGGAAGGAAACAAGTGGGCGGCTTTATTTTTGTACTTTTTCTGTTCTCTCCTGGATTAAAGGGAAAACAAGCATTTGCTTTGAAGAAGCTGTGAGTAAATCAGTCAGACACTTGGGAGAAAGAGGAAGCTCGTTTGAGCCTACTGTACCAATAAGAATGGTAAACCAGTGCGGCACCTGCAGAGCCAAGTTTCAGAGGAGATTAACTGAGTGGCGGCAACCAGAAGTGGGTGAAGGTGCCAAAATTCCAGGTGGTGGAGTCAGGGCAGACGGAGACAGGCTCAGAGCACGGACACTCTTTGATCATAATGTGTGCTTGATTTTACGGCTGAGAATAGGCCTGTTGAGATAAATAGAACTATTTTTAAGTCTAAATTAAGCACATACACAAATACTTCATGGTCTTGAAGTAAAACCTAGTCCTTGGTGTAGACTTAAGGCACATTAATGCCAGCAGCATGAAATTGGTATGATTTCTGGTGGAATTTGCATGTAGATTAATGTAAGGATGACAGGAGGAGGAAACAAAGAAAGAAAGGCGGGAAAATGGAGATGGAGCATGCAGAATGGTAATGTAGTGAATTATATGGGTTAGATAAGGAGACCTGATGTGGCTAAATTTGTGCTCTGAGAAACTGCACTTTTAGTCCCTCTTAACGTTAGGAAAAAAAGTAGCATTCTGACTTCTAGTTAACTGTTTTGATTTAGTGTTAACTGTTTTCTTTAGAAATAGCAAATGCAGACATTGGAGTATTTATGCTGTTGACTTTTCAAGGTGTTTATTTTATTAGAGAAGAATGCCAAGAAGCTTTGCATTTATGTTAAATACATTCCAGCAGTACAGTGTTTGTTGAAGTATGACAGAGTATCAACCTGTTGTTGGCTTTTTTTTTTTTACTCTTTTTTAATACTGTTCAGTCCTTAGAGTTAGCATGTAAAATAATGTATTATATTGCAATATTTCTTCCTATTTGCAGCTGCAGTGCCTTGTAGGTCTGGGGTAAAAGAGCATAGTAGATGGTGGTACTCCAAATAAAACTTGTCTTCCTTGAAAAGCTGATTTAAATGAGGATGACGTCATATTTTTACATGCATTTTGTTTAACTAGTTTTTTTAAAAGTGTTCTGAGAAAACACAGTTGAGAAATATGGTTACAAAAAGTACGTGGCTAATAGGTCACCATCTGCGCAGTAGCTCAGTTTTCCTGTTTTCAACTAAGAACAGAGTTTTCTTAGGCTTTCTTATCCTGAGACTACTATGTGTGACACTAAATTATGAGAACACTAAAAGCTAAAAACTGATTTTTGTGTTTCAGATTACACACCACTATAGTTACGAATGAATCCAATCTTCCCTCAGTTGCTGAACTGGTTTTCATTGTTACAGTTAGGGAGAAAACATTCGTAATAATGTGTCAAAGAAGAAGAGACAATTTTAATTCCTGACAGGTACAAAGCTATAATGCTAATTGTGTTTAGCAGTCTGTGTTGATAAGGTGTAAAAATGCTTCCTGCAGCTGCTATCCCATACAACGCAATGCATTTATACTAATCTTAAAGATGTTTTTCTTGCTTGTTTGTGAAACAAAACAAAAAAAAAAAAAAGAAAGAGTTGTAGTATAATTGAAACGAGACATACAAGTTCTGGATTTTCATGGCCTTTTTTTCCCACACCTTCCACGCACAGACACACGCATAGATTTGTAAAAAGGCTTTTTAAAAAATTGTTCTACATATCTGTAATGCTACTTATGATGATTTCTTCAAAAAGTGTATTTAAAACTTGCACTTTCGTATGCTTGTGCTAAATTGGGCATCCTTGGAACTGGTAATGTTGCCACAGAGTTCATTTGTCAAAAGATGCAAAAGTGCCGAAAAAAGTAAATGAACCCTAACACGTGATTTCTGCAGTTCTCTTATTTTCACGCTTTGCCAGCTACTGCAGAAACATTTTTCCCCACTCAGACATTTGGAGATTGGTTACATTTTCAAAACTTGTTTAGTTCAAAATTAATTTCCATTTTGACATTTTTTAAAAAAGCTTTTTTTAATCCTAAAATTTCCTTTGATTTTTCAACAAGGTGGAGCACTGTCAGAAACTCGGTTTGAAAATATTTTTACAAGGACAAAGTTTAATGAAAGCTCATGAGAAAAATATTGCTATTTTTGATCATGTTTGTAGGTTAACAGAGACGAGAAATACTGTTGCCACAGTAAATAGCTGCCATAAATTAAATTCTTGTTCAAATATAATTAAAAATGTTTTGTAAGGAGTTCTTGGGACTGCTCCATGTTGTTTTAATAGGTCTTTTCATGGGAACTCTCAGAAGGCCGAGGGTAAACTAGTGTCACGGTATTTAAACATAGGCAATTATAGGCCTGTCAGCTTCTCATCAGCCTTGCACAAAATAATGCAACAGCTGAAACCAGGTTCAATTAATGAGGAGCTAAGACATGGTGGTACAGCAAATGCCAATCTATGTGTTTTCATAGGCTATATTTTGCAAAATGAAATGGATAGATGAATGCAATTATTGGATTTTGTTACTAAAACTACAGATACATAATAACAGTAGTAGTAGTAGAATCTGGGTATAGCAGGATTATAACGGAGTTGTGTGTAACTTCTATCTGATATTGTAAGAAATGAAAACAATACAGTATCAATGTGGTAAACATTAAGTACTCCTGTCTGTCTGACAGACCTTGGAATGCAATCATGAATTGTGAATCATCATCTGTTTTTTAGTGGGATGCTGTAAAGATTGTTGCTTATCTCTGACTGATCCTGATAAACCTGGCAGATAGCAGTTAAGTGCTGTTAGCTTTTTCAGGTGATAGTGATTTCTGGGGTGTTATTTAATGAAAAAGTCTGGTTGGTTACAGCCCATGATCACTTGACTGACTGTGCCCAAGGAAACAGCTCCATGTTAATAGCCAAATTCAAAATCATCTACCTATGAACACAGAAGATCACCTTTTCTTTCTTCTTTTTTTTTTTTTTTTTTCCAAAGGCGAAGGTGTCTCAGCATGCGCTGACTTCAACATGTCAGCTGAGTTCTTTCTGTGATAATAGGATTGAAATAGGCCATTGGGATCCACATGTGCCTGCCATGAAACAGACAGAGGCTAGAAAAAAAGTGCATTTTTGAGTTTAGTTACTCATTAGATGGTTTAGCAAGGGTCATAAAGCAACTTTTAAGTCAAGATGGACTTTTTTCCAAGCAATGTTTGTTAGACCTGAAATCGTAAGTCTTGATGTAGGGGAAACATGCTAGATATGGCTCTTCTGATGTTAAGCTATTAAGTATTTGTGTTACTGACTGTTTTTAATAGGGTTCCAGCACCCACGTAACTCTTTCTTTTACTTTCAGAACTCTTCTGTTCCTGAATCAAAGGAACCATCCAGAATTGTCATTCCACGGAACTGAAATATTGGTGAATTAGTTCCTTAAACAACTGTAAAATGGAGCCTATAACATTCAAAGTTAAAAAGTGTCAAACACCTAGTGATTTCTCGGCAAGTTTCAGTCTCCAACTCGTTGGTTCTCTGCCAGTGCATTCCCTAACCACCATGTCCATGCTGCCTTGGATTGTGGCAGAGATCCGGATGCTCAGTACAAAGTCTTCCAAAGAAGAACCTAGCGTCAGCCAAATCCGACTTTATATTTCGCCAGTGAGTTTGCGATGTGAACCAGACACTGGGAAAATCCAGCAGTGGGATCCTTTGATTTGTTCAAGTTTGTTTGAATACAAGCCACAGCAAGTCCACAAACTGATTCACAACAGCCACGATCCAAGTTACTTTGCTTGTCTGATAAAGGATGGAGCAGCAAAACACCGAAGTATCTGCTATGTATTTAAAGCTGATGATCAGACAAAAGTAAGTAAAAAGAAAAAAAAAAAAAAAAGAAAGCAACCCTCAGTATCATACTGCAGAACTTCTCATCTACTATCGTGTGTTTTATAGAGTATGATGTGTGGGAGAGTTGATGCTGCTTCTTTTAAAATGGAGTTGCTTTTGTGCTGTTTGAAACTTTTCACTACAGTGTAAGACCGTATAGTTGCATTTACAATTAGAGACTGGATCTTACTAAAACTTAGTGACAGGTGTCACTTCACTTGATGTTAATGGTTCAGTTGAATTTGAACTGCTCAGTTTGTGAAGTGCAAGTCGTGTAACTCTCCTTCAGGATCAAAGCCTGAATTTCATTGGCTTAAAAAACACTTCAGTTTGGGATATGGGCTGACATCTTGGCCCTCAAGTTAGTGAGAGTTTTTCTGTTGATGTCACTAGGGCTAGGATTTCACCCTTGAGTCACTGTGAACTTTATCTAATCCTGTGGTCAGACCTCTCAGATTTCTCTTTTCCTGAGTTGAGGCCTGTGTGACTGGGAAATAGAGAGAACTCCTTTGTCAGAAGGAGGAGGGGGTAGGCTGGAGCCTCCATATGTAGCATACCTGCAACCACAGGACACTGTGGAAACCTCTTCCTAGCTCTGTAATGCACAGAGGCTAGCTCATGGTGTTGGAGAATGGGAGACAGGCCACAGCACAGTGCTGCAACTGCGTGACATGCAGGCTCGCTGCTGCATGGCGTGAGGTGGGAACTGCGTGCATCTCACACCGGGGTGGAAGTTTGGCTCAATCTGCATTTCCCTGGAGCAAGTTGTGCCCTTGCTGAAAAGTTAGAAGCATTAAAAATAGTCAATCTCATCTTTTGTTTGTGAGTAATGCAAGACAATAATGCTCATGAATGAGTAAGGTGAGTAGGATTTGGCACAAAGCCATTGTGATCTACTTGGCACAAAGCAGTGACATATCCTTCAGCACATGAGCGTAGACTCTAGATATAATGTTGGAAAACAGAGTCGTGCTACATGCTGCTTGCTTGACTCATAGGAGATGTCCTGCTGAAGCACCTTGGAGGTATTATATGAATATACACCGCACATGAGATTTATGCCAACCTGCCCCACAGCAAAACATTGTACAGTTCCAAATCCATGGTCTCAGGCTTAGAGCTCAAAACATATGGAAACAGCTTTTGTTAAATCCACTCCAGATAAAAAGGCAGTTCTGGTGAATTAGAAGGAGAATACATTGTAAATCATATGCATTCAAGTGAGAAATCCCGTAAAGTTAAAATGTAGAAATATATATATGTAAGGGAGTAGAAATAAGGAATAGATGTTTCAGGACTTGGTATTGAATAGAAGCCGGTAAATGTATTTTGCTGTCTGCTTATGCACTCATTTTTGTGGCTTGTGATTTACAGGATTATGGCTAGTATGCAACACTGATCACTTCTAGTACATTTTCTTTTGCAACGAAAGATTGAACTACGTTTTCCTCATGTTCGATCAAATTCTTAGACATCTTTGAAATGAAAGAGAACAAAGTAAGTCTCTAGTCAAATTTGAAGCTGTCTCTACGTGTTTTTGGAAACAACACCTGGATTTTTTGCATTTGCAGCTTGTTTTAGCTGCTTAGCCCCAGATTGACACAGCTATCTGTCCTTTCAAAAACTACTCTCCACCTCAAAAGGAAATTGGATTCTTGTCTCTTCACTTGCTTTGATTGCAATGGTTGTTTCTCTTGACTTTTTTGCAAACTAGGCTCTCGATTAGGAAGTAGACATGTAATCAGCATTTGTGGACCTATGTTTTAACAGAAGGGTAATGGAAATACCAAGTGTTCTTCTAAAGTGAAGAGCTGCCTATTCTACTGAAATTCAGTGTGATTGCTAATTAATTTACCTTTTAAGTAAGTCCCTTATGCTTTATAGGGTGTTGTTACTCTGCCCTGGATGTTGTCATACAGTGCCTTGTAGCTGATTGGTGTTTGTGTATTTATCAGGAGGAGTGAACCATTACCTGTTTTACAGATACCCAGCTTGAAAGCATAGGAGTGTACTGTACTGTACGAATTGAGGGAGCTGTTTGTTAAAAGCCAGTGAGTTGGAATGAAGAATTACAATGTTGCTGTAACTTATGTTCAACTTCAGAAGAAATGAATTCTAGAATCATAGTCATTTAGGTTGGAAAAGACCTTTAAGATTGCTGAGTTTGTGTTCATAACAACTCTTTACCTAGCTATCTTGGACATCCAAACTTTTGTGATAATTGCACTTTATCTATTTTTATTTGAAAATAAAACCAAACCAAAACCAACCAACCAAACCAATTGTTACTAATTACAATAATATTGTAGACTTCAGGAGCCACAGTTCTTTATATCTGCATAGATAAACCTGTAGTAGGGCTATATTTGACAGTTCTCAGATTAGGTCAGGTCTGACTGAGGATTTGAAGTAGAAAGTACTTTGTGGCTTTGCAGTAAGTTCTGGCTATATCCTCACCTTAGGATAAGTAGAATAAAAGAGGGCAGAAGGATGGCTGTGAGAGAAGTAGACTAGGAAGATTAGTATGTTAGGACTAAAGCAGATGAGTAGAAGATTAAACAGTGAAGACCTTTGAAGAGGAGGACAAGAAACTTGAACTTCATGCAGACAGAGAAATAATACTGGAGGTGGTAGGAAGTGCAGAAACCCAGGAATGGTTAGGCTTGTAGCATCAGCATTGCAGATAGACTGTAGTCTATTAACTGTAGTTGTGCTCCTTCATATATGCAAACTGAGTGAGAACATATACTTGATTAGTGAGGGATTACCTTCGTATTTAATACAAAAGCATTTTGTTAATGGGAGGTGATTTTTTTTTTTTTTTTTTTTCTGGGTAATGTTTAACTAAAATCTAGAATTGATGAGAGTGTGGGAATGCATGCCATGTTTTTCCTGGATATGAACACAGGGCTGGTTTGTTGTTCCTCCATTACCAACATATCCACTTCAGAGAAGAAATTAGTAGGCAAGCAAATAATACTAAATAATGTCAGGATTCTTTGCAAGGAACTCTTTGTGATGCTTTTCTTTAGAGCTGAAAGAAAAGGCAGTGCCCTGTTGTGGTCTTTGTCTTCACTCTGTAGGATCTTGTATAATTATTTCCATTGCGTCATCATGGCAGTACATGGCTCATTTTCCCTGCTGGTCTAGCAGTAAGTAGGGAAGGATGAAAGAAGCTTTCCTAGCAACTGCTCCTTGGCACATTACTTGAAAACAAGCATATAGAGATTGTTTCACTCCACTTAGTACAAAAAGGATGGGTTTACACTGCCTAGGGAGAGCTTCTCTTATGGATTAGAGTTCCCTTTGTAAGCAGATCTGTCAGATACGGGATCTGGAGCCTGCCTTCCTTTTTGATGTTTGACCTCAGTAAGTTTCCACTAGTTATAGATACTGGAGTTTCTCATCCCTTCACTCTCGTTCTGTGGAGGTTCTGATGGGGCTTCATGACTGAATAATTTCTGCCAGAGGGTGGGGCTGAAGCATTAATGCCTGTGCTTTGCAGGTGCTCAGGAATGGATTCTATTATATTGCCCACGGGAGTTTATGAAGACTAATGATAAGTCATGGATGGGGATTATGCACACTGTGTTGGATAATGGTGGTGGAAGCTGAGGAAAAATTAACTGTCCAGAAAATCTGTGCTTGCAGGGTAGTACCTTTGTCATAAGAATGCAGCCTTGTTGAGCAGCTTGGCCAAAGCGCTTGGGTACTGTGGGAGTGCAATGGCTTAAATGAAAACATGCGTGCTATCAGCCTACCTATCTTCCCAGTGGCCTCTGGTCTGACATCTGCTTACATTCTACAGGAATGTGATGCTATGGACATAATTGTTGCTGCCCAATACTATAGACATTGAAATCTATTGGCATTTTTGTCCTACACTTGAAAGGTGGTGTTTGGAAGTGTTTGGAACTGTAGGTGAGGTGTGCTGCTTCCTTCATGAGCTCATTCTCCACAAACACAGCACCATTCTCCTGTAGGACACCTTGCTTTTTTCCCCTGTTCGCTCTGGGGAACGAAGGAGATAGATAATGAGAAGATAACGGCATGCTGTCACAGGCTGTCCCTCTCCAGCAAATACAAAGTAGCCAAAACATTACAAAGGAAGAGTAATTTCTGTTCTTATTCTCAGTTTGGAAAAGTAATTCCACGTGCCATTATGTTGATCTTTCTTTGGTGTATCAAATGATTTGTTTTACTTAGGTATGTTTAATCTTATTTGATGGATGTTTTGGCTGGCAAATGGAATACTGGTCACTAGTTTATGTGATAATGCCCTGGACTAGTTTAGATTTAAGGCAGGTTAAGGTTGTACTGTCCTTTGTTATGCTTTTACATTTATTGTAAATAAAGGATAACAGTTCTAAACTTAATGGTTTCAAAGAAGTCTGAGGCATAGAGGACATTCAGTATCTCAGCCTTTTACATCTCCTGTGCTCTGTTCAGCAGCAGGCCCACGTTTTCCTTAATCTTCCTTTCGTCGCCTCTATAGTTATAGAAGCTCTTGTTGCTTTTGACGTTTCTTGCCAGATATCTTGTAAGGATAAATATTTCTGTGATGTTATTGATGATGGATGCAGAACAGCAGCATGAGGAAATGCAAAAAGTTTGGTTCAGATTTCGAAAGGGTTAAGTTCTTTTTTTTTTTTTTTTCCCCCCAAGAGTCTGGACAGAAGTTGTCATAACAGCCTGTAATATATACTTGTGTTTACCAGAGCTGTTAATGCTATAATGGCAAAACACTGGATAGAACTGTTCTTTTCTATTTTTTAGAGAAATATTGCTCGTGGTTTAGGCAAGATCACAGCTGCACAAGACTTGCACAAGTCTGCTTGCTGCTTCTAAATCTTTGTTCTGTAGTGTCATACATCAGGGACAGCTTTTGGCCCAGGAAGTGGGCTTCTGGTGGTTGCAGGTGTGTGGCCATGAGGGTTGCAGTGCCCAGGTGGTTGCGGTGGACTGGGGCACCTGCTCCAGACCTGAGCCTGCTCATTGTCTTCGCTTGTGCTGGTTCTCCCCCACAGCAGACAGAGATAAGCCACATCTCCCTACACTGATGCACTTTTTAAAATGTAGCACTTGCCCTGTTGTTGAGCTGTTTGGTTACAACAGTGATCTCTCCTTTTGTCAGAGCTCTTTATTTCTTTGGTCCACCAATTGCATTAACAGTTACTATGTTTTTAAATAACCTTCACCTACTTTTATGAGTTACAATAGCTTATGCACTTAAGTAGATCATGCTGTATTACCTGGAATGCAGTACACTCTGTTACATGCTGTTCGTGATCTGATTATGTGCTGGAGAAGCTGGTTTCAGATAATCAACACTTAGCTCTCTGTGAGGCTGCACAGAGCTGATGTTGTGAGTGAACTTCACATTATTCATCTATAAAAGGAATGGCAGAGGCCCAGCGAACTCCAAAGCAGTTGTTGTGAGGCTTAGCTTCGTGACTGAGGATTCTTACACAACATGTTTTCACATTAGACTCTAAGATATGGCCTCACTAAGTATCTCATTTTTAATTGTACCGTTTCCCTTTCTTAAAAGAATTCAGGCAAGATAATTTTAAAGGTGATCTTTTTCTACTGTATTTCACTGCTTGATGAGTCTAAGGAGATTAAAACATGGTTCTTCTTTTGCAAAAGGCATAAAACACTCCAAATGAAGTAACTGAACTTAATTCAGTGCAACTGGGGTCCTTTTTTGGCAGTTATCTGCCACCTATTCATATGCACCTCTGTTTGTGGTTTTTTTTGTTTGGTTGGTTTTTGTTTTTTGGTTTTTGTTTTTTTTATGGAATCTATGTAGTTTCAAACTGCTAGCACTGCTTTTTGGTTTAGGAAGTCTCTCCTGTCTCCCAAATGCTGACTGGAGAAATTAATGTAAAAAACAGAAGGAAAAAAAATTCAACAGAACAAATGAAAAATCAAATACATATTTGTGCACATACTTACTCCAGTATATAAAGTAGGTCAAAGTTTAGCTGTGTAAATCTTCCTAGAGTGTCCTGTGTAATGGAGACAGACAGCTGTGCCTTGAACACTCTCACCATTAATCAGGCTTTATGCTCGTCCTGAGCCCAGTGCATAACTGTGGCTACACCAGCTCTGTCCTGGGATCTGTTCAAAGGATTCATGTATGTGAACTCTTCTTTCAGGGGCTTTAGTGGCCAAGGACCCTGTCCCTAGCAGCATTATCCCAAGTCTTTATTGGGCTCTTATCAGACCTTAGGGTGACTTTATGACACTCTGGCTCAGCTCGGTGCTCCTGTGTTCACCCTCATTTTATAAGAAATGTTGCATGATTTCCCTCAACCTTGTGTGTGATTGCCACATGGAGGAACTCATTTGTGTAAGGCCAATGCCATGTCCTGAGTCAAAGTCAGAGAAAATGTGTTACCAAGGAAGATGAAATTAACCACATGGTTTGTAAAAAGAGATGCCTATTCCCACTTTTACATCGGCAGCAACATAAAAAATTAAATTTTATTGTGATTTCTTCAGTCTCCTAAGTCATACAGAAATTTCTGCTACAGAATGACTAAAAAAAACTCTTACAGTGACTTCAACAGTATAGTATTCTGTACCAGATGACATCGTTAGCATACTTTTCAACTTCAATAATATTGAAAGTAGTTGTATGTTACTTGTGCTGTCATGTGTGCTTTACTTTAGAGCCAGAGTTCATGCCAAGTTTTTTTATTGTTCCTTCACTTTTTCTGTTGGAGATTGTAGCAAAAATGCACAACAGTGGAACTGAGGCTGAAACATAATCAGCAGATTTGTGATGGCTTCTCATCTGACTACTACCAATTCCTTTTGTCTTACAAGGTCTGATGCTTGTGGTCTATGCAGTCCAGTACAGGTAACTGGAGCCATAATATCCAAGCGTCCTCCAGAGTTACAGTAGAGTTTCCTTCAGAAACTTCCTCTTCACATAGAGAAGAGCTTCCTTACATATCTCCAAAGAGAAGCTTGCTCTTAACATCTTAACTTAATCTGAGTCCAGCTTTTGGTGGCCTTGCAGACCCTTGGTTGCTGACTTGCACTTTCCCACCTTTTCCCCTAGTCTCATATTGTACTGTGGTAACACTTAGTGAGGCAGTTCAGAGCAATTTAAATATTCCAAAAGGAAAAGTGATACAGTTTCAATTCAGTTAGCATACTAACCTGATCAGACAACAGTTTCATGAGCACCTTTGTGAGAGTCGGGGAGAAGCAAGGCCACGCTTTCCAGAATAGAGAGAAAGCTGGATCTCAGTTCCCCGGTTCAGTCAGTCTTAAACTGCCATGGGGTTTTAGTTTAAGTGTAATATCTGAAGATATATTGAGGAGATTTAATAGCTGTCCTCTGTTACAAGAGGCAGTTCTGGTATTCTTTTCTCTTCTGATCCATCCCCTGATGTATATTCTCAGTATTTTCCATTGTGCTGGCATTGATGTTTATCCAGTTCCATGTTGAGCTGCTTTAGGGGATAAGGTAAAAAAACTGAACTGCATTCTGCTCTAAACTACCTTGCTAGATCACCTTAGGTGTTTCAACAAATTCCAAGTTGACACAAATTTGGAAACTAAAGTGAGAATGTGAAGTAATTTGACAGTTTTTTCCCGGTACTTTGACAAGCAGATGATGGAATCACCAGAGATGCTGCAAAGGGATTGGGCTGTGCAGCAGGAAACCTGATGTTGTTTCTTTGTATGTGACACACATCCTGAAAGTAGGGCTATGGGGATGGAGGTGCACAGGGAGACTTGCAGGCTTACTTGGCCTCTATGCAGGTAACACAGGGCCGCCTAGACACTTAGTGTCACAGACCAAAGTCTGTGTCTGTCCCACTGGCATTGTGCGGGAAGAAATCACTGTATGTGCCCAGTGAGTCCAAGAGGGAGGAGCCCTGCTCTGAGAAGACAAAACCAGCATGGGAACAATCTGCGAGCTGATAAATATCTTCTTGCAGTCTTGTGCCTGTGGCTGTTATGTGGATGGGAATGGAAGGCTTTTAGTACATTTCCATGATTTACATCCAATGGTCTTAAAATTACTAGTGAACCTGCCTTGGAGAGGTTGAATGTATTGTGAAATACTGTCATGTGGCAGTTTTTTAAATTTTTGTGGTTTCAACATCATTCTGGCACTAACTTTCTGGTACTCATCCTGTGCCTTATGACCCAGCACATTATTTCATTTTCTCAGCTGGAATAATTTCTTTCTG
Organism: Caloenas nicobarica; assembly: GCF_036013445.1. Taxonomy (NCBI): domain Eukaryota; kingdom Metazoa; phylum Chordata; class Aves; order Columbiformes; family Columbidae; genus Caloenas; species Caloenas nicobarica. The sequence goes on along the minus strand of NC_088248.1, from coordinate 55,515,888 downwards.
CTTTGCAGAGCAATATCCTCACCGAGAAAAAAGTTAACTCTCTGTGACCAACTGCCTAAACTTTGCAAAATTTTGGTGATGCTGCAGTCTTCAAATTTGATTGAAAAGCTTGAAGATAATTTAGTGTGGAAGATAAATATGAAAATTTAAGAATTTGTTGAATCCACACAGTTCTCAAGGTACAGTGTAGGTCTTCAGTTGAGAGGCTATGTCATACATTGCCTCAGCACTAAGCAATGTTAAGTTCCCCAGCTTCACAAGGGGTAAAAATAACAAAATAAGTAACAGCAAAGTTATTCAGCTCGCCTTACTGTAGCGCAGTAAAGTCTGCCTTCTGCAAAGGTGTTGGATGCAATACACCCAAAGTGAATGGGTCTCCTCATTGCCTCACAACCTAGTCAGACGTACAGCTTCAAACCAACTCACAGCAGAAAATTATGTGCAAATTAATTAAAAAAAAAAAAAAAAAAGAGTTCCACCTCTGGAAAAGTTTTGAGTGAGAAAGAGAATGAGTCTAGACACCCAGGTTGTATATACAGAATTGAGAGTTCAGAAAATACTGTTTGGTGTATAGCAACATTGAATATTAAGCTGAATGTATGATACTACAAAGAGGAAAAATTAATGATAAAAGAACTCCAGTGTATTTCCTGCAGTTACCCACTGCTGTGGCTGACTGAAGTTAATTTAAGACTAGAGGGATGTGTGGATGAACTCTGCCTTACTGAGCTCCAAACAGAAGTCACAAAGTCTAATTTAGATTCAGTAGAGGGTTTTATTTTTCATTTAATTAATAAACGATCTTAAGGAATATAAAATATGCACAGTTGTGATGTTTTAAAATTAATTTTGTGGGTACATGGTACAGTGATATTTGTATGCAACTTAAAGCCAGAAAGTATATTTTGGAGGCAAAACCCCCTGCTTTGGCAAACAGCAGTTTTGAAAAAAAAAAAGTCTTACCTAATACAGTGTTAAATTTTGTGGCACACAGTACAATAACATATTGAGGACAGTTTAATTTAGTTAGTGAAACAGAACATTCAAAGCATGTACAATCTGTTTTTAAACACGCGAGAAGATAGCTTTTGTCAAATATATGAATTAACAAAGGCCATATCTGTCGTGTCAGTTAGTACAATCTCTCCAGACAGACTCAAGAGTTGTTCTGGCATGAGTCAGATTGTACAACTGGGTTCTGTATCAGTGATCTTTCCTCAAGACTAGTAAAAACCAAATCTTTCTGGTTTCTCTGCTTCACGAGATTCTCTTAAAAGCTCGGGCTTTAGCTCACTTGGAGCTGCTACTTAAACATGTACATTCATGTTTAGGCAATTGTATTTGGTTTTTGTTTTTTTCAGATTCTAAAATGTCCCCAATGGACAAATTCAAGCCATCCACTTAAAATATGAAGATGCCAATTCATAAATTATGATACTGAATAAATCACCTTCCTGAAATACCTCCTTATATTTCCAAGCAATTGGCTTTTCATTTAGAGTTTTGCCTGCATTGGGCTGACGTTTATGCTGTGCCCTCAAGGTCATCAGATGTGGGCTCTTTGGCTGTAGTGGAGCAGAAAAACAAAGCAGGGGAGGCATATATAACTGCTGTATTTACTTTAGCAGCACAGTCTCCCATCCTGTTTTATGTCAAAGTGAATAATGGGAACAAATCACCGTCATAAAATCAGTGCTTTCCCTTGCCCAGTGTAGACACAGTTCTATATTTCTGGGTTTTTTTACCCTCTCTGTGGACATCAAGTTATGGGAAGAGCTGTGGGAAATATTTTCTTAAAGAATGATTTGTATGACTGGACAAATACAGACTTAAATGGATATGTATTTATGCCCTAAAGGTTGATCATCGAGGATCTGATACAAGGATTGAGTGGATAATGCCAGTTTATACTTGGTTTGTCCTTTGTATGAAACTACTGGTTGACGTGGATTTCTCTTTTCTTTCCCACCCTCCCCCCACTTTTCCCAGAGTGACGGTGACCGAGATCTATTGCTGGTCATAAAAACAGCTTCACTGCTGGTCATTCCTTGTGCATTAAGTTTGATCCCGCTATGTAAGTGATCAAATGCTTTTCATTTGCAAGCTTGTTTCAGCCTCTAAAAGAACCCCACTAAACTAGTTTGATACATGCAGAATGTGCTTAAAAATTGTATTCTTTGTAATCATGGTATACTTGGCTTCTTGAGTTGCTTCGTTGCTTGTATCCAGGGCTTCTGATCATAACGTAACGAACTTTCGTGGGAAGAGGGAATAAAAGATGAAATTTGTAACTCACTTAATTTGAGATTTCTGGAGGCCACATTCAGCACAAAGGTGAAAAACAGAGCTTGCAGCTAATATCCGGTGTTGTGTTTTATATCTAAACCTGTGGCTAATTGAAATGGAAGTGTTTCTTTCAGAGTCTAAAATCAAATTGTACATAAATCTTACTTCTCAGTCTTGCTGAAAACCTGTATGCACTTTAAGTTTAGGCTAGTTCAATTGAAGACAACAGAAATACTGACAATAATGACATTAAACATGTTTGAACTTGCTTGGTTAGCAGCTAGAGTACCTAATATATTTTTGTTTGGTTTTATCTTTGGATTTTTTTCAAGTGACAGTTATGTGGTTCATATAGGGAAAAAATGGTTTCCGGTTTCTATAGGCAATTCATCTAGAAATTTTTAATGAAACAATCACTTAAAGACCAGATGAAAAGAAAAATGGTAACTGTAATTCATTAAAGTATTCAGGATGATTAATGTATTTGATTCAACACCACTATTAGGAAAATTGTGTTTCTTTTCTTTGATTAAAAATGCATCTGAAAGTATGGTGTATGTCTAGGAAGCAATAATTACTAAAGAAGAGCTTCATTCATCGCTTTTGATTCTCTGCTGACTACTAAAACCCTGTTCTAATGTGTGTCTGCAAGTGCATGTAGTGGTGGTCCCTGCAGAGATCTCTGACTGAGCTCAGAGGCATTGCTAGAAGTTGTGTTAAGACCTTAGGGCTGCTTTAGTTTGACCTGCAGTCCAGCAGTGATGAGGCACTTTCGTTTTCCTGGTTTAAGTGCATATTTCAAAATGGCACGAAAGTGGGTAATGATTTATTGGGAAGAGGAACTCCGATTCCCAGAGCAGGACCGGGATTTAGGAGAGGAAGCAGCTGTTTCTGCAGAGCTCTGCGCAGTATTTCTGCTTCCACAGAGCCCTGTACAGCATTTCTGCCAGTGACATTTTCATCCATAGTCAGGCCCTTAGGAAGTTTCTCTAATTGCAGGAAGTGAACTTCGTTGTTCTTAAAGGGATTAGTCCCCAGAGTGCTTGACTACTTTTTTTTCTCCCACTCCCTTCAGAACAGTATGTAGATTCACCATGGTTTAAGACGAGGTGTTTAAGTGCCACTTAGTGGCTGTCTGGAGCAAATGTAAGATACTGCGGTAGCTGTGAGAGTTCTCACCTCTCCTGCTGTTCCCAACCAGCAGGGGAATTCCTCACCTTATCGTGCAGATATTGAAGGCTTAATCTAAGCCTGGTTGAAATCAATCAGAAGACCCTGGTGGGCTTTCGATAAGACTTTCAGTACCACCATTCCCGTTTTACTGGTTTTTTTTACTCTGCATGTAGGTTGCATGCCGCACAAGTTTTTCTTTAAAATGGAGTCTTTCTCCCCATACCTCCTCCCCCCAACCCCGTTTCAGTTTTTATATTAAAATATACTATCCATACGCCAGCAAGTATTGGAAGAGTCAGAAAAGTTCCCAGGAATCTCAAAGAAACAAAACATAGATTTCTGATTTATAGGTAGGTTTCTTGTCAAAGTTACAGAATATGAACTGTCAAAATTACAGAATATGAATTGTCAAAGTCTTGGGATAAATCCTTTCACACAACTTGAGACTGTGCACTTGCAACAAGCCATATAAAAACTAGGTATGTAATAAATTTTCCTTACCTGGATAACCCTCACTGACCTGACTTTTGCACACACGTGCATGGGCACAGCAGTCTGTTCTATTATAGAAGTCTTGGTAGCAGTTTGACACAGCTCAGCTGCACCTGGATTAGTCCTAAGTTAGTCTCAACTGGAGTTCAGTCCTGACTGGATTGTGAGTGAAATCAAAGCACGTGTATGGGGATGGTAGTATGGATCTGCAATAAGAGAATGTAATACTTTTTCAAACATTTTTTCTTTTTTTAGTTCTTGCTGTTTGTCTGTATATTACAGCTTTTTGCATGTTAGAAACAAGCTGGGAAAATGAATTAAAGCTGGCCTACATTCTACTCATAAATTATGATTGAAACCAAGAGGAGACTTGAGGATTTATTACATCCTGGGGTAAAAGACCCTGCTCAGCAAACTTCTGAGGTTTACTTATTGATTTGGGTCTTTGTGCCTGTGAACACATTCAAATCTGTGAGCTCAGACTCACAAGTTGCAGTGGTATCCGAACTTACCAGATTGTCTGAGAGAAGAGTTCAGCTGCCCAGCCGATCCATCCAGCTGTCTGCAGGTTTCTCCTGGAATGCCAAAATTCCCTCCCTGTTGGTGCGGGAATACCCAGGAGGGAGGAAATGGCAGAATCGGTGCTTGATTATTTTATTGTAACTTTATTTATTTATCTGTTTATTTCAGTAGTGTACCACAAGTCAAGTAATATTTTGGGCTTTATTCCTGAAACTATGCACATTTCCTGAATTTTACATACTCCGAGAGTCTGACATGAAATGACACAGCTATCTAGCATTCTCGGTGACAAGACACGGTTAAAGAAACCTGTAGTGAGGGACTGTGTGTGTGGATCCATGGTTGTGGGAGAGCTGACTCGGCGCAAAGGTTTCCATTGTTCTGGCAGCGGAGCGGAAGCGCCATCAGCACGTGTGGCCCAAATGTGCAGTGATGTCTTACAGTAACATATCCTGAGCCGTTTGAAGCGACACAGCTTTATCAAAACCACAAAAAAGACGTAAGGACAAATCCTGATGCTATATTTTAAAAGTCTCTGTATTGTGTATTATATTTCACAAATGTTTCCAGTGTGGTTTTAGGGGTCAAATGGAATTGGCTTAAATAATTAAATGTGGAATGTTGTTTGTAATTAAACCAGGGGCTACAAACTTGTGAACAGAAAGCTAACTGAATTGTAGGGAAAGCGTTTTTTAACATCAGTAGAGATGGTGTTTGAATCTTGCTTTTAAAGACACTTTATTGCCATTTTCTGGCTTTTGCTGTTACTGAAAGACAGCATGACTTAGCCAAAAATATGTAAAATCACAAGAGCAAAGAATCCACATCACTGCTAAAGATACACTTAATGGGTTAATAAGCCCTGAGAAGGAGGTAGGAAGGGGAGAGATAAGAAACACTAAGTTAAGAGGGTGTGCAAGGGAATGTTGCTGATAAAATTTGCCACTTTTAACACGGCCAAGAAGGAACATAATCAGCATCACAACATAGCAAAATAAAAATTGAAGGTAATTTAATAAAAAGGCAGATGTATATGCACCAGGCAAAATTACCATACATGCAAATAATTGTTTTGGTACATTCCCAGCAGTATTCTCAATCCCACACTACACAGGAAATACCTTGGGAAGGGCTGTGCTGCAGCCTGGATCAAATCAAAGGCTGGTGATGAGCAGCGGTGCCGGGCAAGTTGCTGCGTGCACTCCTTCATCACTCCCTCGTCGGCTGTGAGGGGCTGCTGGACTTCCCATCAGGCTGCTCCAGTTCTCCCACCAGGGTTTTGTCCAAGAGCACCAGAGCAGGGAGGCTTATGATATGAGGGCAACATTACAGAAATTAAAATTTCTTCAGCTTGATTCTAGGAAAGAACAGGACAATATGGTATTTGCTTCCTCTTTTTGTTATCTACATTTAAAATGCATAAGGATATAGCAGCAACTTGGTCTGTGATTTCAGTGGGGGCGGGACTGGATCCTTCTCAGATGAATAGCTTTTACAACCACGTGTTCATCATGTATAAATTGCAATACAGCTCCATTACCTGTGAGTAATTTCTCAACACTTCACCTGCTGAGAGGTAAACCTGAACTGATAGTTTTTATTGTTAAGCTCTTTCCAGCAAAACTGAGAATATTATGAGTTGGGAGTGGAATGGTTAACACTTTTAAGTTTCATTCTGTTGCTTTTTTTTCAGTTTAGTGAAATGAACGTTGCTTTAGAGTCCTTTAGAGTGCTTTAGAGAAAAAGTCCAGTAGAATCTGTGTACTGTCTGTGGGGATTGTGGCTGAATTTAGTTATCAGAAATCAGTGTGCTTTTGGCATATATCCATGCTGTTAGAAATTTATTTATTAAGTAAGTTGTGGAGAACTGAGAAGACTGGCTACTTTTCATGGTGCTTCATACTGTGGAACTCAATGTACTTTCCTAGTCTCCTCCTGTTGCAACTGAAGCACACATAATAATATTCTTAGGGCAGTGGGACTGGTTTTGTGTTTATAGTTAATTACGTGAACAAAGAGCTAGGCTACAACTCCATAAGATTATGCATACGAAATTGCTTATTTTATATTGTTCATTACTGGGGCATACTAATAGGATGAAGCGAACACGGACATCTTAACTAATCTAAAGTCCCATGTAATGGTAATAGACGTTCATAGTATATGTATCTCCCATATCACATGGGGAATCGATAAATTTTATAGTTATGTTCTGATTTTAACCAGTCAAATGAGAGTTGTCACTTTCTGTTCAGTCTGGTTTTCCTCAACACTTTCTAGACATATATGTAACTTATCCATTATTGGAAGTAGAAGTGCTTAGTATTTAAATTTTTTAGCCAGCTTGAGGCAGTGCTTCTCCACCAAGGAAATGACATATTTTCAAATGAAGCATCTCTTTTTCCCATCCGAGTAACTTGGATCAACCATATAAGTTTCAAGATCAAGCAACATTTTAAGTATAACCTTTAATTAACTGCATTTCAGAAAATGCTCCTTAAACTTTGAGAGGTGTGGGTTTGTTTGGTTTTTTTTTTTCTGCTGAGACCTTTCAGTGCTTACTGCAAGGAAGCAGCGGGAGGCTGGAGGAAAAGGGTCTGAAGTCCTTCCACGGCCATGCATCTAGTGCCAGTGGACATTAATCCCTATTTAATTGTCACATCCTTCACTTCCCATCATCAGGGGGATTTTTAAATAAGCAGTCTTGCATCATTAATATTTTATGGTTTATCCAGTAGTGTCAGAGTGTGTGTGCAGGTGTGTGTCATCTCTGTGGTGACTGCTGCTCCCTCCCCCAGAGCCACCTGGAGAGCTCAGCTAGTTGTCCCTCAGCTTGGTGACACTGAGAAGAGCAAGAAATATTGCCCTGCAGGGAGAAAAATGTGATGTTTCCAACTGTCTCAACGACAGTCAAGACCTAGTTGATGATCTCAAGGGCTTGACCTGTGTCTTTGTCAGTGCGCACTGGGAGCATCCCCATTTGTTTTGAGCTCTGTGATCTGCTTCTGCAGTTTGCTCTGCTTGTGCTCCACTCTGTCTGTTCCAGTTTCACAGCTGCCAGAAAACCTTCCGTCACAAAACAGAATAAATGCATGGAACCTCTGATGTGCCTGTACAGCGATTCCTCACTATGCGCTGAGTTTTCCCTGTTGTTCATTTGCCACATTGTCCTTGTGGGTTTTTTGCATCCAGCTATCCAGCCATTCAGATCAAAGTGACCTCTTCACAAGTCTGCCTGGACTTATCTGCAGATTCAGGCTGTGGTCTTTTGCTCATTTACAGAGATCTGATTGGTTGTTCTCAACTGGATCACTCAGCAGTGCACATTTGATCTTGGTCAAACGCAGACATATGACCATACTAGAGGGGGATTAGTCAGAATCCATGGCAAAGTTCCTGACAGCTTTAAGCTTTTTTTTCGCTCTCTGTGGGAAGACAAAAAATACTCAATCCAGCATAAAGTTTGCCGATCCAAAGTTTACTCATAAATGTTTTTGGAAGTGTTTGAAGTGGCAGGATGTTTTTACTCGCGACAAGCATTTTGCATCAGGTGGCCTTAATGTTTATGAATGGGCATTGAGACCCTAAAGCTAGATAGTGTTTATTGTTACACTGATGATATATACAGCCTTGGTTACCTCTCTTACTGTACATCTAAAAGTGTCCTCTTATCAGCTTTTCCTCCTGTAGCTAGCTTCAGCTGTTGAAGGTAAAGCTACTTTTTCCTGGTTTTAAATTCTCTGTAACGATCATCCTTATGCAAAGAGAGGTCCCTTGCAGGATGATGGTTTTTGCGTTCCGTGAGTAGTATTTTCTCCACTCCCTTGTTTGATCAAGGACTTCACCAAGACCTTTCTACTCTGAACTTTCTGAATCAAATGCTGAGACGATCCATTCCATTCAAGATATCTGACTGGTCAGCCCAGCATCTGCTGTTGCCCAGAACCGCCTTACGATAGGGGAAAAAAAAACCAATCCGTAGACATTTTCCAAGGAAAAAAGAACATCTGAACACTTCTTTGTCCAAAACAGGTCCACTGGGAAGAATCTTAAGATAATGGTAGCAGCTAGGAAAGCTACTTCAACCTCATGATGCATTTTGTCATCTTTTATCATCATCATCATTTTACTCTCATGACCTCACTCTGGTTGATCTAACCTTGCCTGCAGGACAGCATTTAGCCAAGGAGGACTTCATTCTACTGTCAGCTGAGCAACACGGCCTGTGGGCTCTTGTGCTTCTCTCCTACATGGTGTAGGATCAGCTTTCCCTTCACAGGTCCCTTCTTCCCTCAGTCCTCTCACTGAGATCCAGGATCCCAAATGAACCTCAGCACGTGATAACCCTCTTATGCATGGATACTGCTGGTAGGGAAGAGGACAGATAACCCATCACCAACACTGCTTTTTGTTTCCAAGTGGGAAATGCTAATACCAATTGAATCAAAGCATTTTAGCAGTTACAAATTTTGTGGCTGAAAAGACAGTTGTATAAAAACTAAAACCTACAGGAGAAGTTGGAAGGGCTCCACTGCTGAGTCAGTGCCCAGCGCTCTGATGAGGAATTGTTCTCTTCTGTCTGCCACATGGGAAGCAAATAGCATGTTATCTCTGGGCACCAGCCCAATGTCTTGTGTTTTTCATATTTGCTACTGGTTAGTAGATAGCCAAATACTTCAGTTTATGCTTTTAACTCACCAACAGTGCAAAAAAGATTACCCAAAACATTATCATTTCTGTTTCCACTGAGTATCTGGAATCCACCAAGAAAATAATCCCATTTTATTTGGTGAGAACTGACTTTCGTCTTCGGTGTGGATGTGCAGCCCAGGGCAGTGGGCTCATCTGCACTTTGCGTTAAGGGGACAGTGGTCAGCCAGCAGGTCTTGCTGTTGTCTCTCATCAGGGGGCTGATGCAGATCTTGTTTGGTAAGGTAGTTTGGGTTTGTGATTAATCTTTTATTTTGTATTGAGAAAAAATGAGTTTGTTTATAATTTAGCCAAAAGAAGCAACAAAGCTCACTCTTTTCATCACCACAGTATCTTTTCAGAAGCCAGCTATTCAGGCTTGATCGAGTCTTTGGATAGGATGAAATCCAGAGGTTTTCATTATTCTTTTCCTTCAGTGGATCCAGATGAACCATTTATCTCATCATGCATCATATAGAGGTGCCATAAATGTGTGAGGTTTTCCAAATAGACACCTTTGTTTTGGTGTCTTTTAATACAGCTGTAGCTAAGAATCAAAACATTATTACACTCTGAATGCACGTGACCAGCAATACTCTCACAGCACTTACTTTCTATCGTTTTACTCTAATAAAGGAGAAACTATCTAGACTACTACTTGGAATGGGAAGGGATGAGACAAGACTCAAGGAGATCCTAATGAACAGTGGAAACTAAGTAATAAAGGATAAAAATTGTGGGTGTTTTTATACAAAGGCCAAATGATACTGATAATTACTGGCAGGCATATTCTTTTGTGTTTTTTCAACTGAATTTACAAAGACCTTCTTGTGTACAGGGAAGAAAGATGGAAATGAAACTTGTAACAGGGAATGTGGGCGGAGGGGTTAATTCGTGAGAATAGCTGCCAAAACATGTTTAAGTACAATTCAGAGGAAAAAGCTTCAAGAGGGAATGGGTTCTGCTGTAAAACCAGCACTAGAGTTAACACAAAAGCAACAGGAGAGGCCAGTTCTTGGGTAATTCAGTTGCAGCTATACCCCGATGCAACTTCTTGTGAAGCTTCATTCACCAGTGACATATTGTGAAGACTCTCAAAACTATTTAAAGCCATTAAACCTAAAGAAAGTTGAAATCAGAGGAGAATAAGTCAGAAAATTGTCCTCTTTTGAGTTAAAAGTTTGACTGTAGTTTCTTTTCTTAATATTTCCTTATATCTCACATCCCTCTCCTTATCTCCAAATGGTTTCTTTTAATACAGAGCTTTGTTGGAGGACAAATGATAGTGGTATTTGTGTATGTGTTAATTTATGAAAGGTATGTGTAAAACTGAAAGATCATCCTTCTGATGATGTAAGCTTGAAGTTGTGGCTTTGAAGTATTTTAATTTCTACTGTTTTAAAAACAGCCACAAATATCTTGCTAATATTTTCCATTATAACATGGAACTGTTCATAGGAATGAGGAGTTTGCTTTGTTTTTTAAAAGATCATACACTTAGATAAGGTTGTGTCAAGTGTTACTTACTGTTTATGCAATACAGATGTCATTCCCTGGCCTTGAATTTTTCCATTTACTCAAAATGGATATATAGTGTTTTTGGAGAGAGAGTTATTTGCACTAGCCAAACTTAAAATAGAAAAATACAGAGGTTCTGTTTTTAGAAAGTTGGACATCCTGAAAAATGAGTGCAGTTATTGTTCCTACTACATCGCTAAATCTGTCTTTTTTTGGAAGGTGAACAACACAGTGACCTTTTAGTTTACACTGAAGAATTTCATGCATTACTAAACATTTTTATATCTCAACACTTAAGCCTAGCTGCCAGCTGTTTCCCAAATGCCAATGTGTGCCCACTCCTTCCTTCAAGGGTGGCAGATATCACCTCTATTTAAGAGATGAACTAAAGCAGAGCGAGCGGTGAAGTGGCATGCCTGAAAGTCCTGTTAACAGCAGAAATTGGAAATTCATTCACTGTTACTTTATCTCTTAATTCAGTGTCTTTACCACAAGACCGCTCTTAGTCCCAGTCCTATAGAACCACGTAGAAGGTTTCAGAGGGTGTTTAAAATCATACAAACATCACTAGAACAATTGCGTGCAACAGGTTTAGAAGCTAAATAGTGTGAAGGTAACATACTGGGGATGGCTCTTTGAGCCAGTTGCAGGCAGGGCGAGACACCAGATCTCCTGACTGACATCAGCATCTAATGTGGACTCAGAGGAGATATATGTATTGTTAGTTTAAAACTGTGGAAGGGTGCCAGTCAGGAAGGAGGAGCTGGAAAAACTCCCAAGCAAGCAGGATCTTCTCAGAGAAAGGGAAAAAATAATTATTTAGAAATACTATTTTTTACCGTCAGTGTTAGAGAAATGCAACTCTAATGCTACCACTGAATAGTGGATGTACTGTGCAACTATAAGCACCATATAGAATCATAGAATGGTTTGGGCTGGAAGGGACCTTAGAGGTATCTAGTTCCAACCCCCCTGCCGTGGACAGGGACACCTTCCACCAGACCAGGTTACTCTAAGCCCCATCCAGCCTGGCCTTGAACACTGCCGGGGATGGGGCATCCACAGCTTCTCTGGGAGCCTGTTCCAGTGCCTCACCACATAATGAGGAACATTCAGCCTTGCTCTTGCTCTCAGTTGCTGTATGAAATAAAAGCAGATCCAATTCCATACTTCAAGTGGTAATACTTCTAGTGTTCTTGTAAGGTGTCTAGTTTAAAGCACTGAGAACAGATGTTGTTTATTCATGTATGTGCTCTATACATCATGAACAGTAGTAGTAGTGAAAATTTCTTCCCTCTATCATGTCAATAAACCTTTAGAGACAACCACCAGGCTGAGTGTGGGTCATATTAACTCATTATTTGGCTTATGGTTAAGAACATCCATGCAGTCAAACTGCCCATGGCCACTATTGTAGTGATAGAATGAGCCCTTGGCCACCCTTGTGAATCACCTCTACTTTAACCTATAGAACTTTTAGAAAATGGATCTCTATTCTCTTTTATGAAAATATGCAATGTATTTTGTTGTGGTTTTAGTTCCAGGAACTGTAGCATACGTTCTAAATTGATTAAAAACCAGGTCCAGACAGGCTTTGGGCTCTCTAACCATGAGAAGGTCACTATAAGTAAGTTGCATGCTGGTTTATTGGTTATATTGGTTAGTATTTTGTGGCTCCCTGGCAAATGTTGCTCAGGAAATAGATTTCAAATTGCTATATCAAATTTCTTCCCCTTATTATCTGTATGTCTTTGAGCAAGCCAACAAAATGGTCAAGACTTAATTTATCAGATGAGTAAACTAGTATTTAGCTAAAGTGCTTCCATCCAGTGGCAGCAGATTTCCCCAGTCCTACTACCCCCAGCTCAGCTGGGTCACAGTGCTGCCAGGCTGGGCCAGGACTGGGTGTGCACTGCTGTGCACCAGCTCTCACACCCACCACAGTCCAGTACCTCCATTCTCAGACTGTCAGCGATGCGTTGGCCAGGACAGAGGCATCACGCTTCACTGGTGCAATCCTTTGTTTTGTGAGAAATTATCGTGCCGCTGTACTCGGCGCTGGTGAGGCCCCATATTGAATACTGCGTTCAGTTTTGGGCCTCTCATCATAAGAAAGACATTAAGGTACTAGAGAGAGTGCGCAGGAGGCAATGAAGCTGGTGAGGGGCCTGGAGCACAAGTCTGATGAAGAGTGGCTGAGGGAGCTGGGGCTGTTTAGCCTGGAGAAAAGGAGGCTGAGGGGAAACCTTATCACTGTCTACAACTACCTGAGAGGAGGTTGTAGCACGGAGGGTGTTGGTCTCTTCTCCCAAGTAGCAAGTGATAGGACAAGAGGAAATGGCCTCAAGTTGCACCAGGGGAGGTTTAGATTGGATATTAGGAAAAAATTCTTCATGGAAAGGGTTGTCAGGCATTGGAACAGGCTGCCCAGGGAAGTGGTGGAGTCCCCATCCCTGGAGGTGTTTAAAAGGCGTTTAGACGAGGTTCTTAGGGACATGGCTTAGTGCTGGAGTTAGGTTATGGTTGGACTCGATGATCTGAGGGTCTCTTCCAACTGAAATGATGCTATGATTCTGCCTCTTCTGGGTGGGTGTTACTGTTTTACGTCAGCATTCTGCTTTGGTGTTTTGTGATTCTTCTATTCCTCAGGAGGAAGTAGATGGAAGTGTCATACTTGAGAACCACAGATGCTGCAGGTACAACCCGAGAAGAACTTCTTTTGTGTTGCCCCTTCAGCCCACCATGGCCCACTATCACACACAGAGCTCGTGCTACAGCACTCACCAGCACAGCTTTAGGCGGTGATACAGCTCTCTCGGCAGCTGCCTTGTCCGCTTTGTGTGAACCAAACCCAGGGCTGCAGGTTCGTGCAATCTGGGGCAGGGGCCAAAACGGCCCTTTTTCTGCTTCCACGAGCTGTGAGATTGGCTCTGATTCTTCCCAGCCCGTGTGCGTGGGTGTCACTCTTGTGCTCCAGTGGACATTTAAGAACTTAGACCAGTGGGAAAGTGTCTGCTTTAAACCCATAAATAATTTCTTCAGCCCTGAGTGTGCAAGTGTGAGCACATGCAGGACACCCTCCCAGTGGGGTGACTGTCTAGGTGAGAGTGTCTTTGGGCAAAGAGCTGAATTTGGCACTTCGACATCCAACTTTGAGTAGAACAGACCCCTATGCTTTCCTGTTATGATTTTGCAAATCAAATTCTTAACTTCGTTTCTGTGCGGTGATGGAAAATAAAGGGCTTTTTGGGTTTGGGCCCAATGTGTTTCCTGTGAAAACCCAGCTTTTTTTTCCTAGTTCTGTGCCCCAGTGGGGAAAATAAGTTGTTTTCAGGCAACCCTACAGCAGCTGAGTAGAAGTGTGTGTTCACTGGCAGCCCAGCTGGAGTGACAACAGGAATGAACACCTTTCCTGTCTGGGTGGCAGGTAACATCGCTTCACCTGACAGAAACATGCATACTATTGACTTGTGCCATTCTGTTTTTAAAATTATCTTATTTTAGAGCTTATTTCTGGATGTAGAGCTGTTAGTGTGTGATGTCAAATGCCATTAGCTAACATGAATGGTGAGCCTGACTGGAAATGTAACATTTCACCGTGGCTTCAAAGAGATGATTTTTTGCTTGATCTTTTAATGTTAAGTGTGAGTTCGATGCCAGCATGTTCCCAGAAAGTTACATGGACCGCGTGGGATTTTTTTTTTTTTTTTTTTTAAATGCTTGCGAATCCTGTCTTCTGCTTTGAATTACGTAAAAGGGCAACGCGATGAGGTAGCAGGCGGTCGTCTGCGTTTTCGGGCGGGTTACCGGAGGGTTAGCGCGCTCCCTTCCCGCCTTCCCGGGACAAGCGGCCGCAGCCCGGCCCGAGGCGGCGGAGGCGGAGCGCGGCGGAGGCGGGACACGGCCCGGCCCGGCCCTGCATTTCCCTTCCCGCACGGCAGCAGCAGCCGGCGCCGCCGCCGGGAGCCTCCCCAGCGCGGCGAGCTCACGGTGCCGGTGGCCAGCGCCCGGAGGCGGCCGCGGGGAAACTTTGTGCGGCCGGGCGAGCTGGCTCCGCTCCCGGCAGGCAGCGGGGAGAGGCGGAGAGGAGCGGCCGGAGCCGGGGATCGCCGCCGGCCGCCGCGCCGGAGCTCGTAGGATGTCACCATTGTTCAGCTGGGTGGCTAAGGTAGGTGGCACCGCGCCCGCCGTCCTCCGCTCTCGGGAAATAAAGTCTAGCCTAAGAGTTTGCGGGTGTTCGCGTTTCATTTCAAGGCAAGTCAACCACCCCTGGGAAGGGAGCAGAGCCCTGCTGTACTGTTCAGCCGGGGAAAGGGAGAAGGACTCAAAGTGGAAAGTAAAGGCAGATTGAAATAACTCATGGCTTGGGTTGCGGGGTTCAAAATGAAGCTGCAGTTCTGGCCGGCTGTTGTACCTTGCTGTGGATCTGGGGAAGGGGAGAGCCGTAGTTCGGACTGTACAGAAGGTGTGGTCTGCTCAACTCTAACGTTTCTTGTGTGCTCTGGAGAACGTGTAACAGCACTCCCGCTGTTTGTTTTGGATTTTTACTGTTTTTTGTTATACTCTGAATTTATGAAGAGCAGTAAGTTAGCTTTTAGTGAGTTATTTGTCTAAGTATGACAATGTGTGTGTCGTGCTGGCTTCTACATCTGTGTGTCTTGAGCTTCAGAAGCATTTTCCAGTGTAGTTGTGAATCTATGGATGCAAAGCAGTAGAGGTGGTTAAAGAAATCTAGAATATAGTTCTTAGCTCATGTTTCAAAAAAAATTGTTCTTCCAAAGTAACAGTCATTCTGAATTTAAAATGATATTCTGTTGTGAGGCACAGTAGAAAGCATAGAAGAGGACAAGTGGGTGAAACAGCTGTATGACAGGCAAGAATTGGGGGTTCCTTGGAGGAATTATCTGGGGAAACAAAAAGACTTTATCTTGAAGTTTAACAGGCAGCCTTGCTACCAGGCAGGCTATATAAAACCTGGTTCTCCCTTCCGTTTTGCCAACTCTAAATGGTCAGTTGCTTAATCACTGTTATGCATCCCTTTCCCTGAATATGTAACAGGTGAAATACCTACCCTGGGAAGATAGTAAGAGGAGAGTGCTTGATGTATTATTGTGTTACTCTCCTTCAGATTCTCAGACAGAAGGATGTGCTCTATTCTGTCTTAAAATGATCCTGCTTGATTTTAGCCATGCCCTGAGAAATAGAAATGCATCCTTTCCTCTTCTCACTTGGGTTTTCTTCCTTTGTTTAAAGAGCTACCAGGTGGAGCACTTGTTAAAGAAGTTCCCTCTCCTGTCATCACTGTGGCCCTGTATCATGGGTGATGTAAGGCCTGATTTGCCATGTTATCCAAGCGAATGATACCGGCTGATTTCCATGCTGACTTTTACAAGCATGCCAGTCTCCAATACAGGTGACTGGTGTAAAAAATGAGTGATACTGTCGAGATAATACTTTAGGGACTTTAGGGATGCCACCAAGGGGTGGCCCATTTCCCACCTCGTTCACTTGTCAGCTGGACAAAGCAGCTACTCAGAGAGTGAGTTAGTCTTGGAGGAGGTAGAAGCCAGAACTTGCAGCGTGCAGACTTGGCTGCGTTTTTAGAGAGAGTAACAGAACCTCTCACAGAAACACACTTCTAACTCTGCTTTCAGGAGTGCTTTCTGGGCTTTCAGAACTAATTATTGCAATGCTGGTTCCTCACAAGTGTTTAGTTTTATTCTTTTAATGGCTGTTAATCATCAGTGCTAATTTGGGAGGAAAAGCAAAGAAGTGTATTTAGAAATATAAAATGAAGCTTGTTAATGGAGAAAGCTTTCCTGCCTGCCAAAATCTGATCAGTAAAAACGTAGGAACTACTGCTGTAGACTTTCAACACAAATGCAAGCCTTTCCAGTTTTTGTAAGATGGTGGCCCATTCCAGGACAAGGAAAAACTGCAGGACATGGCAGGGAGGAAACTGTGCTCCTTGAAACGAAGCTGTCCCCCTGCATCTATTACTTAAAAATGAGTAGTCCCCCATCCAGTAATGAGTGCTTAGTGTCACCATGCAAGTCCTCAGGCCTGCAGATACTTACAAGTGAAGTAATCTGCTCCCACATGCTATAAAATTGGTTCCTAGTGTTTGTATAAACATAACCTTTCAATATGTCTTCATTACAGCTTTTAACGTGCTGTTTTACCCAGCTTGTCTCCGACCTCCATGCAGGCTCCTTGGGGATGAGTTTTGTGGTGCTGCCAGGCCAGGTTGTGGGGCCCGTTCTGGGCTGGAGGATAAAGCTTTGCTGGAGTCTTACATGGATTGGCGTTGCCTGCATTGGCCCTATGGATGCTGGCTAAACCACTTGAATGATGACTCGGTGGATAATGAATTCTTCTATTCTAGTCTCCTAGAATTATTTAAATGAAAAATAATAGTTATACCTGTTTTTCCTGCATGGTTTTATATGAAGTCACACAACTGATTCAGGGAAACCTTTGACTAACCACCTTGAAACATAGTTTGTTGGAAGTATAAACTAACTTTGGACTGAGTAGACAACACAGTTACTTTTGTAGATACACAGAGATATTTTAATCTATATTCAGTTTAGTTCACTGCAATAGCTGTTACTAAAGGTAAATAAATCATTTTGGAGTTGAAAAACATCAAAGCTTTCAGTCTGCAAATAAAAAAGATAGAAATGCAGATTTTTACTGATTTATGGTGTACTTGCACACCATGAATTCATTAGTAGGAGATAATAGTACAGTGATAGTTGTTAAGAGTAATTTTATTTCTGTTTCAATCATATCTAATTCAGCTTTAGTTTTTAAAAAAATAGTGTTGGTTCTCTATAATTGACTTCATTTTATAATGCAAGCGTCTATTCAGAAGCAACTTGACAGAAACCAGATTTAAATAATTAATTGCTGAAGAAATAGAAAGTGAAAACCAGTTCTTAGTGTAATAAATTGTATAAATAGAAAATTTGAGTAAATGTGTCCTTAGATTCTCAGCTAATTAACCAATTTATACATAGTGTGTCTTTCTAGATAGCAAAAAAAAGGAGTACCGTGTATAACATAAAAGCTGTGTTTAGCTTCAGCTTGTTTTGTCTAAAGGATTATAAACTAACAAGGAACCAATAAAGAAAATAACTAAGATAAAAATGCAAAGCAAGGTTACATTATAGAAGAAACTTTGATTTAAATAATGGTTTTGCTGGTGTAGATCAATCAACCCTGGTCAGCTGCCTCCAAGCTGCAGGACAGCAGGTTCTCCTGAGGGGAGCCAAGAGCAGCGAGGTGTCTCGCTGCAGCTGAGGAACCTCTGAGAATGGGCAGCAAAGCAGGTGGGTTTGCAATGTGCTATCCCCAGCAGGCTTGGCTCATCTGGGATCTTGCACTGAGAAGCTGATCATTTGGATTTCTTCTGCTCTGAAGATCAAATTTTATGGTATATTCACAATAGGTACTCTGAAATTCCCAACAGCAAAGCAAGAAGTGGTTTGTGGTGTGGGTTGTTTGGGTCTTTTTGGTTTTTTGTTTGTTTGTTTTTCCCCAAGGACTGCCGAGTCAGAATTGCCTGTGAGCTGAAGACAGTTTGGGAAGCTCTCAAGGCAACAAAAAAGAAAGTTTCTATGCTATTCAGTGCAGCAAGGCTTAGTTGCTTGGTTTGTGCCATGAAACATTACTGAAGTAGTAATTAGAATAATATTGGAAATACCACTTATTTGTCTTGGAATCCTGATATAACTTAATATGCTGCATTCAAATTGATCTTCCTGATGTTTTGCTATTATTTTTACTCTTCTCTAAATAATAGAGTGCCTAGTAGACCTCTAGGGGACCTTAGTTTAGGTCAGACGCTACAAATGAAATTAATTTGTCTTCTGGAAGAGAATGAGAAGGAATGAGAGACTGAAAATCAGGAAGCCAGAGAAATATCCTTCCATATATTTTTTTTTCTTTTCTTCTCTTCTTGTTTTCAAGAGTGTTCTGAGAGGGTGATCTTGGCTTTTTCCCTGGTCTGTTTTAGGGTATATCACATTCATGTGGATGTTTCGTTCTAGGTGTACTGACTTGCCTCTTTCCTGTATTCCTCACAGGTTCCAGCAAAGTTGAGCACCTTTGGGTGTCTTTAATCCCTCAGTGAAGGACTTGCATTTTAGCAAAATGAATTGGGATTTGGTCTCTTAAGCAGTCCTCTTATCCAGGCATTTTAATGCTAATGCCCAATAAACTCTGAGGTTTATTAAACTTGTCTTACTTTTAAGCCCACCTTACTTCTAAGATGGTAAATTATTTGGGGAGGTGAATAGACAGTAGTGTTATCCTATGATGTACAACCCTTACTTGTGTTAGTGCATTTACTCCCAATTACCCTTTTTGTAAATGGATTTGGATACTATATCAAGAATCAGACAGTTAATAGAGAACTAGTGTTGGGGAAGAATGAGGAATCATTGGGGAGAGAAGGCTCTAATGTCGCGATTTTGCTTGTAGACAAATGTCCGCGAAGGCCTTGAGGCTGCGGGTGGAGGGACAGACCCTCGCTTGTCCCCCGGGCCGGATGTCGGCAACGCTGCAAAGAGCAAGTTCAGATTTGTGCCAGAGCTGGGCTTCGGTGCCCGAGTGAACACAAGGGCCCTGTCAGAGAACACTAGGTTGCTGCTCAGTGTGTTTCTCCGGGTCAGTTTTTGTTTGGGGAAGAAGTGTTACCAACTGACAGCTTTCAGGTAAGCACAAATTGTTGCAGAATGCTGAGAAGTTGAAACATGCTGTTTTTTGTATGCCAGTCACTCCCCACCTTCCCCTGCGGGGGTCTGGGCGATGACCGAGGAATACGTGCTCAGCATTTGAAATGAAGCCAGTCCTATGGTGAAACCCCTCAGTTACTCAGCAGTTATGTTCCCTTTGGAGCTGTTTGCTTCTATTTTTTGTCATTCCATTTCTTTTTCTGCACACCAGGCCTGAATTCCACCTGGCTGCTTAGACATCCTCAGATTGATGGGAGAGGGCCAGAGCATGGTCTGGCTCTCACGGCTTTTATGTGGCTGGGCAGACGTCGTAGGGCAGTGTCCTCTGCATTTGTAAGGCACATTACAGGTGCTCAGTAAGGAGTAGGGCTTTCCATAGTGAAATTCCTGACTATGTAGATTGCAGCTTACCAAGGCTTTTCTTTTGAATCATTTATGCCTTTTGGAATTAATTTCTTATGAGTATCTAATTTAGGGTTCATGTCGACCTTCAGATTTAATAAAAACAAAGCCTGTTGAGGTAGCTGAGCTTGCCGTTTTGTATAGGTCCTGCCCTCCACAGTTCAAAACAGAACTTTTAGGCTTCAGTCAAAAACTGTTTGCTTTCCTTCGCTGAAAAGCACTCTGGAAGTTGCTGCTATTAGCTGTTGTCTTGTGGAC
Source organism: Caloenas nicobarica (assembly GCF_036013445.1). Taxonomy (NCBI): domain Eukaryota; kingdom Metazoa; phylum Chordata; class Aves; order Columbiformes; family Columbidae; genus Caloenas; species Caloenas nicobarica. The sequence goes on along the minus strand of NC_088248.1, from coordinate 55,495,807 downwards.
ATGTTTTGGGCCAAACCAAAAACAAAAATATTAGTAAATCCTGCAGGATCAGTGAAAGCTCCAGGTCCCATCAGGGTCAGACAGTACAGCTAAGAGTTTGTTTGGGCAAAATATATATATTTTGCCATATATATATATGTAGCACCACAGTTTATTAGCTTTACATTTGATGATCTAAAATACCGTTTCACATCATTGCCTGCTTTTTTGGAAGGCTACTATAATAGAACAGTCTTTCATGTGTGCTAGAGGTGTTTCTGAGAACACAAAAGCAGCAATTTGGCTCTGGGTTCCCCAAGTATAAATAAGAGAAAAGTCAGGCAAAGACCCTCTTTCTTCAGAGATGGGCTCACAGAGCTGCAAGACAGTTCCGGTTTGTAATTTCCCATCATCCTGAATATAGAAGCTGCAGCATTTCTGAGGAACCTCTGCTTCAAAGGGATGTTGGAACATTTTTACTCTGCTAACTAATAAATACTGAAGATTTTAGGATAAAGTGGTTTAAAAGACTTCTTAAAGTTGAAGGAGCTGAGGCTGTATTTGGTGTACAGAGGTTGACTGGTGACTTAATAAGTAAATCTTCAGTAGAAACACTGTTAATTGAGTTACAGCTTGGCTATTTGTTTGTTTGGGGTTTTTTTAATTAAAAGCTTTTACAGCTTAACTGTTCAAACTGAAATACTCATGGATGGCAATGACTGAGGAAAAAAACCCTCAGCCATGATTTTGTTAGTATTTTACATATCACTAAAGATATACAAATTATGTCAAGATGTGCCCAAATAGGAGCTTGCTTAGTAATTTCTATGGGAAGGTGAGGCAGTAAAGCTGGGGAGAGCAGCTGTAACTCAGAGAGCAGAAGCCAAGGCACATAATGACATTAACCACTACATATTGGTTTTATCACAGAGTTATTTGTACTGAGTTGTATCTGAATTGGTTTTAGTTATTCTTACTTTTTAACCAAGTTACAATAACAAATCCTGAGATTAATTAATGCATAAGGTTTTAATAGGAGAGATTTAAAGTAAAATCTTCCTGAAAAACATGGGAAAAGAGGGAGGTTCAAGTCCCTGGTGGACTACAGCTTAACAACTGGGTTTGTGCTTCCCCTCTTCTCTTTTTGTCTGCAAGTTCCCGAAAGGCCAGGCTGGTATTCCTGGGCCAGCTGGCCAGGTGTGGGAAAGCTGCGGTTATTAGACTGGATGAAATCACCTGCAGGTTGCACCTACACTAGTGAGCAGGACACAGCAGCATGTTGTTCAAGGGAATCTGCTGGTGCTGAGGACAAGTTGTGTTCCTGGTTCAGGGAAGTGGGTTTTACTTTGGACTAGCCCGAATTTGGTGCTGTGAACTGAACACCTGTTTGCAGTGAAAAGCATTGCAAAATGAACGTTTAGTTCTATTTAAATGGGTGTCAGTTCAGGTGCTTTGAGACAGCTCCACAATGCAGTCCGTCACACAAGGAGTGGATTGGGAAAATCCCGTCTCAAACACATTCCTGGGCCGAATTAAAATAGTGAAGTAGTCAGAGTTATATAGTACTTGAGAATCCAGCTAGAGAAGCTGGACAAACAGCACACGCATGGCTTTCCAGTAGATGGCCCTGATTCAAGGAATGGGAGGCCATCAGGGAAGTTATGTTTTATTGGGATGTTGACCTTTTAGTTACTGCTTTGTGAGAATTTTAGGCATGAGGGGGTTGTCCAGAGTTTCTGCGAGCTAGATTTCTCTCTGCCAATAACTCAAGCACTGGGAAAAGAGAGTACAAACAAGTATTGCCTTCCATTCTCAGGACAGTGTGTAAGTGCACATGTTGATGGTCACATTTAAAAAAACAAGCCAAAAATTAATCTTGGCTGAAATATCTGGAAGCTTCTTCCCAGCCCAGAAGTTGCTGGGTTTGGGCATGTGAATGTTTTTTTGTGTGCGTTTACAGAATCATCACTGTAATCAAAAACATGTTTTTTCCAAGGGAACCTTTGATATGCAGTAACCAAACAGGATTTTCAGGTACAGATATCCTGTGAAATGGCAGGTTTGGGGAGAAGAGACTATTTGTGCATAGTTACTCAGGCATACTCCCAGCTACTCAAAGTGGCAAAGCTGAGCTAAACTAAACAGCCCCTTACTTTTTCAGTCAAAGGTTTTGGGGGGTTTGTGTGTTTATTTCAAGGAACTCTGTAACCAAATATCTTACTTTTATTAGATCGTAACAGTCGCCTCTGTACATTTACTGGACCATTGGTCTGCTGCTGTAGTACCAATGAGGTGAGCTCATTGAAGCTGTTGTCATGGAAATTTGGATGGTTAACACTAAATGTTTCATGCTGGTTTTGTTTCTTTGGACCTATTTATAGCTTCCAATCTCCTCAAATGCAAGCCATGGAAAAAGGGGATTTGTAGAAGTTCTTTGGAGTTTTAGACGATTATGTACAAGAGGCCCATCTTTAAAACTCTGGTAGTAGTTACCCAGAACCTGAACCAAAAAAAGGTGCTGGAATTTTGGATTTGGGGTAAGTCCCACTGGAATATAACCTGTAGGAGTTAGCATTCTGTGGAAATGATTGACATTTCCATTTGACATACAGTCATTGTGGGCTGACTTTTGTAGACTTAAGAAAAATGTTCTTTTCAATGTGAACACAGTTCATGGAGCTGATGCTATGTTTTTTTTATAAAGTACAGAATCATATACAAAATTATTTATTGTAGATTGTTATAATTCAGGCAGCTTTTTTTTTCCTCTGGTATTTCTAAATATTTGATAATGGTTTCACGTATGCTTAAGAAACAACACAAAAAGGCCCAGTCCACTTGTATATTAGTTGTGGCTGAAATACCAGCAGTCCCTGTTGCTGAAATTTTGGAGGTGAAGTAGGTGGCATTACAAGGAATCTTTCCTTGAAATATTTTTTTCCTTCAGCTAGTCTGTTAGCGTATCCTGTAGAGCATCATCCTTGTATCACCCTCCAGCTTCTTTTGGAGATCCTGTAAGTCTGTGACATCTGCATTTTAGAAGTGTTGAATACTCACCACTCCCTTTTGGGTTTCCTCAGCAAGTAAGTGTTTAAATATAGAATACTTTGGAAATATTGTGAAGGTCAGAAATCAGTCACTCTGGAAGGGGTGTGACAGCATGAACTGTACAGCTTAGCTGCAATTCAGTGTTTGGTTGTCTGTCTGATTTACCATTTTCTAAAGAAACCCAGCCTTAACTTGTGGGGAAGCGTGGAAGAACAAAAAGGAATAACAGAAAATTTACTGTAGGAAGAGATGGGGTAGGCTTAAAATAGCAATTTCCTAACCCTGAAAAGAGAACAGATTCTGAATTTTTGGAGTGTATTGTTTTAATTTGCAGCTGAATAAAGTACGATGTGGATCAAATTTGATATTTATTAAATGGTAATACAAATAAATGGTAGGAGGTCTAGGAATGCTCATGATCATGGGCCAACATGTACTATCGAGAGTGTTTGTGTATACTCTTACTGGTATCTTTTTTTATTGATTACAGTTCTTCATATATTGCACTAATATGCAGACACTTTGTTTGGAAAGACACTGAGCCTAAGTCTGTTTGGTGATTTCTAATTTTTTGTTTCCTATTGGTACAGCCAGCTTGCTCTCACTGTAGTGGTGGAAGAATTAGCAAGAATCTTGAGAACATCTTCCATTTTCAATCAGTCTGGCACTGTGTCTTTTCAATGCTGTGATTTTTTTTTTTTTTTCTTTTTTTTTCCTGCATTGCTTTCTTATGTAGGAATAAGAAGAATTTTGAAACTGAGACTCAAATTAATGAAATTCCTTTAATTTCTTCTCTTGTTGTTCATCAATTGCGTCATTAGTATTTTCAAACTCCTGTCAGGCATCATGTAAGATTTTGGTGCTGGTTGCTGTTATGACATTTAAATAAATAAGCCAGATGATGCAGGTAGATGATCTGACTGCTGCTTTAGAGAAGTGTTGGTAATACTGTAGTATGGCTAATGGAGAAGGAACAGAAGGATGAATTTTGGCTGTTAATCCTTGGTTACTAGTGTTTTCCTAGATGAGCACTGCTGCTCAGCTCAATTAGCAGCTCCTGCATAGGCCAGGTAATAGGGCAAAACTGAGATGACCAAAAGTTTGTTGGCACAGGCTGCACATCTAGAGATCTACCATTGTAGGTCTGCAGTGAGTTTGGTAAAGGACATAAACATAAGAATTTTTGTCAGCAGGGAGAACCATCGTGTAATTTTCACAGTCTGGGAACACTGCTAAAACTCCTGGCTTCTTGTTCTTAGGTATTTCTGGGTTGGCACCTTGACTTGGCTCTGGGATGGCTTTCAGGACTGATCCCATAGCTCCATTTGTTTTGATGGTGCCTTTTAGCTATGTTTTGACAACTCTTCTCCATGTAGGAATGAATCTGCAGCTTTATCTAAAAAGGATGGTGACATCTTGGTTTTTGTGTCAGAACATGCCAATTCACTATTGGCCGTCAACACAAGGAATATGCTTGCCTGCCCTGTAGCAGCTAAAGTGACAAGAGAACTCTGATGAAGATGCCAGCATTTAAATGAAGAAATGAGATCTGGTTAAGATGACCAAAAGCACAAACAAGTGACATGAGGTGTGACGTGATGCTGTGTGGGATGGTACTGCAGGGCTGCCGGGGACGAGACAGTCAGTCTGGAACCTGCTCTGCAGCTGATGCGTTCCTACGGCCCATGATGGCATTTGCAATGAAACGCTGTCTTGCAGGCAGTTTGTCATTGAATGGCATGTTTTCCACGCTAAATACCTTCCTCTGAATACATTGTTAAATAACTCAGATACCTATTGTCCCATCTGCTTTTCCTTTGTCTTCACTTTTCTAGCACAGTTATGTGTTAATACTTAGTCCATGTGTACTGGGTCTCTTACAGTGACTTTCAAAGGCACCTGATAAAAGGATTTACCTACTGTAAAATTTTAAGACAGCTTTATCTTTTAAAAGGAAGGAAGCAGAGTCTAATTCATCCATCATCAGCAGGAACTGGAAACACTGAAGTTTTAGGACAATGATACTTGACTCTTTGGAAGAAAAATTGGCAACTCCCCTAATGTGATCTGGCTATATCTTAATGGAGGGGATCTTGAGTAAACAGCTTGCTCTTCCTTTCTCTGCCTAACAACATCATGTTGATAGCTTCCAGTAAATGCAAAATATTCTGAGGAAAACAATGTGGTTTGCACTGTCCTGTTAATACTATAAAATGTGTATATATTCCTAAGACAACTATTTGTGTAGGAATCAATGGCTGGCAAACACCTGATGTTCAAAGGAAGTTAACTTTCAGAAATAAATATGTTGTTATTTGGGTCATTTGCAATGTATTTTAGAAAAAAAAGAAGACTACAAACTAGTATCAACTACAACTGTGGATTTCATAGAAGTATGTTGTTAATTGACAAGTTTGAACAATCCCATTAGACCTTCTGATGAGAAGCCATCACTAGAAGGCATACTGTAGGAAAAAAGCCACCATGAGTCAAAAAACCCCCAGATATGAATCATAGAATCATTTAGGTTGGGAAAGAGCTTTAAGATCGAGTCAAACTGTTAACCTAGCACTGCCAAGTCCACCACTAAACCATGTCCCCGAGTGCCATGTCTACACACACACACACCTTTTAAATACCTCCAGGGAAGGTGATTCAGTCGTTTCCCTGGGCAGCCTGTTCCAATGCCTGGTAACCCGTTGAGTGAATAAATTTTTCCTAATATCCAATCTAAATTTCTCCTGGAAAAAACTTGAGGCCATTTCCTCTCATCCTGTCATTTGCTGCTTAGGAGAAGAGGCCAACACCTTCCATGTTGCAACCTCCTTTCAGGTAGTTGTAGACAGCGATAAGGTTTCCCCTCAGCCTCCTTGTCTCCAGGCTAAACAGCCTCAGCTCCCTTGGCCGCTCCTCACAAGACTTGTGCTCCAGATTCCTCACCAGCTTCATTGCTCTTCTTTGGACACATTTCAGCACCTCAATGTCTTTCTTGTAGTGAGAGGCCCCAAACTGAACACAATATTTGAGGTGCGGCCTCACCAGTGCTAAGGACGGGGGTATGAGAAACCATTTGCTTTACATCCAGAAAGGACTAAAACTGGCGAACTAAATAACTGCTTTTCTTGAGTGGAAGTCAGGGTAGATGGGCTGAGAGCCTGTCTCCTATTGTACAACTGGAATTTGAGCAGATAAAAGCCTTTTTCCCCCAAAATGATCTTAGTAACTAAATTCCTGTTTTAAATCCTGCTATTGCCTTTTAGTTTTAAAAAAAAAAATTCCTCTCCCCCCCAAAAATCCACGTAAACAAAAAAACCCTAAAGAAACAAAAAAACCCAAAACCAAAACAAAGGCCAAAAAAACCAACCCAACAAAAAAACCACATCAAACAACAACCCAAAACCTGGTCCTTGTCCTGAAAGCTCTGGCTCTCTTTTTGCATTTAACACTATCTAAGAATAGGCTTCCTTCTATTTCCTACCCGATAGCCTCCAACTCAGCCCCAGGCCTGTCTCAACCCTGTGAAGGGAGCTGCTTGCAATTCCACTCCCCCCCCCCCAAAAAAATAATTTCATCTCTGTTGATAATGGATGAGCACAGATACTTCTAGCTATTACTTTACAACAGTTATTGATAGTCACCTTGTAAAATATGAGCCAGGAATCTTGCAGGTATGACCAGCAACCACTGTTACATCTTCAGGTGTTCTTTTCATTTCTGAAATTGTGTGAAAAGAAAACTTTGAAACAAAAGATGGACAAGGTAACACTATGAAGATGTTAATGTGCTTTTGAAATATTTGTTGGATTGCTTTATTTCACGTTTGTTGCTTGAAAGTTTATGGTACTGAATGGAGGAGCTGATGAAGCTGTATAAGATGAAAAGAAATGGTTTTGATTGCTGGGACAGAAGGGAGCTGGGGAAAAATGAATTAATGCACTCCATATGATAAGCCTTCCAGGTGCAGCGCAGAGTACACTAATAGCCTTCCCAGTAGTAGATTTTGTAGGAATACCCACTTCAGAGACAGTCGGATGCTGCTGCGTTTAGAGCTGCACTAAAAGCCCACAGACGCTTTCCATCAGCTCCGGTTCGGTTTTAGATGATGCATTTTCATGGGGAGGGGTCCAAAAGTAAGCAGCAATCTGGGACATGGCAGTTTATTTATGGAGAGTAGCCAGGTATTGTTGTATTTTGGACTTCAAGTAAGGTATGTCTTGAGAGCATGTGAAAGAAAATCTTAAAGTACATCAGCAGCATGATGTGTCTCTCTCGGGGCGGAAACACCACCACAGAACAGAGCAGTCCAATTTCACTAGAACACCGAGTACAATTATGTTCTATTTCTGAGCTTGTTTACAATAATCTATAAACAGATTCTGCAAATATTGTTTTTTGAGAAAGGAAAGAAAACCTTTTCGTGCCTCTTTAAATTGCATGGAGTGCTCTTCAACTTGCATGACTTTGCAAAAAGTGCAGCCTTTTCCATCTAGCTGAGGAGTCATGAGGAAGGTTCTTGAGCTGAGATCTGTTTGTAACATTAAAAGGAATGTGATACTGTGAAAGTGGCACACAGTACACATGGTATCTGTCTGCATTACTTCGCAATCTTCTGGAGGCAGTACTTGATCTGTGTGGGAAGTCTCGTCACCTTTATGGCTTTTTATGATAACATGTAAACTGTAGGAGTATGTGTTGGCTACACGGAGCTCCACTCTCAGTACTTACTGTGTGACTCATGCACCATGCTCCAAGTCAAAAAAGCACTGGATTTAAACAGATTGCTTTCTTCTGCCCCACACAGAATATCCTTTGAATTTTAGTGCACTCTTGTTCTTCAGCTTCTTGTGTACATCCCTGCAAAATTTAAGTCATAGGCGCATCACCCTCACTTATCCCATTTTCTGCATCATGCCCATTCAAACCTAGCTAAGCAAACTGCGCCCGTAAGTAGAAACACGTATGATTGCTTTTTCTTTCGTAGGTCTGTGGTGATATTGTTCAGCCATTTAGCTTTCCCTTATCAAGGCTGACACGACATCGCTGTTGCCTGGTTTGCCAGTCCTTCCCAAGCAGCACATGTGCGGTGTGGTTAGCCCCCCGCTGGCTGCTGGCCTGGCCACCCCTCCCAGCCCTCTGGCTCTGCTGGGACTTGTTCTCCTTCCTCAAAACATACCCACAAGTTCTCCAGTTAAACCAGACACCTAGTACATTTTGGCTATAGGAGAGAGAAATGATCTAGACCAACATGATGGTGAAGCTGCTGAGAGTGGCACAGTTCATAGTTTTTCATGAGCAGCAAAGTTTTGGGTCATACGCATAGAGGCGTGAAGTGATGGAGCAAAGGTGAACCGTCTCTCCATGCACCCACTGATCTCAGGTACTTATGGAGCTGGTGGTAAGAATCTCTCTTTGGCTCTACCTGTGGTGTGTTTCGTAAGCACAGAAAAACAGAAACTGATGGGAGCTTGCAAAAGGTGGTTGCCATCCAGGGCCTGGAGGAAATATAAACTTTCTGCCTCTCTTTCTGAATTAAATATTTGTTTGAAAGTGGTGTTGTAGGAGGAATAAAAGTCAACAAATAGCAAAGGAAGAAAGCTAATAATAAAAGTACTCCAGAGAACTGTTGATTAAGAGTTGAGGGGTGAAAATTTGGAAAATGAGAATTGAAGTTAATGACTGGAAAAAGCGAGGTGTAGGAGGCTGTAGAGCAGTCTCCAAGGTAGATAATAGAATAAAAAAAACTGGGAAGACACTTGAGATAAGACTTGAATATAAAAAAAGGTCTTTCACTGAAGTGAAAATGAACTTCAGAAGTTTGTTACTCTCTTCTACCTTGAATTTCTACTGATGTCAAAGTAGAAGGAAATTCTGTTGCTTTTAAAACAACTTTTTTTTTTTACTTCAGTGAGAGACTAAAGACTGTGGTTTCTTGCTTTAAGTTTTTAGTTCATTCTTTGGTTAAACTAGTGGGCAAGACTTCTCACAAAAGAAATCTGAGATGGTTGTGTCTTGCCCATCCTTTCCTGCCAGCTGTAGGTTTCCTATTGGGCAGAGGAGGCTGAGGGATCTCTGTCACTGGGGTTGCTTGGAACTCAGCTGAATGTGACCCCCAGCATCTCATCTGAAGTTGGATCTAACTTGAGAGTTTGCCTTGCTTTATGCAGGGGGCTGCACCATCAGAGGTCATTTCCAAATGACGAAAGTATTCTATCATTCTTAAAGGAGAAATTATACAGTGTCTCAATTAAAAAAACAAACAAACACAACCTCAGTGAAATCCATAAATTAAAATCCACTAAATCCAAAATGCCAAACTTGGAATCCATTGAGTGGAGAAAACCATTCAAAAAAGGTAGTTGACCACTAGTATGGGTTTAAGGAGTGATAAGGACGGGAAGCGTTGGCCTTTCTGTTATTACTACACAGCTCAAAAATTATTTTGCTGCTTCTTTTCTACTACTTTTACAAAGTGTTCAGTGATCCTAAATACTGCATTAGTGACAAAAATATTGTTGTCTGTCCTGTACAACCACATGGCTTCTCCAAAAATATATAGCTGTGGACTGTATTTTTCCTGCGGCAGCACTGCCTAGTAAAATTGAGAGGGAAAGATATTAATAGCAAACAATACTTTAGACGTCTTGACATTTTACTGAGCCTGTTAAGGAAAAAAAAGGCAAGTCAGTACCCTTAAAAAGAATTCATATCATGTGTCTTATGATACTTGAGTTAGGCAGGAAAAACTCAATCAAAACATCTGCTTGTTTGAAGAGCTGTGTAAAGATTGTTGAAGCTCTGTTCCAGCCAGGGTGCTGTGGGATCTCCTCAGGTTCAGATCAAGATCTTATCCTAATGGTTTTCAGTTTCCAAGCATTTATGTAGTCTGTTTTGCAAGATCAGTTATACTTAGGCCTGTCTTATGTTAAAAAAACCCACCTGCTGCCGAGAAATAGTTAAGCCTGTGCTCAAGCCCTTCACTGACCTAAAGCCTTATGAAGGGACTGGTACCTTTGTAGGTATGAAGACTGCATAGCATCTAAAATCATCCTACTTTTTTTTTTTTCTCTTTTTTTTTTTTGGTTGTTGTTGTTGTCGTGGCCAGTTGCTGTGTTAGCAGTTCCTCTCCCGTGACACACTTTGCTTTCCTATCTACTGTGTATTACAGAAACAGGGAATCTTTTTTCAGTCTGGCATTGTTTACCAAAAGGCAGCTGTTACATTCAGCTGTTACTGTGCTTTCTTCATTAAAATAGTTTCTCACTCTTTCTCAGATCCACTGACAAGCTAAAGAGATTTGACATCTTATTGTATGCTTGTATGTAAACTTACAGGGTGACTTACTTGCACGGAGAAAAAAGGGAACTGCAGTTTCTCTTTCTGTGAAGGCAAAGAGCCATTACTGTTCCTCAGATGCAGCAAACCTGTGCGTGCTTAAAAGTTATTGCCTTCCCGTTATTTGGTGCACAGTGTAGAAGCTGTAGCTGTTTATCTAGTGCATTAGGAAGTTGAGGTGTTGGTTTGTGTTTCTGCTTTGTTATTTGAGAATCAAGTCATAAGAATACTCAGCATTTCAGTTCCCTGCTTTATCTCTGCAAAATAAACATTCTCATCATAGCAGAAATAAGATGGTATACTTAAAAAAATTATAACAGTCCAGTGTTAGTTTTAATGGTTATATATATGTATTTTGTATCTAATTCAGACACTCTAAATGCAAAAACTTTTCCTAATACATTTCAGTTATATCTTCTGTTCACTAGCCCTGTTTGGCCCAGAGTGAGTGATGAGAAGGTAACGTTCTGTGTTCAGTAGCTTCATCACTGCTTACGCTGCTGTTCTATACTTGGGTTTGTGGTTTTTAGGGAAATAATTTTAGATCATCAGCAGTTGTTTTTCTGATTACAGAAATAATCTTTATCCACTAATGACATGTTTATTCTGAGAAATAAGTCAGAAAACACTTCAGAATAGAAGTATGCTAGAAAAGAGAATTTTTGCAGCAGGAAGAAATCATGCATGTGTGCAACAGTCTTTCCCCACTTAGCCAGTTCAGATTAGTAGATATGATTACCTGTGGGTCTGTATAGGAGATGTTGGTATCTAAGTCGCCAAGCTGAGATAGAATGGACCTCTGGAGATCATCTAGTTCAGCTCCCTGCTCAAAGCAGGGTCACCTGGAGCAGGTTGCTCAGGGCTGTATCCACTCAGAGTTTGCATATCAACAAAGGTGGAGACTCTGCAACCTGTGCCAATAAGAAAGACTTTTTATTGTATTCAGAAGGAACCCCAAAACCTTTAAAAAAACTCCAAGCAGCATAGACTTAATTCAGGAGCAACTTGATCCTTGCTGCTTTTTGATACAATGTGAAGAGCCATAAAACCTGATTCATTTTACATCTTAATTGCTGGAGGTTTGCAAGAGATGTGGTTACTGTTTGCCCAGTGGCATGCTTCTTAATCTGGAAAAATTCCAGCCATGGTTAATAAACAGTTGCTAGGATGGAGCCTACATTGTTTGTTTTAATAATTTGAAATCATTGTAATAAATTTATTTACATTTAATGGATTTTGTTTGCTTTCTCTCTTTTTTTTTTAACTAATGTTTACTTATCTCCACGTACTCCACATCCAGGACTGTTTGCTGAGGGAGCCAGGGTCAGAGGACACACAGGAGAGTGTGGATTCTTTGTTTCTAGATACCTGCATAAAAGGCCCGGAATAGTACAGGTAGATGAAAAGATCACAAATCTTGATCAAGCCAAGAACGGTTCCAGGGAAATATGTATTTTATTTTTTTCTCATTCCTCATGGCATCTTGTCTTTACTAATGAAAAGAGATTAATGTTTAACATATGTAAGGGTCACAAGAAACCGAGGTGGTGATTTGCTGCTTCTGCTACAGCAATACTGCACCAATTGCCTAATTAGAAGTAATAAAATGGTATTAACAGGCTGTGAATTTTTTTAGGTTAACAAGCAGGAACAGAGGAGTCAGTGTTTTTCAGTAAGTGAAGCATGGAAGCCAGCTGTTACTTATAAATAACATAATTCAAGCCTTAGCATGTTTGATAACTAAAAACGTTGAAGAAATCAAATTCAATAACCACACATCTGTGACGGATCCCAAATAACCCTTGCAACACCTGCACTGCTGGAAACTCTGCTTGTAGCCGTCAGCAGGGGTGGTGCAGGGGGACCTTACCCCCAGTTGGGGTGGTGGTGCTCCTTGCCTGGGTGAGGGCTCATGTTCCTGGCTGTGAGGACATGAGCGTTTTCTGGGAAATAACCTCATTTCTGTGCCGTCACCTCTGCAGCCTCAGCAAAAGCGGAGATGGGATCACAGGTCTCAGCGTGTGTTCTGGGCAACTCAGAAGTAAAATTGCCTATGGCTGGTGAATCCAGACACTCTCACAAGAGTAAGATGTATTCATTAGAAAATGCTAAAGCAGTTGCAGCTTGAAATATGGGTAGAATAAAGGTTTATATTTCACTGTTATCCTGGTATGTTGTGAGACTAGAAATTGGTTCTTTGAAGGACTATTAGATTAAAAAAAACCTGAGATGAACCTTGAGCTCACTGTGGAGCAAATGTGTATCATTTGATGTTATAAAGATTCATTGTACCCTTACGTTCTTCTTGTATATGATTAAAAAGTTAGGCACAACGTTGCCCAAGCCCAAGGCTTTCTGGCTGGTTCATGACACAGCTGAGATCAGACTTCTGAAGTCATGACCTTGCTTTTCTTACCTCCTCCCCATTGTCTTTGCTGGGTGATTAACTGATGACTCGTGCTTTGCGCTCGAGGGTGAAGTAGTGCTTCCTGAGTCATCTCATTTATTTATTTCGTAATCTGTTACTTATTATTTTAAGCCCACTAGCTATATGTGTGTGTGTGTATATCTATCTACCTATCTATCCATATCTATATATCTGTGTTTTCTTGTCTATAAAAAGAATCCTACTGAGATCTTTATGAGCACCCAAAATAGTGAAATTCAGTTTTCACTGTTCAGCCTTTTTTTTTTCCTCTTAAATCCTTTGCTGTTTCCTGCATTAGTTTATGTATATTACTGCATTATGCTTAAGCATTAGGTGACCATAGAAATGTCTGGAAAAGACAGAGGTCATATATCCGAAGCATTCTTTAGGTTTAGGGAAGCCTTTTCTCATAGGGGAGATGGTTCTTCTGGGCTACTGTTTGTCTGCTGCTCCCAGACTCCTTTCTGTACTATCTGTGACCAAGGACTTGTAAGTAAGCTCGCTCCAACTGATGCTTGACAGAGGAAGTTTATTTTGTCAGAAAACTGGCACTCTTAGCATTGGTTTTTCTCAAAGTAATTTGGGAGAATTAAAAAGTTGGCAGAATTATCTTTTGTAACCACAGATGATGGCCCCACATTTGTTGTTATGGCAGCAGCACATGCTGCAGAGGAACCCCAATCTCCGAGGGCAGTCAAAGCAGTGGCCTCACAGCATATGCGTGTTCCTACCTTATAACCATATCAGAAACTGTGGGTATTTAGTGTTACTTAAAATATGTCAGATGACAGTTTGGGCTTTCTTTAGAATTCCAGCACCTGCGGGCTGGAGCAGACTGCTCTCTCATACAGATATCCTGCAAGTGATACTGTGTATGGAAGTAGTATTATTTGAGAATATCATCTAGGATAGTAGAATAAAAACGAACATCTAAAATAATTAATATGTTTCTTTAAAAAGCACAGCTACTTACAGTTTAAAAAAACAAAAAACAAAACACCAAACTGCCATAACAATGTAGCACGCTATTATGAAGGTGAAAGCAAATTTGCAAGACTCGTTAATCTACATGACATGAATGCTTGAGTAAGAGAAGGGGGTGAAAAATAACAGATTAAATGACTTTCCCTATTAATTAGTCTGTGGCTTCTGTTATGCTTCCTGAAGTATTTTTATCCTTCATTTTGAGTTTGAATTTGTCATGTTATACCGGTTGCTTCAGGTCCAGAAGTTTTACTGAGGGCACATGGCATTACAGGAGATGAAACTCTTTTGACAAAGCGTTGATGATGGTGAACTCCTGGCAGGGAGACGAATGAGCAATTCATCTAGTCAGTGTTTAACTTTTATAATATGTCTGTTGGACAAATACAAGATCACTTCAACTGGTCTTTCAGAAAACAAAACCAAACCAGCTATTCCAGAAAAATAACAGCAGGGAGCGCCTCTTAGTATTGCAATTTGTTTGTCATAAAACACTAAATGCTCATGTTGTGGTTTTGTTTGTTTTTTTGGGTTTTTTTTCCCCTTCCTGTAGGTGCCTGAGATTATAAGCTCTATTCGACAAGCTGGAAAAATTGCTCGTCAAGAAGAGTTTCAGAATAACCTCTCAGATGTTGAAGACCCTTTTGCCAAAAAGTTTGAGGTGCTGTTCTGTGGACGGGTGACAGTAGCACATAAAAACGCACCTCCAGCACTCATAGATGAATGCATCGAGAAATTCAATCATGCAAGTTGTAAAAAAAAATCTGATTTCAACTCATCATCCCAACAACATGAAACTGCCAATAACTTCGGAGGCTTCTCTTTCAGCAACAAATTTCGATCTGTCTTCCAGCCCTTGGTCAGTGAAGAGGAGGAGAAAAGGCCGATTAGGAAATCTTTTTCTCAGCCTGGGCTTCGTTCCTTTGCTTTTAAGAAGGATTATCAAGAGGGAAGCCATAGGAGTAACAGCTTTGTCAGGTCTTTTGAAGAAGATGCAATTTCACTGAACCTAAAAAGTCAACTGATCTGTGGACACAGTGTTGTGCAGCCAACAGACATTGCAGAAAACCGGACGATGTTGTTTATGGTAAAGCAAGATTTGCAGCTTTTGGTGACGTTTTCACATCTTGGAGTTTGGAGTGGCAAACACCAAAAGAGATGTTCTGACAGATGGCAGTTACGCTTTAATAACTTAATTGCAATTACCAGGCCTTAATTTAAACTCACCTATTTCTCTAAAAAGCATTACCAGTCAGTGTAAATTTTTGTACATAGTCAAAATAAGTTTATATTAAATAGCCTAAAACTACCTGAAACATTGGGCTGCTAAAGACAGCTTTTAGAAAGATATAGCAAGTTAGTAGGTAGTTATACAATTGCAAAATGGTATGTACAATTACACTAGCTAGGAACAGCAGAAATAAATTTCCAGGTGAATGAGTTACCTGTAACTAGAGCTGAAGGACCAAACCATGACTGGAGGCTAGCAGACTTTATGTCCTATGTTGAGCAGCACAGTTCATGAAGGTGTTCCTGCTGCCAACATGTCTGTAATGATGGAGTAGTGTGGTAACTTTGTAGGCTACCTTACACCTGCCTCCACTCCTGTCCTGCTTTTGCGTGGCTGGCTGTTGTGGTTTAACCCGGCAGGCAGCCAGACACTCTATCCCAGCCCAAACCAGGACACTAGAATTGCCTTTGCCTTGGTAGAGGAGGAGCAAAAGTATTTTTCAAGACCTGAGAAACAAGTAAGGAATGTGTTATTTGCTCCTCTTATAATCCTCATGATGGATAAGTTATAAAACATATTTTATGTATCTGGTATCTTATGAACGTAATACAAACCTGGAGCTGCTGTTGTGATAGCTGGCTGTCATAACGTCATCTTGGATCTGTCAGCTGCTGTTGGGGTGGGAGTTTTTAAGGACAGTAACAGAGTGGAGTGAGTGCAGTTACAGCAGGTTTTTTGGAAAGGGGAAAGAGAAGTGCTGCTTTAAGAAGGACTGCCAAAGTGTTATGTTTGTAAAAAGTAACACACAGAAAAAGATGTCATTAGCTGTACCTGATTTAAAACTTCTCATTTATTTGTGGCAGGCTGGCATCAGAGACAGAAGTGGAAGAAGGTGGAGAGAAATTTTGCGCTCCATTAAAAACAATTCCATGTTTACCTTCTTCCCTTGAGCGCATTTCTTTCACACAGAAAATATAGACTCCCTTTATAATAATGTCTAATTTTTAAACAAATCCTTACTCCGTTATTAGAGATCTGGAGATTATAGATGGACTGCTTAGGTCCAGATCCTCTTACTCCAGTGAGTGCATTTTAAATTTATATTAAATAGATGCAGCAGTTCTCAAAGATACAAGTAGTTTCAGCCTGGATATAATGTCAGTCACCTGCTGACAGGCGCATTTCCACATTGTGGGACTCTGCTTATGTGGCTTTCTGTCTTGGGTTCCTTTTTGCCTGGGAAAATACTGTTTAGTTTGCACAGTTGTATTATTTTGCCATTCAGCTGAATATAAGAGAGTGAAGTAACAGTGGTTTGTGCCTCCAGTATTATCACAAGCTGGCAGCTCGTGGCAGAGCCAAGGTTTTTGGTTGTCCATCCCCCACGTTCAGCGGGTTTGAGTGATGGTAGGTCTGGGGTGCGCACAGCTCTGCACTTGGCTCATCAGTTTGTGTGCGACTACATAGGAAATGCTAAAAAGGAACTTTATATCCACAGGAAAAAAAATGTTTGTATTTTCTTAGTTAAAGTTCTTACTGGATTTTCCCCAGGACTGCAACAGAGGTTGGTTGGTTTATGAGATGTGAACAATGTTCAGATGAATTATCTGCTGACTCTCCTCAGCTGGGTCAGACAGTCCTGGTTTCTCTTCCTGAAGAACTGCTTTCCTAGCAATTTCTTGGGATTTTTATTTTTTTTTATTTTTTAGGCTTTTTTCCTGACTGTATTTCATGGTGGGGGGAGGATGTGTATATTTCCCTCCCCCCTTGTTCGGTTGCCTTCAGGCCCCCTGCCTTGGGACCGTGTGTGGAAGGAGTTTGTGGGGCTGAGCTAAGAAGGAGCCTCTTGCTGCAGGGAGGGGAAGGCAGCAGCGAGCAGGACGCAGCTACCGAGTAGGTGTTGGAAGGAATAATTCCGTGAACATGTGAGAGGCCTGCCCCAGGGACTATACAAAGAAACTAGCAGAGAGTTGGGGAAAATCATTGTGACTGGTTGGAGTGAAAGAAGAGGTGGAAGGTGAAAGGACAGGACCATTTTTAGACACACAGACGTGGCACATCTCACTTGACCCATTCACACACAGGATTGCCCCTTCCCCTTTCCTTAAGAAATTACAGGTAGATTAGTGCTGCTGATGTTTTTATGTACATCTTATGGGATTTGGTAGTGGCTGAAGCTTCAGTAGATGTGTCTAAGTCATGCTCATAAATGGACCCAGATTCTACCCATCTTCCCTAAAAACTGGTATGAGACTTGTCCTAAGCAGACTTTCTGATATGCTAGAAACTATGAGGAATTTAAAATTTATCTGTTACAATGTTACAAAGAGATTGCCAGAAGCTGAAAAATTGAAAGCAAGAGTTTCATTTCAAAAATGCCCTTTGTCCATCAAAAGTTAGAGCAGCAGCTTGGGTCACTGCAGTACA
Source organism: Caloenas nicobarica (assembly GCF_036013445.1). Lineage (NCBI taxonomy): Eukaryota > Metazoa > Chordata > Aves > Columbiformes > Columbidae > Caloenas > Caloenas nicobarica. The sequence continues at coordinate 55,478,378 of NC_088248.1, read as the reverse complement.
AATGGCCTACAGATTAAATTAAGTTAGAAGATAGACTCCAGTATAAGCCCCTTTTTATAGTTTGAGTTAAAGTCTTTAAATTAAATGCTATGTTTGTCTTAAATAAATAAAACCCTAAAAAATAATTAGGTGGAATACAGGTAGAGGCACACACTTGGTTTTAAATTTTAGGACAATTTAATTAAGTAGCTTTTGGGAATGTGGTATGTGTCCAGTTCAGCAGAAAAAAAGAAGAGAGAGTGTGAGTATACTTTCTCAGTGCAAAGTTACTTGTGGTATAACATTGCTCTTATCTAATTAAACACTATTCTCAGACTCTTGTATCAAACATGAAACTAAATCTCAGTGCAGTAATGTGCAACACACTGAATACCAAAACAATGTTGTTTCAGTATTTTCTTCTGGTAATAATGTACTAATTGGTCTAAAAATACAGGTAGAAAAAAAATTGAGATTTATGTCCAGGAGACATTTTTATAATGAGACAAAGGCAGTGTAATGTTACTTGTTATCGTCTTGCTATTTATTTTGCTCTTTTTAGATCGGCCAGTCTGAAGTTTACCTTATCAGTCCCGACACAAAAAAAGTAGCAATTGAAAAAAGCTTTAAAGAAATATCCTTTTGTTCTCAGGTAAGATTGCATTGTGCTCTTTCTCTCTTTTTTTTCCTTTTTTTTTTAAATCTTGTCCACTTGAGAATGTTCATGTACTCTTCTCTCCAAGCATTTCATATGGATTCTCACTTCAGTGATTTCAGTAATTGCTTATTGACAAGTTGCTAGTTAATCAGTAATTTTGTCAAACCATCATTATTTTCTCATGTTTTGCACTGTAATTCCCGAGATAAAGACTTGCTTCTGTGTGCAGTGGATGAATAATACGAGCTAGAATCAACTCCCTGGTCAGCTCTGGTTCGAGATTTCAGTAGGCAAGATTCACAGCAAATCTGGGATTATCTGAACCATATTTTTCAAGAAGTGATAATGAAAGGAGATAAACAATACATAAGACTTCTCTAAAAATACTTCAAAAATACATTTTTTTTCAAGAGTGTAAGTTGCATGTGAGGCGGTGTGTGTGATGCACTGAGAGCAAGCACGTTTCAGAGCCACCTCATTCACTATTAATCCCTGTTTCTTATGCTGCAGAGTTTTCTTCCCTGTCCTTCTGCATCTCATTTTTGTGGTTCTGACTTTGATTTTGCGTGGGTTATGTGAGGTGGGATTTATCTAATGACTCAACTTCGAGTGGTGATGTTTTGAAAGAGATGCAGCTTACACACGTGAAGATGAAGAATGGCACAGAGCAGGTGACACAGGCATGTGATTCACACTCAGCTACTGCCACGGCCCAGCGGTGTGGGGACAGAAGTGTCACGGTCACAGCAAGGCCATGGGGCAGCTCGGGCAGCTGCCGCACTCCTGCACCAGCAGCTGCACCAACTGCTGGCGGGTCCTCAAGCAGGAGCGGAGGGCTCTCCTTGGAGTGTTCCTCAAATATCAACGTGCAGACTCAAACAGCTGCTGATAAAGACATTTCATAGACCAGTTGCTTTCATTAACTAACCAGTGTCATGACACAGGGATTTGTTTTTCCCTACCTATTTTCCATCCTGCAGGGCATTAGTTGTATTTAGTTTGTCGGTGTACCAGATTTGATTCAGTTTAAGTGAATGGGGAAATTGAATTTAATTCATTAAACTAGGATAGAGTCCTTAGAGAACACTTAATTCCTTTAAAACCTGTTATAGATCATTTTAGTTTAACTCTCTGAGAAATTAACTTGAACTAAGATTATATAAATAAACTTGTATTTATTGAGGAATGGATGATCCTGCTAATTTAACTAGAAATTCACCTTGAATTAAACCAGTGCAATGCTTGTTCATACTGTGAGGCTCGGGTGGGAGTGAGATATGGTATAGCAGGATGTTAATTTTCCCATTTTTTCTTGCACTAGGAACTGTTCTGCACTTGCCTTAACTTGCATACTGCAGGTCTACTCAGTGCATCACAGGCTCTGATCTTAATGATATTGGGGCAAAACTTTTTTTGTTTACAGTAGGTCTATTTACCCATTTTTAAATACAGGGAATATGATTTACTGTTATTTGCTTCTAGCTTTTTGGATTTTTATTTCTTTTTCATAAATGACTTTGTTTTTTAATTTGATGTGAATAGCTTTCATCACTAAATATGCAGGTAGCTATTCTGAAAATTTCAGAGTAAATCTAAGTATTATAGTTTGCATGCTGTCACATCAAGAGCTTTGAAGAGAACTCCCAAATTGCAGAAAAATCTTTATCCCCATTTTTCCTTAGACCATCTCCTTAGCCAGGAGCGAGTTAGCTGTAGACTTTGTGACGTGCCCTGAAGGTCAGCAGATGGTTTGTTCCTCAGAGCAGCGGGAGTGAGATTCTCCTTGAATTCTCCCCTCCTGTCTGAAGAATATGTTGCTGGGCAGGTGTTGGTATTGGGGTACTGAGGGCTTTTCCCTCAAGTATGCACATTTCAGAAGACTTGACAGAACGATCTTAGGGACTCATCTTGATCATACAAGAATTTTAATAATCTTTTCTTGAGGACACTAGAATTAAATTATAAGGGAGAACAGAATCAGTACCCAAATTGGGTATCAGAATGCCTGATCCATCACCGATATACTATAATGGCAGAAAAAAGCGTGTAGCCCAGGGGCACGCATCTGCATTAGCTAATCTGAAACAGCTGAGAGCGTTTGCCACCTCCTGGTACCTCACAGTTTTGTGGCAGGGCCATCATCCCAGCTGGGCTCCCTCCACCATAGCAGTTGGGTTTTCAGGAGAAGAAACGAGCTTTCAGAAGAAGAAAAATGGGCTGTGGGGTTAGAAAGGGGGCCTGGTGTGTTCTGTACGTGTCTGTGAGGTGGGTGATGGTGGGAGAGAGCCTGCAGGTTGCATCAGCCTGTTCTTGCTTTATTACCTACCTGCCTCTAAAAGGCATAACCTGGACACAACGGAGCTGGAGTTGGAGAAGCTGCGGGCTTTACTTGATGTGAATGTGCTTCTGATCTTTTTGTTCTCATGTCATGTTAGTGCCTGATGTTTGTGTAATAAACCCTTTGTGCCTATGTGTAGTTGTCACACTCCTACAAACCAGGTATTTCCATACACGTTAATGTATTTTCCTTCATTCAGCTGGCATGCTCTGAAGGTTTATTGTTAGTATTTCGAACGATAAGACAATATTGTTCAGATTGCCTAAGGATATCTGATGCTATAAAGTGTTCTTTTTTGGGACACCTGGCCATTCTGTTTTATGGAAGTATTCGCATTTTATGGTGAAGTGCTTTTTAAACATTTTTTCTTCATCATAAAAATACAAAGAGAATATTCAGTGATTCTTCCTTTGTTGTCAAGGAAAAGGAAAAAAAAACCCCAAAAAAGTCCTGCTTTCACATCTTTGGATTGTTTAAATTTTGCTGAAATTTCTCTTTTACTGTGATTCAGCATTATGATTTTAGATACAACAGTTTATTGCCTCTCTTTACTTGACTTGTGCCATGACAGCTACAAGGCAGTAAAATGGTGCTGAGTGTAAACAGGCTCTACCACTGTGCATGTAATTCATCATCATAACTTTGGGATTTTTTTACCAAGAAGGGTGCACTGAGAAGACATGCACTGTGATCACCTAACTCCACTCATCTGAAAGCCTTTTCATAAAATAAAAAAATTCCCAGCAATTAAAAAACCGCCTTGGGATTTTACCAGGATGTACTGTTTATCTACTGTTGCAAGTAGATTGTGCCTGAATTTGCCTGCTTTTTAGGAGAAGTAAATGCTTCCATAAGTGATCTGCGAGTAATATATTTAACTGCTTTCACTTTTTAACTACCCAAGCTTTTCTTTAGATGAAAAAAGAAAAAAAATGGCTTCTCTGTTTTTTGCTATTGCTTTGATTTGCTTTTTACAAATGTAAAGCAATTGTTTATTGCTTAAGCAAACAAGACGAAAAACAGAGTGAGCTTTTTACCCTACTATTTCAAATATTGAGTAAAATACATTTTGAATAGTATTTCTTCATCCCTGTAAGTGTTGGATCTAGTATAATTCAGACATTAAACAAACAAACAAACAAACCCCACAACAACAAACCCCACAACTAACAACCTCTCACTTAAGTGAAATTTAAAAGATTCATGAAGTAATAGTTTCTAAAACAAAATAGATTTTTGATGGCCAGATGACTTTAATGTAGCGGAACAGAGATATGTGACCTATATGTAATGCTGCTGGGCCTTCCATGCTTTTGTTATTGGAAAAAATGCAGGTACAAAACACCGAAAGTAAATACGACTGCTTTGTTACTGGTTTTTTTTTGTGCTAGGGAATTAGACATGTGGATCACTTTGGCTTCATCTGCAGAGAGTCTTCAGAAAACGGAGGCTTCCACTTCGTTTGTTACGTGTTTCAGTGTACAGATGAAGCACTGGTAAGTGAAAGAAAAGAAGAGCCTAATAGAATATTAGGCCCTGAAAGTCTTTGGTTGCTTCATGTTGTTTATTTTGCTGAATGTCTTCAAATCCTGCTCCACTCAGAAACACCATTATTTCGTAAATGTAACTAACAAAGCACTCTGCAAAGGAACTTTTCATTTATTCTGAAAGCAGAAGTTAAAATCTCCGTTAAAATCCAATAAAACTTCCTTCCATTGCACGAACTAAATTAGACTGTATGTCTCCTTTTTTGGAAGAAGGTTTTTTTTGTAGTGTACCTGTTAAGACAATCAGGACTACACTACTGTGCTCTAGGTCAGGCTAGTGCCTCACAACAGCAGTAAGCTTTTTTTTATCACAGACAAGAAAAGGTTTCTAGATAGAGGTAGTATCTCATAGACCACAATAATAAAATTGGGTGGCCTGGAAGAGATAGCGCTTCGCAAAGAGTTTTGTCTTGCTTGTATGTTTGTGCGCAGAAATTGCATGGGAAGAGCCTTTCTTTTTAATCCAAACCACATTCCCAAACCAGTGGCAACATCATTCTGTTGTGTTTTTGTTAAGGAAGACAGACAGTCAGTGGAGGAGTGAAAATCTGTTCTTTTGCACTCTTTTCAGGTTGATGAAATCATGATGACGTTGAAACAGGCTTTCACCGCAGCTGCTGTGCAACAGACTTCCAGGGCACAGCCCCAGCTCTGTGAAGGGTGTCCTATGCAAAGTTTGCACAAACTCTGTGAAAAGATAGAAGGTGGGGTTTAAAGAACTTTCTGGTCAAATATTTTTTCTAACAGATTTATTAGGGGACAGTCTTACACGTGGAACTCATAAGGGAATAAATGCTTAAAAAGAGCCTGAGACTTGGGATGGAGGGTTGGAAGCCAGTTTATTTAGAGTTTCATTTAGAGGACTGCAATGTGCAGTTATCTGTAAGGGCATAAGAATTTTCTATCAAAAGTTAAACTCCTTTCTTGTATTTGAGTTGACTTTTTGAAAACTAATTAAGAGTCTAAATATTACTGAATTGCAGCTAGCTTGGCTCTGTTAGCTTTATAAATGCAGACAATTGTAGATGGGGAACTTGTGAAGAATATATGCTGCAATAGCTGTGATCTGCTTCCTATGAATCCACTTAGATACTGGCATTACGTTACCACTAAACATGAACTGAGCACTGAGCTTTTCATATGCTTGTTTGTGGTGTTGATTTATGCTCCTTCATGAAAATGCAGCAGTTAGAATGGTAGTCGTTAATCAGAAAACAAGTTCAAGACACAAAAAACTTCTTTGCATTTCAGCAAATTTCACAGTTATGTTTTGTTCATTTAAGCGATGTCTGGGGTGAATAAAGGGCAACAACAGCTTGTCAGAGCACGTGACAGTAGCTTATTGGACTAAAACCAATCTAGTATTAATTTGATGAAACTGGAGAACTTCCAAAACTACTTTTCACTCTGTTTTAGACTTCAGCTAGCAATGATTTTTGAGAAATTTCTTGAAGGCAAATGATTCTTAATGCCTTTATTCATGCCATATGGTTAATCATAGCGTCTGCATCTGAAAAAGTGCCATGATCAGAAACTGAAGTACAAAATACTGTTGATGGTTTGCTGTTTTTCCACAGAAAATAGAGGAAAGGAATTTAATCCAGGATGAGAGCAGAAAAAAAGTAATCTGAACAAGAGGGTAGTCTGCCTTAGACTGTCAGTGAATGTTTTCAGTAAGAGGCAAAGCAAGAACTTCACTAACATGCAGTAAATTTACTCTTTTTCAGAAGAGGCCCAGGCATACAAATTGGAAAAAAATCAAGGGAAATTATATTCATACCACAAGCAAAATCCAAGCAGTACTGCGTAAAACACCAGCAATGCAGTCTGCTAAAATGCAGTAGATTGTGGGTTTATTTTATCTTGTGTGATAATGGAATCGTCAGCTAAGAGTATAATCCTGGTCTGTGCTCAGTAAATCTCCTCGTTGCAGAGTTCATGTCCCTCATTTTAAAGACATGAGTTCAGTAGTAGCTTTAAATTAACCTAGAGTTCTTTCTAGTGCCCTGTTATGCAATCAATGCAAAGGGTCAGCTCAAATAACTGACGAGCTTTGGCTTAAATTGTGTGCATATTTATGTGATTGATTAATTCTGACAAATTTGACCCTGGCATTTGTTCTTTTTTTGTTCCTCTTGGTAGGATTACACCCCTCTAAGACCAAACTAGAACTACAAAAGCATCTAACAACACTAAATAGCCAGGAGCAGGCCTCTGTTTTTGAAGAGGTTAAGGTAAGCTCTTTGTTTCGTACAAAATTTTAAAGCAATTGATGGATTTTGCTAACATCAGCGTGAAACACCAAACTTATTTTCATTTTTTTGTAAATTATTCATTATCTTTATTTAGTAGACTGTTAATCACCTTGTGCTTTAATTTCAATATTATTTTTCTAGGGCAGTTAAAAGCTTTGTCTTTTGATGAAAATGGCTTACTATACTAATTTTTCTTTCCCTGATACTGCTTGTTTTCCATGAAAATATTGACTTCTCCCTTAGTAAAACTGCACACATTTTTTGTGGAGGAAGGCAGTAATTTGTACTGTGAGAACATTCAACTGTTGCTTTGACCAAAAAAATTACTGTAACATTCCCAGATCAGAAAATGTCCTGCCTAAAATTTATCATAGAACTGAATACTTGTCAAACTAACTAAAAAAGCTCAACTTTCTATCTTCTGAATGAAATCTATTTTAGCATGGAGGAAAACATAGCTGGATTTCAGACAGATGATCAACATTGTAGGAAATGTTATTGTGCTTGGCACACTACTGAAGATTAGGAAATTTCAGACTTTTAAAAAAATCGTGTTTCCTTCCTCTCTTGAGTCATTTCAGTTTCTTTGTGTGTTTCCATGTGCCAGTTTATCATCCAGTACCAAATTTGGAAGTTGTTCTGTGGGAGCGATTCCATGAGCTAAGTAATTTCTTAGTGTACAGCAGCTAGCTGGTACTGTTGCCTTTTAGTAGTCTGCACACATTTTAACAGTCTAAAGCTTGTAGTAGTCACAAGAAACTGTTAATTGCTTCTGGTGAGAGTCTGCAAACAATTAACTTGGTGAAACCAAGGGTAAAGTACATCTCTGCTGCCCATCTTTATCAGCTGATTTGTTGAGTTGGACTGCCTGAAGCTTTAGTTGTCACATTCTTACAGCTCCATATGTTGTAACCATGATCTGCATTTTTAGATAACTGTCTTTCTAAGGATATTTTGATTAATCTGATGTGCTACCTTGGCATTAGCTAATTCATACTGTATCCTCTGCATTGCATCAATAGGCTTAAGGCAGCGTATCCTTTTCAAAAGTTTGGTTTCTGGGATTAAATTCTATAATAAATTGTTTCAAAAACTTTTTCTCTTACAATAATTCAGATCTAAATAGAATGCAGCAGAGACAAATATGTTCACCTTGTGCACTAAGTTTTAAAAGATCTGTGTCATTTTCCACAAACGAAGTGTCCAGTGAGAAGGATTTCTAGGGGAAGGGTTGTACTTCATCCAGGGATACCTTATAACAGCTTTCTAGCACCTAAAGGAGACCTACAAGGAAGATGGAGAGGGACTTTTTACAAGGGCTTGTAGTGATAGGACAAGGGGTAATGGCTTTAAACTGAAAGAGGGTAGTTTGAGATTAGATATAAGGAAGAAATTCTTCACCGTGAGGGTGGTGAGGCACTGGAACAGGCTTCCAGAGAAGCTGTGGATGCCCCATCCCTGGAAGTGTTCAAGGCCAGGCTGGGCAGAGCTTTGAGCAACCTGGTCTGGTGGAAGGTGTCCCTGCCCATGGCAGGGTTGGAACTAGAGGGTCTCTAAGGTCCCTCCCAACCCAAACCATTCTATGATCGTAACTGCAAGGCAGTGCTTCATGTGTGCTACAAACTCCGAACTACAGTATTTTGGGGGTTGTGGCATCAAAGTCAAATTGGCAAAAGTATTTTTTAAAGTTTGTATTTGCTTATGGCAATTTGATACCTCTACAGTTGTCCTTTATCTTTCATGTGAATTCTGTCATGGATGAAGTGAGGTCTTTTTTCTGGCTGTGTTGATGCTTTGCTTGGGACACTGGTGTCCTCTGGTGGACTGGAGTGGTAGCGTTAACTAAGTTAAAACTTGTTCTTACACTAACGATGTATTGACACTGACAAAATGAGAAAAGTAAATATTTGCTAACTGTTCTACGAATGTATAGTTACTGTGCTTGTGGTGTTTTCAATTAAAGAAATTAAGACCAAGAAATGAGCAAAAAGAGAATGAGTTGGTTATCTCTGTTTTGAGAAACATGTATGAAGAAAAACAGAAGGATCATGTTCATGTTGGAGAAGCAAAACAGGTAAGTAATCGTTCAGTTTTAGTTCATATAAAGAGGATGCAGGAAAATGTCTTCCACTGCATTTTTATATCTTTCCAAAGGCAAATTTCCATCACTGGTATTTTGGAACTTCACACTGTAGGCCCAAGTGAACACTGGTTTTGCTTATGACTCATAGGCTGTCGTGCACCAAAACAGACATATCTCAGATTTTGAGGTATTCAGGACAGTCTGATTTCAGGCCTAGGAGACAGAGATGCAGACAAGGTAGACCACTACTTTGGTTGTTTCTTTCTTCTCACTACAATGACAATTCAATGTATGTGAGGGAATATATAATGAATTTGCAATTGTGCTCCTCCAACCTGTGACATTTGCCATCCTGCTGTCTGTGTGAGTCAGTGTCCTGAGGACACGTTGAATTTGTTCCTTGATAAAGATGATTGCATTTACTCAATAGCTGGAAGTTATTTCTTGTGTGCAAACCACCATTTGAAGTGACGTCAAGGAGCAGTAGCTGAGGAGGATTGCTGCAGAAACAGCAGCAGAGACTGTCATCCCCTTCCAAAGAGCTGAGCTGCCTTTCGTTCTGCATCAGGTTGCATCAGGGCTGTTTAACTGGCTATTTTTACAGGACAGTTAGAAACAGGATTAATTATTTTGGATGTCTTGGTGACTGAGACACCTTGAGGAGGTCTGTATTTAAAAGACGATCAGCACCCATTCTCTGGAAACTTCCAGTTCCGATTATTTGACCCTTTAAAAAATCTTGGCTGTCCCACCACTGCTGGCCAGTAGTTCCATTGTGATGACTGCTGTTGGCCATTTGTGATATCAACTAGCAAATGAATACATGGAGAGTGATTAGACCTCTGAAGAAACTGGGGAAATAGCAGCAAGACTTCATGTACTATTTGTTCACTCCATTAATCTCTTCTCCTTTTATGGCTTACTGGCTAATTATTGAACTCCCTGAGGAAGCAGGAAGAAAACTTTGCATATTTTGTTCTCTGATTTCTTGTCTTGGGCATCTCGCTAGAACTATGTTTTCAAGAAAAAAGCATTGTCGTTGTGTCATGACAGGAAGAAACATTGCCTGATGTCCTCCATCATCATACCTGAAATGTTTTATTTGATCTAATGCCAGCTGATTATCAAATAGTTGTCAGTCACAAATGGCTTGGAAATAGGAATATACAAAACAAGATAATATCTTAATGTGTCTTCAGTGTGATTTGAAAATTCCTAAGGCCAGCTGCAGTCTGTTAGTTCAGTTCCTGGATCCAAAATTGGTTAATCTGACATTTGCAAAGATGCCAGTCCTTTAAGAACAGAGTTGACTTGCCCTCAGTCCTTCATTTGTCTTATCATAACATTTTATATGTACCCCGATAATTTATCTCCAAAGCTGTGTAATAGCAGATACCTTTGAACATGTACTCTGACAGTGTTATTTGTCACGGCAATCATTAACCCATGACATCCTGTTGTGCCTGCTCCCTTCTTTTCTGCATAGGTATTCACTTCCTTGCTTTTCATCACTTTTTTTTTTTTTTAATTTAAATCAGGAAAGGAAAAAATGAAATTTGATACTAGTACATGGGTTTTATTTAACAAAAATTACATTGAAAATAAGTGTCTTTTCTTAAGAACGTAATAGCATGCAGCATCTGATTTGCCCTTTGAGGATGAGCGAAGGTAAAAAGAAAATACAGAAGCCTGTAACTTTGTTATACAGGAAATAGGATGCTTTAAAATCCACACAGGGCTGTTTGGTGATGCTGTGCTCTTCGACTCCCCACGTACTAATAGTTACATAGATCAAGCATTCAGAACTCTAAAATTAGGGCCAAGTAGAACGGGCTATGGTGCCTGACAGCCTTAAGATGAACATCCAAAAATAACACTGAAAACTGTGCCCTGGTTTCTATTGCAGGTGTTAGCTTTGGATGGTAATATTTGTATTGTAGTGTCATTTTTATATTCAATACACTAGTCTCACAAGCACTGAATACGGACTGAAGTGTTTATTTAAAAAGCAAAATTCTCAGTAGACTGTTAGCTTTAATTTGGAAGTGTTTCTACTGGTGAATATATTTCTGGCCCTTAGAAAGCCCCATTTGAATGGAGACACTTGAGAGTTCTTGTTGATTACGAGCTTCACCAATTTTGATTAATGTCTTGGCTGAAGAAAAATAAATCCATGAGAAATCTGTAATCTGTTACACTTAAACATTTAGAATTTGTACAGTTGTACTTTGGCATTAAAGAAAATTTGTCCACATAGCCAAAAATCCCTATCAAAATGGCAATTCTTCTGAAGGATGCTACTACACTCAGCATGTTTCCTCTAAGAAATTTCCTGGTCTTATGTTAGGATAGTTTGTTAAACTTCAATACAAGTATCAGTAGAGAAAAAGGCATGAAAAGCCAAGGACACCAGGAGAAAGTATTGATTGAGGTTACAGAAGTGTTCAGACTGTTCCCTGAGATTCTGCTCCAGGTCATTGAGTATTTCACATTTATGTTTTTAAACACTTGCAGACTTCACAGCCCCCTGCTGAGAATGCCGTCAATGAGGTGCCCAGCAGTGCTCCCAGATTCAGATTAGATATGTTAAAGAACAAAGCAAAAAGATCTCTGACAGAATCATTTGAAAGTATTTTATCACGTGTAAGTATCTTCATGTTTATTGCCTCTGAACGTAATTTAATTGTTTTATTTATTGGAATGATAGAAATGTCATATTTGTTATCCTTCCAGGTTGTAGCCAAGTGGTTATTAAAGGCACAGTGACAAAAATATTTGAGTGTACATGGTGGAAGGAGACAAAAGAAAGCATGCCTTTGGTAGAGAGAATACCAAATCCTGGAAGAAGTGAACTAATTGCTTGATAGGAAATAGTGTATATAGGCATTTCAAAAAATTAATATGAAGTTGAGCATGAGAACTTATGAAAAGTAACCATTGTTTTATTTCTCTTTCAGATTTAGAAAATTTTAAAAGTAATTATAGTTGTTCACTTCTCTTTACTTAGAAGGAAATTATTAGGGAACTGACTAAGCATTCCTAATGAGATAGTATTTATTAGTGACACAGAACTGATGAATCTGAACTTCTGAATGCTAGAGATTCTGTGAAGGCAAGGAGTGTAAAGAGCTTCAGAAGACACTAAGAATATGAAGGCATTTATGCAATATGACATCAGGCAAAAATTCTTTGTAATAGATGGCCTTTTCGTTTCTTTGTATCTTGGAAAGAAGTACCTAGTGTGAAAATTTCATGTTTGGAATACAGAAGGTACTTTAACAGTAGTTATAGCACATGTGTGCAATATGTGATTATGTACATATCATGGAAAGCATATAACTGTCCATGAGAATTCCTTAATTCCACAGGATCCTTTAAAATGTCAGTGACTGTCCTGAATGAAGCCTCTGTTTCTCACAGGGGCTAAGGCTATTCTTAGGCATTGCAGGAAATTAAATGTGAAACCGTCTTTGAAAATTATAGATTCTGACTATTGTATATAAATCTCTTTTTGGTATGCCTCATACATTATAATCTTGACTGCGGGTGTGCTTTATCTCTACAGGGCAGTAAAGCCAGAGGTCCTCTGGACAGTGCTGGTGCTGGGGATTTGGAGACCTCCATGTCCAGTACTGTAAGCACCACAAGTAAAGTGAGTAAAGCCTGGAGTGAATGTACATATTTAGAAACTTCAGATAATATTCCCTGAAACAACTAGTCAGATGTGAAATGCAGTTACCAGTTGCTCATATAACTGTACTGTTCCAACATCTTGCGTTTTGTTTTGATTATTTTTTGGGAGTAGGCAAACTAACTGATTGTGTGTGAAAAGAAAGAAACCACAGAATAGCCAAACAGTTTGATAAAAACAGTATCACCGAGTAGAGGGGGTAGTTGCGTCCTTTTCTTCCTGCCTGTAAGAGTCCTGCTGCCACTTGCCGATCCGTAGGTTGTGCCTTTATCCCTGTGCCAAGTCCCTTCTGAGGATGACAGGGCTGCTTTCATTGCAGGCAGCCTCTTGGATCAGCCACTGCCTTTCCTTTTTTTTTTTTCTTTTTCCTGCCAGCTTGAAGCAATATTTAAGTTTTTTAGAATTATCAAGTTGGTTACTCAAATCATTTTTCATATGTATAACATGCTCTAATGTATATGAGTCCTCTGAGGGACAACTTGAAAAAAGTAATTTTGCAATTTACTCTGGTAACAGAGATTCAGGCTAAGAAATAGCAGTCACCTGTCAGTACAATGGTAATATGTAAGATGCTGTTATCTGTGGAGTTTCACTGGAGATTTCTATACTTTTTGACAAGATGAGACTTCCAGTAAATCTGTGTTACTCTTCTCCAGATGTTTGAAGTTGCTTTCAGGCCTTTAATTCTGTTCCCTGTCTTATAAAAAAAGAGCAGTATGATTTGGGCTCCGTTTAGAATTTTAGAATCATTTCGGTTGGAAGAGACCCTCAGGATCATCGAGTCCAACCATAACCTAACTCCAGCACTAAACCAGGTCCCTAAGAACCTCGTCTAAACACCTTTTAAACACCTCCAGGGATGGGGACTCCACCACTTCCCTGGGCAGCCTGTTCCAATGCCTGACAACCCTTTCCATGAAGAATTTTTTCCTAATATCCAATCTAAACCTCCCCTGGTGCAACTTGAGGCCATTTCCTCATGTCCTATCACTTGCTACTTGAGAGGAGAGACCAACACCCTCCATGCCACAACCTCCTTTCAGGTAGTTGTAGACAGTGATAAGGTTTCCCCTCAGCCTCCTTTTCTCCAGGCTAAACAGCCCCAGCTCCCTGAGCCGCTCCTCATCAGACTTGTGCTCCAGGCCCCTCACCAGCTTCATCGCCTCCTCTGCACTCTCTCTAGTACCTCAATGTCCTTCTTATGATGAGGGGTCCAAAACTGAACACAGGATTCAAGGTGGGGCCTCACCAGTGCCGAGTACAGGGGCACAATCACTTCTCTAGTCCTGCTGGCCACACTATTCCTGATACAAGCCAGGGTGCTGTTGGCCTTTCAGGCCACCTGGGCACACTGCTGGCTCATGTTCAGCTAGCTGTCGATCAACACCCCCAGATCCCTCTCTGCCAGGCAGCTTTCCAGCCACTCTTCCCTGAGCCTGTAGCGCTGCCTGGGGTGGTTGTGACCCAAGTGCAGGACCCGGCATTTGGCCTGTATTTAGTCCCCTCATCCAGATAATTGATAACGAGATTAAACAGAACTGACCCCAATACTGAGCCCTGGGGAACACCACTTGTGACTGGCCGCCAACTGAATTTGGCTCCGTTCAGCACAACTCTTTGGGCCCAGCCCTCCAGCCAGTTCTTTACCCAGCAAATTGGCTGGAGGGCCAGGCCCAAAGAGTTTTGAATTGTACTGTATATAAACATACACTTTGTATTTATGTATCTTATGTATCTTATTGTGTGAGTCTATATATGTGAAATAAAATATTACACAACATCATGTGAATCTTGCAACAATGTGCAGCAAAACAAAAGCAATAATTACCATGTTGCTAATCCTAATCTGGTTGGTTTAGCCCTGCAAGGTACATACTGTGAATGCAGGATTGTATTAATAAGAAACATAAAACTAAAACGAGAGGTGGAATAATTTCCCCTTTTGTGTGGTTAGAAAGCTTTTAATCTGAATAAAACAATATAAACAAAGAGCGCAAACGAAGGCAATCTTCTTCCCTGGAGGCAGCATAGCACTCTGCGGGTTTGGATACAGATATGGATTCTGCTCTAGTGCCTGGTCACCTACAGACTCGTAGTAATCAGGAGTCTGCTTTTTCTGTGTATGTTTTTGAAAGAATGGCTGACTCCGCAGGAAACACATAAGGTGAGGAATGAAGAAAAGTGCATGGTTTGAAAGAGGCATCTAGTCATAGGATTAAAGTCCTTTATGTGAATCTCAGGTAGATAAAAGGAATATTTTGTTGTTGAATGGGGTGCTAAATATACAATAATCTGAAGTGCCACCCTTTTCGTCACTGTCACTGTTACCCAAACCTGACCCATCTGTTCTGTTCTGACCCCATTTCTTCTGAGTTGTATTCAACATACTATAAAATACAATTGCTCTAGAATTACTTTTTCTCTGTAAAATGGAGATTGTGATTTGTTGACCTAAATGATTAATAACAAAGACATAAAACATGAAAGATTCTTTCTTTGAGCTATCATGGTAAAAATGTGCAAGTTCGAAGCAGGTCTTCGTGGAACGTGAATAATGACATGGGACTGCAACCTCAAAGGTTGATTTTAAACCCACGTATTGATAACCTTCTCTTTTGTGCTGCTAGGAACCACCATTGTGTGAAAAGGAAAAAGACAGACTTCCTATGCTTCCTGCAGAAAACGCTGTCAAGCCCAGTGGATCAGTGGATGATCTCCCCAGCAACGCAGATGATTCTCCTATTGAACAGTCTGTTCTGTTACCTCAGCAAAGCTTTCGGAGGCGAGCAAACACACTCAGTCACTTGCCAACAGAAAGCCAGGAATCTCTGGTACCTGTTGAAACATCGCCATCTATTCCCCAGAGGAAACTTATGAGGTATCACTCAGTGAGCACAGAGACTCCTCACAGAAGAAAGTAAGACTTATTAAAAGCAGGCTATGATTTCATTTTTCAAGGGCATATTTGGGAGTGATAATTGCCTACCATATATGTCCTCTTAATGGATAAGAAATGTATCATAGAAGTGTGTCACTCTTTGGAGGCTTGTAGGTATTCTGTTTAAAAACACTTTTAGCTCTGTGTATTCCACAGGGAAGATGAAAGATGACGTGTAGTTCCACAGTGTATGTCATAAAACTAAGTGCGATCACAATGTAAGATTGCTCCTAAGGGGTCCAATTATATTTTTGCAAACAATATTCATTAATTTTTGTTGTTTTGATCTGCGAGCAATATAAATAAATGCTACTTCTTGTTTGTTTATAGAGAAAAACCCAGTAGCATTTTTGATGCTGAAGACCTTACTAGTTGGTGAATTCATGTGTGACTGTAGAATAACACACAAAACTGACATAAATTGCCTAATTGTTGATAGAGATGAGGCTCCTGTCTAGCTAAGGAACTACTTGTCTTTATGCTAATATTCTTCAAGCTATCCTCCTTCAGAAGTCTGCCTCTACATCTCTAAAATCTCCTCTTAACTTTATGGCAGTTTACTTTCCTCCCTCTGTCTGGCTTTTTCCAATTACTATGGCAACATTTCTGTCTGTAGGCTTCTGTAGAACTGCCAAAACTACTCGTTTACACAAGTTAGACAGTGGGAAGTCTGTATGTGTTCCAGCTCATTTTTCCCTGCAGGAGGCAGGGCAGTAACCAAACATGCTTGAAATAGGTGATGACAGTGAAAAAAAGAAAATTATAGTGTTTGGAAGGAAACATAACCTGGGTTGCCTTTTTGTCCCGTTTTTGAACCATTTTTAACTCTAAAACACTAGAATGTTTTTGTAGTGCAGTTTAGGACTTGTTGGTCTATTATCATTATGAGAGTTGCCCTGATGCTTGTAGCTGCTTGTTCAATCAGTTCTTATCTTACTACAGGAATGCAGGTAGAAATTACATATGTTTTTCATTTCCTCGGTTACTTCTATTTGGGTTTGATCATGTAGTTTTTAGTAAGATCCGAGTGTCCCTGCTCACATAACTCAAACCAAAAAGAAATTGCTGTTGCTTCCCTTTCATAGCAAATGTGCAGAACCAGGGGAAATGGCAAACTTAGAAGAAAAGTATGCTTTTCTCAAAAATCACTGGAATGATAGACTTGTCTTGTATGTTTTATGAGTGTTTTTGAACAGCTTACCTCAATTCATAAGTAGTTTCCAAAGTGTAAATAAATTCAATTCATCATATAGCATTTCACTTCTCATCCATTAAAACTCTTGATCATATGCCTGACTTTATCATAGAAACCAAGGGGAGCACATAAGGGGGAGAAGAAAGGGGTGTGTTAGTGACGGTTTTTTGGGAGTTTAGTCATACACTGAAATGCTTTGCTGAAGGCTGTAAATGGGACTTTGCCGATTGAGTTAAAATGTTCAGCCCCTTACAGTTACTTTATTAACTGTGAAAAACATAGGAAGTAGCTCATTTGTATGTGCCAGGTCCGTTTTAAAGGTTAGAGAAGAGATTTCAGTTTTTTCCCACCCCCCCAGCTTTCCTTTCTTACGGTGTTTTGTTCTTTGTGCTACCTCAACTCCATCGCTCTGGTTGGAATCCCGCTGTATGGTTTGAACGCATCTCTCGGCGAATCTAAAAGTTCTTCTGGTCAACTTGCACGTTCTCCTACTCTAGCTCGTCTTAATCCCTCGGCCTCTTCGCCCAACTTTTTAAAGTATCTAAGGCATAATTCAAGTGGAGAACAAAGCGGGCATTTTGCACAAAAGAGGTGAGCTAGCACCTGTACGTAGTTTGGGGTAGGGTTAGTTTTACCATGTCATAAGTATGAGGTTCTATAGTGCAAATAATTGAAACAATTTAATGTAGACCAAAGTTGGTAGATTTTTACAGGAGAGGGAACTCTTTAACTGCTCTGTTACTGAATGTAGAGCTGCTAATTACGTAGTTTTGTTTTAATGAATAAAATAATTTCAGACACATGGACACATGGCTTTGTTTAGAGCCACTTGTTCCAAAGCAACTTGTTGTTATGCAGCAGACAGCAGCACTGCTTAAATTGTGTAAGGAGTAAGTTGCCAAGAACCTATGATCTAGCTCATTCTGTCCCTCCTGAGTCATTCAGTTCTGTTCTCGTTTGTTCATGGTAACACAGAAGCATATTATTTTTTGCCTGACCTTAAAGGCAAATTGACTAAGTTAACTAAATGGGGCAAGAAATAGCAGGGCTGAGGAAAGCCAATGGCAAGAAACCCACAAACAACCAAAAACCATTAACAATCAAACCCACCCCCAGTTCCCCCAAAACCAAACAAAAAACCCCACCCCACCAATTCATGTATTTGTCTTGGTTACTATGAGCAATATCAAATTATACTTTTCTGTGCCTCCTTGCTTAGAACAAAAGTATGTGTAGAGAACATGGAGAAAAGGACATTAACCCATCATTTCCCTGAGAACTTGACACAAGTAGCTCCCTAAAATTCTTAACCGTGAAACCCCTCCTTAACCTCCTGAGCTAGAACTGCTTACCTGAGCTCAAAAGGCTAATGAGACCAGATGTCCTTGGAAGCACTGTCAACAGTCACTGGCCACTGGCTAGCATTTTTTTTTTTGCTGCTTATTATTTGGTTTTGTTCTCTTGGGCGAAGGTTTGTTGTTTTCCCAAGGTGCTGATTCTCCTGGTCCTGAAAAAATACTCAACTGAGAACCTTGTTTCACCAGTTCCTTCAGTTGTATTTGCTGCATGCTAACCAGCAGCTAATTTAGCTTCACGTCAGAACTAGCACTCAATTTAGATTCACCTCAGAAGTATGGTATAGCTCAGAGGAGGAAATGTGAGTCTACAACATCCTCCCTACTCTTCATTTTAGTAAGACTTACTTGAATCCTGAAGGTTAATTTCTAAAAAGTAGATTTTTCCAAGTGGATTTGATAATGATTCTGCACGCACAGCAGTAACTGCTCCTTTCCTTTCCCTGTCATTTAAGAGTATGCCATATTACACCTCTAAGCGACAAGGCTGAAAACGGAAATTGATAGGGATATCAAATGGGTTAATGAGTTTAAATCAATAAAGTCGAACTGCCCAAGTTAATTGTATTCTGTAAGATAACTTGCCATTATCTGAGTTGTTCTCCCTTCTATTAACCTTCTTCTGAGTATGTTGGGGGGCTTGTTATTTGAAAAGAAAGAGCAGAATTATGGCAGCCAGAAGACTTGATGAAATTTGATTAGTGCCCCTGTCTGTTGCATAAATAGAGCCACAATCCTAAATGATCAGTTAGAAGGCTCAGCTTTTAACTTAGAAGTTTCAAGCTTGTGTGAATGAAACCCTGTTAATGCTTTAAAAAATGCTTTTTGCCAAAGTCTTGTTTTTCATTTGCCAGCACAATGATTACCAGTGTCAGCTTTTCCTAACCTTTTGCTCCAAACTTAATCAGTCATTGAAACTGATATTTAAGTAAATGTGCAATGATAAAGCTTGCATCAGTTCTTACTAGATTAAAGGAATTTACTTGAAACATGCACTAAAAATCTTGGGATATAGCAAAGACTAATAACTTTACTGGAAGTACATTTATTTATGTTGGAACATTTTAGTTTGCCCAAACAAATACGTAGTTCAACGTAGCACTTTGTTAGCAGTTTCCGTTTTGACTTTGGTTTCCTTGATATTCAGGCTTTCAGGATTTACCTGCTTTTTGTTTGAACTTAGCAGTATGTGTTATTTTTATTCTGTGAATTTATACTTCTGTATTCTAAACTATACTTTTCCCAACTGCACTCTCAGCATCTCCTACCGTACTGCCTTAAGGAAAAAGCTTCATTCTTCCTCTTCTGTGCCAAATTTCTTAAAATTTCTGGCTCCTGTAGATGAAAATAACACCTCTGACTTTAGGAGCACAACAAGGTAGGGTTCTCTCTTAAAGCCTGGAGGTAAAACTGTATTTTCAAAGGTTTCTTTGTCTGAAATATTTCAAATGCTTCACACACTTGCAAAACCTGATTTGTGCAACAGTTCACTTGCATGTACTCTGCATGCGATTGCTGTCAAAAGGATGGAGCTATCTCAGACTCTTCCCCCATTAAGACTGCAGAACTTAGCCATTTTTATGTTGTAATGGTCATGCAACTTCCTTCTATGTACTTCTGTGATTATTCCTGCCAAAGGACTGTATTAGTGGTTTTCAGGTAAGAGAATAAACGTGGTTCATCCTAAGCAGTGTCACTGTCGTCAAATGAGGATGGCCTGTAAAATGATCCTCCCAGTTGCTGCCAGAGCTATTTGAAGTTCACTTATCCCTTTCAGCTTCAACAAAGGCTTGTGCAACCATTCAGCCAATGGCTGGAATAAAGCAATGAGTAGTTTAAAGATGTAACGGGTGAAAGTTATAAGTAGGATTTTTAATAGGAAAACAGCATTGCTGTTCATTATTTCATTTAATATTCTGAATAAAAACCTCTGTATGTAGTTTGTGGATTACATCAGAGGGGTAACATTCAAGGTTCCTGGACACTGTTCGCAAGTTCGTTGCTTACTTCAGGTGGTGACTTGTGAACACAAAGGTTTAAAGTTTTGCTCCAAGTCTATGTTGTGGAGGAATACACTACGTACCCAGTTCACAGAAGGTTGTAAGTTTAGTTGGTTTTTATAAAGCTCCTTGATGTGTGCTAATAAAAGACATGGGCAGAGTTCTTTGTGTCTCCTGTAAGTAATTGCTGGATTTTGTGGTTGGCATTTAAATAGCACAATCGTAAAGATACATTATGGTGTGTGTGTTGTTAATGTGTTATGTTTAATACACTGCTGCAAAGAAAGCTAAAAATTAGTTAAAACTGGAGAAAGCAGATTGCGCAGAGCTCCCAGCCCCTCTTGGCAAACCTAAGTGGTGTTTGCAGCCTTGTGTAATCCTGCTGCCACAACACAAACTTCCCCCAACTAACATTAAGTGCTTGACCCAGCATGTGCACAGCACACTGCTCTTTAGGTGATGCTTCGTGTTACTGTATGCACTGAAGACAGTGTCATGGTTACGAGCAGATTCAGGTAACCCACTCACAAGCCATTCTGTGTTCTACAATTTTAGTGACTACGAATCCAAGCACAGCCAGCAGGCTGCTGGTGCAGACAGCCCTGTACGGACTCGGCGACATTCATGGAGACAACAGATATTCCTGCGAGTTGCAACCCCTCAGAAAGCATGTGATTCTCCCAGCCGATATGATGGTAAAGTCTGTGTTTACTTGCTCCCATGAGCATTTTTAGTGGATGTGGTCTGTGAAGTGTGGATCGTTTTGTCTGCTGAGTGCACATATTTGCCCCGTGCTCTCTTTGTACTGTCTTTGGAGTTTCTCATCTACTTTTTGGTCATGTTAAGCTCATCGGCTGTTGAGTTTTTATTTTTCAGCTTCATATGTACCATAGTTCCAATTGTGTCAAATTAACCAATCAGAGAAGAAATTATTTTCATGGGTACTATTTTAGTGAGTTCTGGGGAAAAAATATATCACTAAGTATTGCTCTGAAGAAAAGGTAGATGCTTCTATTTCATCTTTCCATGCTGGAGTGTAGAACTATAGACTAGAAAAATTCAGGCCTAGCAGAAGGAATTAAGTTTATGACCTCTAAGTTCTGTAGCGTGTTCTTCATACCAGACTGAATTTGACCTCATGTACTCTGCTCCAGTCTGTGATTCTTTGCCACCTGAGCCATAGTTGTCCACTGTTCTCATGTTTATTTCCTGAAATTCTGTAGAGCTAAAGAACCACAGAATTGAAAAAAAATCACTGCACGTGAGCATGTAGATGCATCATTTTATGCATCTCACTTTATGTGACCCAGGTAGTACAGCACACGCTGAAGTCAAGAATGCCTCAGAGAAGTTCGTGTCTTGTAGATAATGGTCTCTGGCTCACTAAAGTTTGAATTTCACATCTTGAACTCTGCAAGCTCTGCCTGCTAACTGATCTCTAAGGCCGTTGCAGAAGAAATAAGAAAAAGCATAAGGGAGAGTAGTACATTATAGTAAATGTAGTAAGGAGAAACCATCTTAATGTCACAGACATTTTTCTTACATCTTAAAGAGATACCCTGATTAAATGGGCACAGCAAATAACAAAAGTGTTTCTGTCATTAATGCGTTGCTTGCAACATAATTTGACTGACGATGGGGTACACTGTATATGGGCATAGATGCCTCTCAAATTTAGTGTACTTCAAAACGAAGTGATCTCAAGAGCATGTTAAGTAAATATAAACGTGAAATGCTCTCCTATACTTCAAGGCATATGAAGGACCTGTTCAACCTCACCTGTTCTGTGAAGCGACTGTTTTGCGGGTCTTACTTGTTTTGGAAAGCCACAAAACCTTCCCATATTAAATAGGAAAAAAACCCTCTAAATTGCCTATCCAAGCATTTCCTCTGAGACATATCTGCAAGATACAATCGTAACAACCTACAGCTGGATAAGCAGAATAGTTGGAGAAACAAGGGTGGCCAAAATGGAAAACAGAAGTGCTATTAACAGGAGGAGATATTTGAAATATCTGGCCTTTTTCTTCACTCTTCTTTATCTGTTTTTGTTCCAATGTACGTATTCCATTTATGATCAGAGGAAGAAAACTCAGAGGTGTTTTTATTATTACTATTATTATTTAAAACAAGTATTGGGTTTTTTCCATTTGGATTTTCAGCATGTCCTGGAACATTTCTGGCAGTAAAGGATGCTCACTCATGGTCCAGTCTCTGTAGCCTTTCAGGAGCTGCTGTACAGATGATCTTACATTGGACTCACCACCACAGTTAACTTAGTAACCTCTGTAGTTCCAAAGTAAATATAACTAGCTATCATTCATCATCTTGTTCCTCTTTCTTTCATCTTCTCTCAAGGAGAAGCAGCACGTGCAGTGGGGTTTATTGATTGGATAAGTTACCTGTACTTGTCTTTTTTTTTTTTCTAAAAAAAAAAAGAAAAAAAGAAAGGCTTTCTCACTCTTTTTAAACTGATTTCCTTTGGAAACAGAATTTATGCAAACAGATGATGTATCACCAAAAGATCAATTTCAGCCAAACTGAACAGAGGGCAAGGAAGGTTTTAAAGATAACATGTTTTGTCATGTTCTGCAAAAGTAAGCATGAAGAGAGGGAAACAAGGGAACATTTCGTGAGTTTCCCATTATAGATTGTGAACTCCACTTGACCAGTTTCTCCATTGAAATGCAATAGCCAACACACCACTCCAGGGTACTCTGCAGAAGAGCAGTAAGAAAAAAGGCTAGAGATTTTTTAGAAGCTAGTAAGTTAGCCAACCAAGAGAGCCAGATTTCTGTGAGTCAGAGATGATGAAGTTTTTCAAGCTTAGCATAGACTGCTTTACTAAACGTTGTATTATGCGTAGAATCATAGAATCATTTTGGTTGAAAGAAACCCTTAGAATCATTGAGTCCAACCATAACCTAACCTAACTCTAGCACTAAACCATGTCCGTAAGAACCTCATCTAAATGCCTTTTAAACACCTCCAGGGATGGGGACTCCACCACTTCTCTGGGCAGCCTGTTCCAATGCCTGACAACCCTTTCCGTGAAGAATTTTTTCCTAATATCCAATCTGAACCTCCCCTGGCACAACTTGCCACCGTTTCCTCTTGTCCTATCACTTGCTACTTGGGAGAAGAAAATCCACCAGTATGCTTGAGCTGTGCATTGCTTTGACCACATGTGGGCAGGCACTGTCAACAAAATGAAACTGCTTTGTGGCTGTAACTTCTTTGGGTTGTAATCAGTAAATATACATGTGTAAGATGTCACAAGGAATAGAGACAACTTTAAGCTTTATTCACGCTGAAAGATCTAGATCCTGACATTTTTTATTCTCTTTCTATAGGAAAGTGGTGAGCTGAATCTCAAGATGCTTCATGTTCATTGCCATCCTCTGTGTAGTTAACACAGCAGTATATGAAGGTGCATTTACTAAAAGTTTAAAACCAAACCAAAAACCAAAAACAACAACCAAAAAAACCCCAAAACAACACACGCAAAAACCACCCACCCAGATAACTGGTACATAGCTTTTGCAGAAATTGAGCTTAATCTTAGGAGGTTCTGAACTGGAGGGATGTCTGGTGTCCTGAATTCCCACATGAAGATCACAGCACTTTGAGTCCCACAGTCTTGCACTTCTGGATCCTTTACTTCTTTAGGAGGTGCTCCTAAGTATAATAGTTTGAGTTTAAACTTCATTTGCTGTAGCTCAGCTGGAGAGAAGGACTGCTGGCTGTGCTTTGGTGGTTGCCTTGTGTATTACCAGGCAGAGAGCACGCTGTTTGTTTTGCAGACACCATTATTCAAAAGGTTGGTCTTATTATACGTGAAGGAGGGTGTTCATTTCTTATTAGTTCAGGAGTAAAATGAAAAACAGTCCTAAATCAGTAGAGTAAAAAAACCATTACAAATAGATACACTGGAAAGCTGTTTTTTCTTGCCAGTTGAGATGCCTGTCTTCCCTGACAACTGGACTCAACCCAGCTGTGCTCAGGCAAGGCGAGTGCTTTGAGACAACAGAAAGCCTGGAGTACAGGAAACCATGACTATTACATTGCTATGGGAGCCGTGTCCCATGTGCAGGCCCTCCTCCAGCCACCTGCTGCTGTGGATGCTGCCACTTTCCCCTTTCTCTGCTATTTTCCCTTGCTTCTGTACATAACTAAAGGATGAAGCACATCGTAGAAGTGTTATGCAGTTTGCTGCCTGACAGTACAGCCAGGTGATCTCTGGTAAACCTGAAGATGAGGCTGATTTCCAGTTTAGGGATCTAGAAAGGATTTTCTGCATAGGTGAAATGATCTGTAGAGATTTTTGTTGCTTTCCAGATGGTAGGTGGAGGTTTGCCGGGTTGAATTGTGTTAGTTCTATTGCAGCAAGCTGCAGTGCAAATATCCAACCTCCTCTCCAGCTTTTTGCCACATCCCACGGAGCGGTTGTGCTGCTGTGGGTGGTGTGGGGCACTGGGGGACGGAGTTTCTCTCACTGCCACCTTGAGACATGCTCTGTGTCTTATCCTCTGATTTTTTGTTTATTTGTGGGGGTGGAATTAGTGTTGTATCCGAAACGTGGAGAGGTGAAAAAAGAGGAGCACAGGTCTCTTAGAAAATGGACCACAGTTTGATCTGTTACAAAACTATATTTCTTTTAAAAAAGGTTTTTGTTAATCTCTTCTTCTGATGTTTTTGTGTCTTATTTTCTACATATGAGTACACAAAATTCACTCTGCCTCTCCCACTCACTATCTTAAACATTCTAAGTAATAAAAGTGTTTCTTCAGTTCTTTGTTTTTTATCTTTATACTTGCCTACCTTACTCGCAGCCAGATCTTCACACTTCTGTAGAGTCTGTCTAACAAGAGCCACATTCTGTGGCTGTGCAAGTGGTTTAGGACTTCCTAGTTCTCTGTCTTCACTGGTAAAAAGGTGAAGGCAACAACTCAAATGGTCATTTTAAACCAGCTGAAGTGTGGGCTCACTCAAAAAAAGGTGATTGGTTCTCGGTGGGATCAGTTTTGTAGTCGCGCTCACAGTGTTTGTTGCACAAGCGCAGGAGCAGGCACAGGCAGGACACGTGTCTGGAGGCCAAGGGTGGGTGCTCGCACCCTGCTCAGGAGCGGGACACAGATCAGCACAGAGCGATCGTGAAACTTCACCTCGCACTGCAGTGCTGCAGGATATTTGCATGCTTTTATTCAGCATCTACAAACCTCTGTGCGGGGGACTATTTTCACTACGGTTTTCTCATACTGACTGTTCTGAATTGGTCATAGTGGGAGAACTGTTGTGCAGATTGTCAGAAACTCCCAGCAGAGGAAAGTCAAGTGCTAGATTTAGAGGGGGTGTAAATAGTTTTCTGAAGTAAATGGTGGGAAAGTGATGGTGCTTGCCATGAGCATTCTTGCTGCAGGAGGTGTGTTGGCAGTAGACAGCAAGATTTTTATAACAGCTGTGTTGGTTTTAGGTTGGAGAATGGGTGATTTGTTTTAAGATGGGCAGTGGGGTGGAGTTACATGTTGAACAGTGAAAGAAATTGCAATTCAGCAGAATGAGATGCTTGGTATTGCTTAGCAGTACTCAGGAAATAGATTGAGATGAAGAAAAGGAACTTTAGCCAGAACAACTACATAGGATTTTACAACTTGACTTGGAGAAAAAAAATTCTTTTTTTAGAAAGTACAAGTATCTCCATACAGGAAAAAAACAAACAAACAAACAAAACCCCAGAAAAACCAACAACTTGATTCATTCATTAAAAAGAATTGAGTTTCAGTCTCTGGCAGACAGAGATAGCAAGCTGTTAAATCCTAAGTACTGAAGAAAGGTTAGGGACTGAAGAACTGTTATTAAAACTAGTTGTAGTTAGCACCTGCCTAGCTGTTTATGTGCTTTGTGGTGAGAGTTACATTTCTTTCATTATTTAAGCAAAAATATTTTAAAATCATTTTGTAGTAGTATTGCAAATACTGTGAACTGTTGCTTTAGCATTCTGTACTTAAAATGTTTATGTAGTGTAAATTATTTGTAAGGTGTCCTCCAATATTGTTTTCATGGTTCATTTTTAGCGACAAAACGGTTATTTATTAACTAATTACTAGCTTTGTAAATGCTGTAATAAAGCCAGATTGTTAGAATGGATTACTCAGGTCTGTCCCTCTCAGAGCAAATACATGCTTGTAATTGTGATTTGCAGCACAGGAGCTTGGCTGTAAGCAGTAAGTACCATGTCTAATGTGTGACAGTTTCTGTGCCCATTGAAGTATCAGGGCATTCGTTTCTCAGGGCTTGAAAATATTAGTTAATGGGGTGAATTTGCAGATAGTGATTAAGAAGCACTTGGCTTTAAAAGAAAAATCAAACTCTAAAGCATCTCTCAGAGCTGATTTTAATTGATTGTATTGAAATACAAATTTTTCAAGAATTCCTTGTTTAGCCATTGCCTTAAGTTGTATGTCAGACTAGAAGAACTTGTTGCTTCCTGTGATTCCATATCTGAAGCTTTCTGGTAACAGAAGGCTCCTGGTCATGTTACCTCATTTGGTTATGAAGTCAAATACTCTAGACATCTGTGTAAAATAATAGGAATATGATATCTTTGGTTATAGAAGTTTGCAGTTCCTCTTGAATTTTGTATCATGTATGAAATAAGGTGTTGCACTACCTGTATGGAAGATCTGAAGAGAACTAAGGAGGTGGTCAAAGTCTGTTCTTTTGGGCAATTTAATCTTGTATGACTGTGAAGATTCTTGTTTATTTGCTAAGATGAATTTTGTAATGTTTAAAATGCAATAAGGAAAAAAAGTGTAATGCAGAAAATAAAATGCTTAATGGAATTCTTCCATCCACATTCTCACCATACCTTGCCTGACTTCTTTTCCCTGGAGAGTAGATGTGGCTGGTAAGCTACATTTAGAGAGCCATGTGTAAACAACTCTGTAGTGAGGATGGCAATAATGCATTGTATTTGAGCCTCCGCCCTATTAGCTTCCTATAAAAATAAACCAAGCCCTTCTTTTCTACATGAAGCATTGCAGCTTCTAGTCAAAGATTAAACTTATTCTCTTGGTTTTGGTATTTGAGGTTGGTTAGACTACGTGCTTCTGAAAGAATGTTTTTAAAATTTAGGCTTTTAGGTGGGTTTGTCACTTCTGTTGTTTTTTACCTTGTGTGTGGTTTTTCTGAGTGGGTTTCCTTTTTTTCTTCTCGTTTTTGGAAAGCTTTGTTTAATACTGAGATTGGTTGAATATGAAGCTATGTATTTTTTTTCTGGTCAATTAAAAATGAAATTTCCTAAACCATAAGTTTTAAGGCAACATCTTTATAACTCACTGTTGGAGTACTTTAATGTCCTCCCACGGGTCCCAGCAAATGCTCTATATTCATTGTAGCTTCTTCTGGAGATAATGAAATTTCCTGTTATCATTACCAGTCAAATATTGTCTGTTTTAATTACTACGGCAGTCATTTGCCAGCTTTTACTTTACAAACTTTAGTGTGGTCTCTAGTAACAACACTGTGATACTTTGCTTTGTGTGTCATCTTTACACGTGAGAGTTTTGTGTAATGCATTTGCTGATCCTTTTGGAGTGTAGGGATACTCTGCATCTTAGGCTTGAAGCACTGCCATGTGCAGGCAAAGAGCTGACGATAAATTAATGGATCCGCTCTGCAAATTCCATCTCAGTCCATTGTTCCTATTGGCCTTGTCCTTTCTTAGGTTGTGTAAGTGGTGGGACTATCAGTTCAGAACTATAGAGGTACGTATAGATGCCCTAGTACATTTGTGCAACATTTCTACCTGCTTCATGAGCAGTTTCATCTGCAGGTCATTACCTTGCACAAGGTCTCACAAGCACAGCAATCTGGTGGCTTTCCCCAGGAAATACACTGTTTCTCAGGGAATACTTAGTTTGGACCCACAGACTTGTAGAAGAGCATTGTGCAGAAGAGGAATTCTGAAGGGTAGTCAAAGTATGAACTTCAAATGGAAAATAAGCAGTGTGTTGATAAAATATAATAATAGTTACTGACTCAACTTGCCCAGTCCTGAACTTTAAAGAATGGAAGTGTGGTAGTTTTGTAGAAGTACCAAGTATGGAGGTAGAATTTTATATAGAAGGGAGCAAAATATTTGAAAGGAGTACAGGTCAAACATGGAATAAGAGTCAGCAAAAGCCGATGGGGTCGGCAGATGAACAGGGAAGCATTCTTTCAGTGTGTGCTGAAGTGTTCAGATCCTGCTGAAGTACACATACTAATCTCATAAAAGTTCTGAAGGCTGCACGTTACCTGGATTTTAACGCATGGCATATTGATTCAGTGGAATGTGAGCTCCCAGTTATGTTCAGTTGAATTGCTCTACTCTTTGCTTTCTCTGCTATCCTTTGGATTGTTTGTGCATAATAGTGAAATACTCTGTTTCTTGTTAAAGTATTTTCTGTTGTGGATCTGGAAGCTGGATGGCATGTCTGTTGACCACTCTGTTGTATATTCATGGATGTGGCCTAGCGCTGACTTACCAAATGTCTGGTATTTTACTTTGCTTTGAGGGATTACCCGCACATACCATCTCCCCCACCTTCTTTAACAGCCAAACAGCTGATGCAACTCTGCAAACTTTAGACAAGCCACCTGAGCAGTTAAACAGGTTCATTTTGGTTTCTGTACATCCTGCTACATGCCAGCATGGAGATGGGAGGGAAGGCAGGTTGTGAATGTGTTGCACTTTATCAGAGTAGACTTTAGACTTTCTGTTAAATGTCCACAAGTGATAAGAAGAAAGAAAGGACAGAGAAGGAGCTGCCATTTGGAAGGCAAAATCAAGCCTAGAACTCTTGCACAGAAGAATTAGAGGTAGGGTCTATAATCATAATTGTTCAGCCTATAGCATTTTGTAACCTTTCTGTTTTCTCTTATATCCTTAACCATTGCGAGTTAAATTTCTTTTCGTGAATACTGATCAGGTTAGTCAGTAACAGAGAAAATTTTCAGCCTAAATGGAAACAGGACCATAGACTTGAGTAATTTGCAGTGGTTCAAGTGTGGCCACAAGAAGTTTGATCACTGGAGGACAAGAAATAAGCAACATCTCCAATAAATAAGAAGGTGATATTTTGTTAGGATGGCACTTGAAGACCAATCCACAAAATTTGCAGTGAGAAAGTAGAACATCCATGTTAAAAACAGGAATATTTTAGGTCTTGAATGTGTTCATTCTTGCTTTTGGAATGCAATGTGTTTAGTCCATTTCCTTGCATGTGTTTTGGCAGCCTGGTTTGTTTTTTTTGTTTTCAAGTAAAACTGCAAATAAACTGTCTCTGTAGATAGTCTGATATTTTCTGACACATACATGCATGTTTACATGCACAAAACCAGAACACATATCTGACTCTAAAGGAGATTGCAAACCGCGGAGAGGATGTGTAGGATAAGAAGAGATTTATTTCCCCCAAGATGTAAATGTATTCTATATGGGATGCCCTAAGAATATAGTAAGAAGTGAAAAGACTACAGGTAGCATGCAGTGGATAATGGTGTACCTATCTGGATGACTTTTACTTTTTGCATTAATCTTTGGTGACCATTTCTGTTAATTCCTCATTCTTTTGGCAATGTTACTTTGTGCTTGTAATGCAGCCTTAGAGAAATGATGGTAATTTCTTTTTAAGTTTAGTATTTTATTCAAGCAAATTAAGGCAGTTCTACCAGCATTATCCTTAAGAGCATTTCCCTTGTAATGTTCCTTAATATGCACTAAGAAAAATTGACATAAAAGCTACTATTTGTACAGAATATTTTGACAGTATAGTGTGTGCATCGAAACCAACAATGAAATAAAAATTATTTTCCTTAAATTGTCAACACAAGTTGAGGATTATCTAGTGTGTGTTACTTCTGTCCTGATGACATTTAACTAAACCTCTTTTATAATTGCAGTCTTTCAGTTTACCTGTATAGAAAAAAATTAAGTGAAGGTTTCCTGTTTTCTTTTAAGGGTTATAATATAATCTCTTCATTGTATTGATTTTTTTTTATAACCAGCTCTATTTTTGAATGCTTCCATCAGTGTTTCCTATTTCTCTTTGCAACAAACAGTGATTGCCATTGAAGTGTCAAATGTTCATCCTTTGTCTAATTCACATTCCTATGGAGTTCATTGTTCTCTGAAATGCTGTAGATACCCAAAGTGTGGATGCCCAAACTTAGACCCAGAGTACAAGTTTGTAGAAGTTTAATTTGTGCTGCTAGCTGAAAATGTTGCATTTATTTTTATATGTGTATTTTAGCCCTTGAATTTAACTGTGGTAACAAACAGATAAATGTTGTATAAGGAAACAGGTGGTTTTGGACCCACCCTATTTGTCTCTGACTCTCTGAGAGGAAAAGATCGACAGTGGCAAAACTTAGAAAAGGAGAAGCCAACAGCTGTGAACATTTCCACTCCTATTTAGTCGTCTGAGCTTAGTTGTGCGAGTGCCTTTCAGCAGACGAGAAGAGAATAACTGTGTATGAACTGTGCGAGTCAATGTATGGTGGCTTTCTGAGCAGATTCTGAAGGGGTGAAAACCTTCCTATTTTGTGAGTTTGTAGAGATGAGATAATTTGTGTGTCTAATTCAAAATCACTATGCTAGTCAATGATAAAGAAATGGACCACTGAGCTACCACACAGAATAGTTGTTTCAGGAGTGTCCCTTCTCCAGGAGCTGTTTGAAATAGCATGCACAGATGTACTTGTCCTTAGCTGGAGAGGCCTGGGAATGGTTTTTGTTGCACTGATTTTAAAGCATTTTCTTGCATGCATAACTGGTCAGCTGGTCCTCAGGGAGCAGTTTCCCAGCCATTCTGTTTGGCTGAAGAAGTGCTGTTGCGATGGCTTTCCATTTGGGATTTGGTAGGAAGAGATGGGTCATTTTGACCATTCATTTCACAGATGGTGAACTGAGTAATTTTTTGTCTAGATACAGGTTATATCAAAGACTATTGAGCCTTCAGAGAAGCTCTATAAAACAATAAAATTAAGTGATACTGCAGCAGTCATTAAGAAAACAAAGCATACGAACTTATGCTTCTTATGTTGAGAATTTGTTTAAAAGCCAATGTTTTTTACCCTTTCCTTAAAAAGAAAAGCATTTTCAATTTGCCTGAGATTTATTTAATGTTTGCTTTCTTTTGTAGTGTTTTCAGTCGTCTTAGAATTACCTTGTATGCTTGACAAAAAGATATATTTTGTGGTAGACCGGGCAAAGGCAAAAGAAAAATTCAGGAGGTTATGACATGGTCAAAAATTAGAAGTGAGAGCAAACATGTCATGGGTGCCTGTCTCCCTTTCTGCGTGCTTACTTTAAGAACTGGTAATCATCCCATTGTATGGCCTTAGGTGGTGGTGTGTTTGTGCAGCTAAGGGTGTGTGTTTTCTTTGTTAAACACAGTTTAGAGAGAATTCTTCAAATTATGTGGGTGCTATATGTGATTTGATCTACCATTTGAATCATGCCAGGTTTCAGCTGTAGGTTGTATTTTTGCAATTTCGCAAACGTGCCTTTTCCTTTTTAGTTCTGTCCTTGTAGAGCTGTAATTAGCGAGCCATGCTCTTGGTGTATGGTACAATGTTTTTATCAGGTTACAGGAAAAAAAATATTCCAGGCTTTGGCCCATGTGATTCTTATTCAAAAGCAGCTTGTAAATCTGCTTGAAATTGTCATTTGGGAAACCTTGCGTGGTATTGCTACCTTCTGTATATGTATTGTGTACGTGTGTGTGTGTATATGTAGATATGTGTATATATATACATATCCAGTCTTTGAAAGTGTGTCCATTCACCTATTCATGAAATCTAAGTAGTTCACAATAACTTCTCTCTTTTAAAGATTACTCCGAACTGGGAGAACTTCCACCCAGGTCCCCATTGGAACCAGTGTGTGAAGATGGCCCCTTTGGGCCAGTGAAAGAAGAAAGGAAACGGACACCCCGTGAGCTTCGCGAGTTGTGGAAGAAAGCCATTATTCAGCAGATACTGCTCCTCAGAATGGAGAAAGAAAACCAGAAGTTACAAGGTTGGTGAAGTTCTTGATTACATGCAATAGAAGGTCAAGTTTTGGTTTGTGCTGCGGCCTTGGCCATGTATTGGGCCAAGCCTCAATGAAGCATTGTAGGAACAGACAGGTAAATCAGTTTAGCAGCATCTCCCCCAGCTCTTATTAGTGTAGGTTACAGTTTACGCTTTTTTTTTTAATCACTTCACATTATTTGTTTACTCTATGTTAATTTGTACTCTTTTAGTTGTACCGTGGCTGGGGTTCTTTAGTCGCGTGTCTAGAAGCTCGTTCATTCATCTGAATTCAGCACAATCGCTATCATGAACTGAATTCTTTTGTACATTTGCATCCATTGGTCATTTTCTAAGTACTGGTCATTGGAATGTTCAGTGTAGCCAGTCTTGAAGTTCATAGTGAGCTGGTTGTGGATTTCAGTGGGTGCCTGCCTGTGTACACTCACTGTGCAAGTGCAAGCAAGCTTTGTATGGAGTAGTAATGACTTAGCTCAGTCAGAATGGTGAGGGGAAGGAGCTTGAGAAACTGGAATTTGCAAATGTTCTTCACCAAAATTTTTCTGTGACTGAATGCATAGCTGCAACAAATCCATTGTGGTGACAATTTTTACACATAAAATGCAGCTGATTAAGAGTACACATTTTATTGTAGCAGTTGCATACAGAATTACAGGTGATGGCCCTTGAGAGCTGCTGCTTTGATGATATGAATGATGAGGACAGAAATGTTTATCTGACTGATTTCAGATCTTCACGAAGGGAGTAGGCACCTGGATCCTCAAGGGGTGAGGTACCTGGCAATAAAATGGCAATTCTTTTTTGCCTCTGTGCGAACCTGAGGAAGGATTGTCTTCCAGGAAGAGCTGTGTAGAGAAAGGGCCCAGCCATGTGAAAAGATCACTATACCAAACACGAAATCCTTCTTTACACTTGGGTGGAGACTCCTGCCTGGAAGGAGGAAACGCTTCTCTCCAGCATTGCATCTGGCCTCCCAGAACACTGAGCCCACCTGTGGGCTGTTTGCTCCTAGGAGTGTGGCTCTCCTATTTCACCCTGATATCTGAAGAACACCTGATACCTGAATTTCCTAAGAACCCACAGGTGAAAGGCCTGTTCCCAGCAGATGTACTTGCTAGTCCAGTAAAATAAAATACAGCAATGGGCACCAAATGGACAATGCCTTTGGCTAAGGGGCCAAGACCATCTGGAGAAAGAAGGACCAAGGGCGATGATTTATACAATCTCTTCAGCTTAGAGCAGTGCTGTTGTAAATGAGCTTCTGTCAAGTTGTCCTGTAACTTGGAATTTTTATGGGACCTACTATTTAGAAATGTATTTTCTCTGGTTTATATAGTTATACTCCTGATTTTTTTTATTCTCTTCTATTCATGTTATCTGAATATACAGCCTGCAGACAAGTTTTTGGCAACTACAGGACATTAATGTCAATTAAAATTCTAACAAGTTTAATCAGATGCTCCAGTTTTATCTGCCCAAAATAAACACATGCAAAACTGTTACAAATTCAGGGAGATGAGCATGTCTGAAGCTAGTTAGTGAATGAATGAGACAGGTGTTGGCCTGGCTGAAGACCCAGGCTGTGCCGTATGCACCGGGGAGTGAGGAGGTTGTCCGAGGTAGCTGCTGCGTGAAGAGCTCAGGTGGCAAGACCTTGAAAAAACAGGTGACCCTGCTGCAGTGAGCACAGCTTTGTAACTTAAGGCCACACGTTGTGATGCTTTTGTCTCTGGGAAGTAAAAATAAATATTTTATGTGCAGTGATAATTCTCATAGTACTACCATTTGATACTGAAGTCTTAAAATTCAATGTACGGTATGTTGTATCTTTACTGATAATGCTTAAGTGTGATATTAGGAATTGAGTAGTGTCAGTATCTAAAATAAGCTTCTTGATAAAGGCATGTTCTCTCCTCGGTCCTTGCATGTCACTCCCACTGTCACATTTTTGCATGTGGCATAAGAAGACCGAATAGAGCAGAAAAGTCTGAAAAGACTGAAAGGTTGTCAAGTGCCAGAAAATACTTGTTTGCGAAAGGTGGAATATTGAAAGATTTCTCCAAGTTTGTTTTCATATAAGCTGAAACTTAAAAGCCATTTTTAAGTTATCTTCATACAATGCCACCTGTGGTTTAAGTTTTTTTGATTTTCTTGTATTTGACCTAAAGAAAATGTGAAGAAGTTGACAGTTTAGATACACAGAATCACTTTCAGGGTGGACACACAGCTATGATAAAACCATCAGTGCTTGTAATTACATGGTTCTATGGTTAAACACTGAATATAATCTACAGCGAAAAATCAAAAGCAACAAGAAACCAGGAATAAAAAAACGTAAGGAGTAAAATTAAGCTGCAGCTGTCTGTATCAGGATGGGTAAAGCATGTGTCAGTACAGGTGCAGCCAAAGTCAGGTTTTAAAATGAAATATACTGCTTTGAAGCGAAAAGTCAAAAACTAAATTAGAAAATGTCAAAATGAAATTCTATGAGGCCCAAATCTTGCAAACACTTAGGTAACATCATAACTCACATGAATAACTTCACTGAATGAAATCATTCACATGTGAAAGAACTACAGGATGAGGTGGTAAATGGGACACTCCCCAAATATAAACAGCTCTTTTCTTTTTCAGTTTTTTAAATCTATAATCTTGTTTTAGCCAGTGGAAGTACAGGACAAGCTAACCCTTTGTGATACTCAGAATTTGATAATCTAAAAAAACGTAATTGCGGATACAGATCTCGGGAACAAGAAGAGCTTAGGGTATTGGCTGTTTTAGTGTCACTGTGGGCCATGAACATTTCAGGTGATTTTTAAGTGTTTAGTGAATTCACATAAGTTGAACATAAAAACAATAGAGAGTTAAATTAACAAAAGGTAACATCATTTTAACATAGATTGTCTCAAGACTGTAGTGCATAGGAGTGTGATTTTGTGAGTTCATACTGTGAAATCACCAAAAGTAGCAGTAGGTTTATGATGTATGGCACAATGTCCCCAACAAGAGAGAATCTTGTGAGTGTTACAGTGATACAGCATCACAACGATGAACTATTCTGAATGCATCATGGCAACTTAATTAAAAATCATGGTCACTTCATGATACACTGTTTCATTTAAGGGGAGACCTTATCACTGTCTACAACTACCTGAGAGGAGGTTGTAGCACGGAGGGTGTTGGTCTCTTCTCCCAAGTAGCAAGTGATAGGACATGAGGAAATGGCCTCAAGTTGCACCAGGGGAGGTTGAGATTGGATATTAGGAAAAAATTCTTCACGGAAAGGGTTGTCAGGCATTGGAACAGGCTGCCCAGGGAAGTGGTGGAGTCCCCATCCCTGGAGGTGTTTAAAAGGCGTTTAGACGAGGTTCTTAGGGACATGGTTTAGTGCAAGAGTTAGGCTGTGGTTGAACTTGATGATCCTGAGGGTCTCTTCCAACCAAAATGATTCAATGACTCTATAAACACTGTTCCTAATCATGTTATGTGTAATTTGTTCGATGGGTGTTATTTCATTAGTCATCATCTCTCATGTTTCTTCAGATTTAAGAGTTGACTAGCTCTAAGGAACTTAATTTAAGAGGGCAAACACAGTTAATATTGCAGATGATACCTTAAAAAAACCAAACCAAAACAATCCACCTACAATCATGAAAATTTAGACATGTAATGTTTCAGAGTTACGAGGTTTAATTTTAGGTGGATTGCATGATGAAGCTCTAAGTTAAATTAATCAGTTTTATAAATAGTAAACAATATTGACTGGTGCAATCATGGTATTGCTTCCTAGCTTCAGAAAACAATTTGCAGAACAGACGTCTGAAACTTGACTACGAAGAAATCACACCATGCTTGAAAGATGTAACTTTGATTTGGGAAAAGATGTTGAGTACACCTGGAAGGTCAAAGATTAAATTTGATGTGGAAAAAATACATTCTGCTGTTGCACAAGGTAAGCAGAGTTTGGTTTTTTTCATTTGTTGAAATGCATATAAGTTGTATGAGAAGAGAAATGGGATGGCCTCTTAACCACTCCTTAAAACCAGATTCTCACTAGAGCCGTTCCTCAGATTGCTGACTAAATGAGTGACAACGTCCAGTATCCTCGTGGTTGTGCATATGCAAGTGACATTCCCTTTCAGCTGAAGCTGTGGTTGTGTAACTGGAGTTATAGTACTTGGTATTCATTTTTCAATAACATTTGTCCTTACAGGAGGGTTGTACAGTAAATCAATGTATTACAGTTGTTGCAATCTGATTTTACAAATTAAAAGTTATAATTAAAGAAGAAAACCTGGGTAATGCCAAAGAAGTGACCGAGTAAAGAACTGAAGAAACTGCACTATTATCTGGAAATTCTCTGTTCCAATCTGGGTAGTATGTGTATTTACAAACAGTATACATGGATATCTCTGCAGAACTGCCTTTTTTTCTGAGTTTAACAACCTATTGTACCTGTAAACATCACTTGCAGTCTTCCTCACAACTGCAGGGCTCAGCAACCAGCCCTTCTCTCTGCTACATCAAAAGTAATAAAACCTAAGGATGTTTTTTAAATCTTCTAAGAAATTATGTTATTACTCAGTGTTACTTGTGTCATGGTTGGACCTAAAGGCCTCATGCGCAGTGTTGTATGTAGCTGATGGTGAAGATGGCTACTCCAGGGAGCTTTTTATAGCTGTACTCAGCTTTCCAGTGTGTAAAGGAAGGCTCAAGAATTCACCACTAAGAGATGTTTAACATTTTAAATATGCCTATATATAATTATTCAAACAAGTTAAACCAAATTGTCCATTTAAGGTGACTAGGTAAGTCTAGATTTCTAACAATATCAAACACCCCATGCACAAATCTCTGCAGAGCAAGGAAAGTTCATTGTCACCGATTTCCTTCTGTTCACGTAGGGAAAGGGCTCTGTCCAGTCAGTATTTAGGCATGAGAAAAACTTGGTTGCTGTTTACAGTCTAGAGATACTGACCTGTGTTAGAGTTCAAAATAGAACTTGAAAAACTTGGAGTAATGCAAAATAAGTAAATAAATAAATAAAACCCTGCTTAGTGGATTGCTAATAAGAAGCACATCCAAGTAGCCAGTAGGTGGGGAAATAATCCGTAGCTCTTGATGCTGTTGTTCTGCTCTGTTGTCTAAAGCCCAGTTATGTCAAACCAGACTTCTTAGAGCAAAGTGGTGCCAAATTTCATATATGTGCAGAAATGAAAAATGCATTTAAGCTGAGTTTAGCAAGTTCTAGTTAAGACTGAAACCATTGAAATAACTTGAGTAAGCAAAGGAAACAGGTAAGAAGCACAGGTTTCGATAAGCATGGGGCTTAAATTAGGATAACAAATTTATAGTGTTGACTTGTAATGTACACTGTAGTAGATACTTAAATGTAGCGCATCTTTCATTGAGGAAGTAGTAAAATAAATACTTTATTTTATATGTTTGATGTATACAGAGGTAAACTTAATATCAGACTACTTCCTTAAAAGGAATTTTAATTCATTTGTCATTTTGAAGCTGTATATGTGCACTATTAAGCCAGTTCTTCCCTATGCGACATTGTCAACCTCACTGAAGCTAATGGGAATTAGATGTGTATCCGAAGAAGAGAATCTGGCTCAGTGTCTGAAACAGCACTTTCCCTCACTGTTTCATGTTGGAGACTTTTCGATAATTTGGTTTAAGTTCCCTAAAGTAATTTACAGAAACGTTTTCTAAATGCATTTGTGATGTGGATTCACATATTATACATTTCTACTAGCATTTCATTTTCAAGCAATTGTCTCTGGATTATGGATAGTGTAGTAAAAATAAATATTGCAGAGATAAATTTATATCCTTTTGTGCTTATATGAGAGAAGTCAGTGAAATAGTTCAAATATGTTTTCTTGTTTTTCCATATAAGTGGTATGGTTGGGTCAGTTTTAATTTCTCCTGTTGTAGTTGTCCATATATTGCATAGATACTAAAAGGAAAAAGTAGTCCATAAAACTTCAAGTCATAAGTTACTTTGAACCGTAATATCTGGTTCCAGTACATCATGGATTAGTCAGAATATTTTCCCAATAACAGTATATTGATCTCTTGTGTAGATGATTTAACAGTGCCAGTCTTGTGCTGAATAAAGTATGCCTGTAACAATTAGCTTTCTGTTACTTTGAGAGCTTTGCATATAGGTACAAATGAAAGCTACCAATACCTATGTGAAATAGTCAAGTAGCGTCATCCCTTCTTATAAAGAAAGAAATTCAAGCTTTGAAACATTTTTACGTGTACCAGTCATTCAGCAAATCAACAGCAAAACTAGAAATACAGTGCTGGCTTTCTGATTATCTGCCTTCCGTTATAGTCTCTACATCACATCTCATTTGTACTTGTGTATACTTTTGGTATGTGTGCATCCTGCCTTCCTGAAACTTACTCCTAACAATGGTATCAGTGGTATATTAGTGAAAAACGTTAATTAGTTCTGTTGCAATGCTTTATTGTGTACTTTACATGGAAAAATGGGAGATAAGCATGTAACTTTTCAGAGACAAGTATTGCAACATTTTTGCTGCCTCTGCCAGTACTTCTCAGACTGGATACAAGTGGCAACATTAGACTTAGGCAGCTCACCCTGTTTCTACTTTGTATCTCTCCTATGAAGATGCTGATGTCTTTCACTGGTTGAGGAAGTATAAGCACTGTAGTTTGATCTGCTTCTGTGGTCTACTGGAGATAGCAGATATGGATCTAGCAGACAGGGATCTGCTTGCAGATCTAGCAGATACAGATCTTCATTTCCTCAATCCTGTAGCTCAACTATAGCTGAACTCTCAGTATGAATACAAATTACTGTTTAAATGACTTTCTTCTGTCAGGAGTACCACGTCACCACCGTGGGGAGATCTGGAAGTTTCTAGCAGAGCAATACCATCTTAAACATCAGTTTCCGAGTAAACAACAACCAAAGGACACGCCTTACAAAGAACTCCTGAAACAACTAACTTCCCAGCAACATGCGATACTTATTGACCTAGGTAAGTACAGTAGCGGTCTGAAATTAAGTAAGGGGTTTATGATCTCTGGAATCCACTGGATGGCACAGCACCAGAAGTGATTCTTTGTTTTTGAGAGAGACATACATTTGCAACCAGAGACCATTTGCTAGCAAGTGCCCATCAGTCAAGTCAGCA
Source organism: Caloenas nicobarica (assembly GCF_036013445.1). Classification (NCBI taxonomy): domain Eukaryota; kingdom Metazoa; phylum Chordata; class Aves; order Columbiformes; family Columbidae; genus Caloenas; species Caloenas nicobarica. The sequence goes on along the minus strand of NC_088248.1, from coordinate 55,439,080 downwards.
TACCTGGTGCTGATACCTCTGGCAGTGAACGTTTGGGTTCTGTCGCAGTTAAGTGCCTCAGTAAGGGGTGAGTAGTTTGGGGCTGGGTTAGTGAATTGAGCACCTTCAGCAGAGAGGAAGGGGTGGGACAACTCCTGGACAGCAGGGAGCACAGTCAGTCTGAGTTTGGGTGGCTCACACAGCAGATTGGGGCTTGCTGGCTCAGCAAGCAGTTCATGTTTTCTGCCTGGTTCCGCACACAAATACTTTCTTGTCTTAGCCGTGTGCTCTGCTTGTAGAAACAAATGACTGCGTGTGTTGGCAAATTGGTAAGTGCATGGTGGTTTTCATGCAAAGTGTTGGTTTTGCGGGGGAGTGATTTGCTAGCCTGGTAGCTGAGGGAAGCATTGGGCCCTGTTATTTCAGTAAGATGAAAATAAGAAGCTGAAGACTTTGGTGATTCACATGGAGATAGAGTCGTGCAGCACAGTTAACAGCATAACTGGATAGGCAGCTAGAAGGGACTTGCATGTTCTGACTTGTGTTCCTTCAGGCTATCGGAAGTGTTTCTCTTAAGGAGATCTTTAAGAATCCTTCTGAAAGCATGAACTTTTCCCTTGAGAGAAAAACCTGTATTCTTGCAACATGTGGTTATAATATTTTTTTTAAAAAATCCCGAATTAAGCTAAAGAAGTCTTGCTAACACAGTATGAGCCAAAGCAATAATAGTATTGCTCACGCTCAGTTGAACTGGTGCAGCCTCAGCTGTGAATAGTGGTTCCTGAGGGTGAGGACAGCAGAGTGCATCTGGATGCAGAGGTAGGGCACAGCAGCCGCTTTGCTGGCCCAGTTTCCTTGTCACAGTGCTATTTCATTACATGGACAAGAACAAAGCCACAATTCCCTGATGGTTTTTTGTATGTATTTTGTTTTGTGGCCCCACCTGCACAACCACTGCAGGCACTGAGGATTTCAGGTACTGAACACCAAAGTCACGTTCAGTAAATTATTTCTTCTCTCAGTAAGGTAGGGTAAACTGACTTCCAGATGCTGTCAGTGTAGGAAACCACTGTACTCATCATTGGGTATTTGTTGAACACAGTAGAAAATTATGTTTTGTTTTACTACCTTTCAAAAATAAAGGTACTTACTTTCTCATTCCGATGGTCTTGAGGGTATCACAGTTCATTTAGAGTCTCTTTCCAGCAGGGCCAGGAGTTGTTTGCTCCTAAGTAAAAGCTGAAATTCTTAGTTAAGTCATCACCAGGGCCCTCAGAAACAAATGAGCTTGTGGGTTTATCAATTCTGCTCCTCTTCCATTTACTATTTTTTAGATCTTTGCATTTTTATTCTTGCCCAGTTTGTAACTTTTCTTCATGACTTAGGTGAAAGGAGCCTTGCTGCATGCAAATGCTCTGTAAGGTTCAGCTCTGTGACAGCCTGGCTGGAGGAGACCTGTTCAGGAACTGAATGCAGGTGTCCCATGTCACAGGCTAGAGCAGCTACCAGATGGCAGGACTCTGCCCCCAGCTTTGTCTTCTTGAAACAGGAGCTCTGATACTATCTGGCAGCACAGCAGCATTCCAGGAGCTAAAGGGTGGGGCGGTATTTAACAAGTGGGCAACCGAAAAACAAGCTCCACTTAATACTAGAACAAAAGAGGTATTCACATTTCTTCTTTGTTGAGGTATTTCACAGGGGAAATCTAATAGGGGGAGGGTTTTTTCCCTAGACATGAAAATATTCCCTTTTAGAAAAGCTTTGTGAGAAAATCTGTAAACATGAAGCCTTTGATGTCTCTCTTCACAGAATCACAGAGTGGATGAGGTTGGAAGGGAGCTCTTGAGATCATCTAGTCCAACCCCCATGCGCAAAGCAGGGTCATCTAAAGCAGGTTGCCCAGGACCTATTCTCTCAGGTTTTGAATATGTCCACAGATAGAGACTCTGTAACCTCTCTGGGCAGCGTGTGCCTGGCCACCCTTACAATAAAGGTTTTTTTCTTACGTTAGGTGGGATTTCCTGTATTTGAATTTGTGTCCATATATCATATTATATATATATAGCTACACAATTCTTGATATTGTATGGGCTGCAGGAAAAAAAAGACATACTGAGTTTTTACTCACTGAGTAAATATTGTTAGTGAAACTGATTGTGTAAGTTACCTCGCTGGATTTGTTTAGTTTAAGGACATGTGGGTTCCAGCTCTGTCTGAAAGTTCACGCACAGATAAGCCAGTCTGGGGTAGAAGCCATCATCTTGCTCTAGAACTGAAGGACTGGAAATAGCTCAGTTGTGCTCCTACAGCTCTACAATTAGTATAGTTTATCTTAGGCTGGGATTTGAAGAGATGTGGGAAATAGATCCAAAGCCCATTGCTATCAACGGAAAGTTTTGCTCCAACAACCGACTCCCATTCTCCAAGCACTTGTCACTTGTGCTGGTGTTCATGGGACACTTCTTGGAGCTGACACAGCTGAGTGACAGGGCTCAACAACTAACGCCATGTAAAAGGGGATTTTTCTCCCAGATTAGTGAACTGGATCAGCTCATGGAAGAGTCTGAGCTTCATGCTGCAGGGAAGGAGGAAGGACCCATGAGACTGGGAGGGACCAAGGCAAGGAGGGAGGTGATAAGAGACACATTTACTGGGAAAAAGAAAAGAGAAAGGGAAGGGGCTCAAAGCCAGAGAGCTCAGATGTTCTAAGTCTGCATCTGGATCCTAATAGCTGTCTAAACCCCAACACTTTTTAATTGAGAAAAGAGGACTGGGTGAGTCATTGAGACACTGAATAGAGTCTCCCACTATTGTGGGCATCCACCCCTTATAAGCCCTTTAACAAACTGACCAAGGGCCAGTCTTAAGAACCAGTTACTCAGCTGTTCCAAATAACAGACTGTCCCCATCCCAGAGCCTGTCTTCTCTGACAATTTCTAAATTAATTTTGCAGCTACTGTAACGAAACTAATTGGAGAAGCTTTTATCTGTTGAGTATGAGAGACAATAGTTCTGTGTTGTTAAATTCCTTCCGGTCTTCCTGAAGATTGACAAAGAATCTACCTTTCAGAATAATCTACCTTTTGAAAGACTGTTTAATTTGATAACATGGCAAGTATTTTTTGTTGTTGTTTATCTTTTAAGTCATTAACTTCAGCTGTTTTCACAGGGCGCACGTTTCCAACACATCCATACTTCTCAGCACAGCTTGGAGCTGGGCAGCTGTCACTCTACAATATTTTGAAGGCCTATTCCCTTCTGGACCAGGAAGTAGGATATTGCCAGGGCCTCAGTTTTGTAGCAGGAGTTTTACTGCTTCATATGAGTGAGGAAGATGCTTTTAAAATGCTGAAGTTTCTCATGTTTGACATTGGCCTGAGGAAACAGTATCGTCCTGATATGACAATTTTACAGGTATGATTTCAATTTTTCTGGTTAAGGGATGCTAATGATAAATCATCATAATGCAATATCTGGACTTGAACTTAAATTCAGTTCCCAAAAATGGAGAAGGATAATCTGGAAAAAGAATGCATCAGCTTAAATGCAGTAGTTTCAAATAAAAGGGCAACTGGGGAAACTATGAAAACCATGAATAGGAAGAATTCTATGTTTTCTGAGGTTCAAACAACCCTGTAAATGAGCCTGTCTTAGGCTCACAGTTGACCCATCCTTAGACTTCTCGGTGGCTTCGAAGTATTTCTTTTCTTCACACAATTCTGTCCAGACATCAATTGACAAATATATTTCACTGTTTCTAATAAGAGTGTGAAGTATGGACTTTGCTACTATGAGTGTTAAAACGTGTTTATCTTTAGTCTCTTTGTTCTTATTTCATGCAGATCCAGATGTATCAACTGTCTCGACTGCTTCATGACTACCATCGAGACCTCTATAATCACCTAGAGGCACATGAGATTGGCCCCAGCCTCTATGCTGCTCCCTGGTTTCTCACCATGTTTGCATCCCAGTTTCCCCTTGGATTTGTAGCCAGAGTGTTTGGTAATTCTTCATAAAACTTCTATCTGTTCTTTTTGAAGTCTTATATTTGAGTCTTTTTCTTAGCAACAGCATTATTATACAACCTGTTTCAGACATCCAGAGAAACATTTTACTTACTATTGATGAACAGAAGAACAACAACAGAGGTCATCTTATGGAGCAAGTAGTATTTAGAGTAAAATGGAAAGAGAGGAGGAAAGCTTATGACAGTCCCAAACTGTCCTGTGTTTTCATCCTCATTGTTACCTTTTCCCACCCTGTAACCACTTGTAGGGAAGATGTGGAATTTGAAGCTGTGAAGGAATGGTGTTACGATAATGGCACTTCAACACCAGCAATTAGTTAGTTTCAAGCTGAAAAGAGATGTAACAAAGGCATCATCTGAGAACTATATCCATTTACTCTATTATCATTGTCTCCAACAGTGTCAGTGGAAAATTATTTTGACCGTTGTTTTCAAGACACACAGAGAGATGGCCCTTGCAGTTTAATCACAGATTTCCTCTGCAAAAACATAGGACTTTTAAACTAGTGTTTCTTATCCTTAAAATTTGTAGCCTGACTGATAATCTCACTTTCTGAAAATGTTCGGAAGCATATGGGGTTTAGACTCTAAAGTCACTTCTGTTATGTATTTTTGGAATCTACAGAAGTAAAGTTCTCTTCTTTTAAAATTAAACTCCCATTAAGAATTTACCTTAATACTGTCTTATGGATGTGTATTACATAGATTAATTGTTGAGTATTTGAGAAGATACTATATTTCCTTTTCAGTTGTTTGATTTTCAGTTTCATTATGTTTTACTGGATCTTCCAGGATGAGCAGGGTGAATTGGACCTTTCTCTCTGATTCCTCTCTTCTAATGAGAAGCTATTTTCTTTTTCCTTAGTCAGTTGCACTTAAGGGATTTAATGGAGTAATTACTTATTAGACTATTAAAATTGACACTTTCCTGACTTAAAAAAGTCTCATCTACCACAATAACAAATAATGACTATAGATTCTGAGAAGAGCCAACAAGAATCAAATGCTGTTTCTGTTTAAGGACGTGCCAAAAGTAGTGCTAAAAAGAAATCGTGGTGAAAAGGTTGGTGTGATTAGCATCTTAACTCCAGGAAAAGCAGCTTCTTTTTTTTCTTGGAACAGTTCAAAGTTTGGCTAACATACGTTGACAAGTAGCTAGCTGACAGTAATAATCTGTAGGAATTAAATTAAGCACTGTATGTGAGTGTCATATACTGAGTTTATAATCAGTTAATCTTTCAGTTATTCTTAATCATTCATAGTATTCTACATGATAAGAAAAATATTTGAATTGGACAACTGACTGCAGTGAGAGCATAAAAGTGTCTTGTGTATCCAGTATATTTGGATTTCTGCCTTAATATACGGATTAGTATTTTATCTCTCATTGGAAGACTGCAGGGCTTTAAAAAGCAAAGATTGACATTAGAGTAGAAGGCATAGATACATGATCTTCACGGGAATGAAGTTCTGACCCATGTGCCCACACACTTTTGCAGAACATAGGTACATTTTCCATCACTCACTTATTAGAACCCTTAGGATGAAAGAATGTTGCCTTTTAATGTTGAAGTAACTCACCTGTAGGTTACTAAGACTGTAAAATTGCACTACCGTTTTCTAATGTGGTATCTCTGAACCCTTGATGTTTGAATCCCCACCGCTATTTAACAATGTAATTGTTACAGACCTCTTCCTTTAGATTTCCATAGTGTACTTTTTGCAGGCGTCTTACAAGCAATATGTGAAAGAAGTGAGCTAGAAAGAGGTTAACCCAAAGACTGCTTTATGAGTCAAATAGCAAAACTCCTTTCTACTTTTTAATTATCTGTTAAAACTTTCAACACTTCTCCTGAGTAGGATGTAATGAAAGTTCAGTGTTAACAAAGATGTTTTCTTTAATACCTCTATTTACTTATTAGTGGGGGGAACTTGGTAGAATAATGTTTATTTTGTTTCAAGATTGTAGATAAAATTTGATTTTTAAAAATTTTTTATATTTAAGTCCTGTAGGCTGCCAGTCACACTGACCTTAATTTGGTACCTTCACTGTACTGTCGTTGGCTGGCAGCCCACTTAATGGGAAGTGTGAGGACTGGGTAACAAACAGGTCTCTGTTAAGTACTTGCTCTTTTAAATGAGAGAGGGATTTCAGCCCTATATTACCAGCTCAGCTCATACAGACATTCATTAACAACTTATAGGTCACCTCGAGTTAATCTGCCTGTCTTTATGGGACAGGTTCTGAATCATAAATATGCATCATTTTCAGCTCTTTTTTTCCACTTTGTGTTTCCTAGCTATTCTTTAGCATTCCCTGTCCTAATACAGAGCTTCCCCTATAAAGCATTTTTCCATAGGTTTCAGTTTTCAGTAGAGGATTGAGGCAGATGCCTGCTCTTTTGCTGCTTTTCAATCATTCCACCCTTTGAACTTCACATGGAATCAGAGTTGAAAAATGTTACACCACATTTAGGACAAATGGCAGCAAACTGCAAGATTTATGGTTGGTTATTACTTGTGTTTTTATTTCTCACAGAGAAAGAGAGAGAAGTGAAATGAGTTACGACTTCAACATTACATGCAAAAGAACTCAAGGGGGAATTTCTTTCTGATACAAATTACTAAGAAAGGCAGCTAGCCAGTATTTTAATATATTCTTTACTACATCAGAGATACCTGTGGTTTTGCTAGTAGTTGTTTCCCTTACTGTGTGGTGGGTTTTTTTCCTCTCTCTCTTTATTCTTCTTTCTTTTTTTTTTTTTTTTGATCATTAAGACATACTGTTTATTTGGTGTCATTGTGCCACTTTGTAAGTGACTGTGACTTCATTCACAGCTTCAAATACAAGGAAGGAAAAAAGCAAGTAAGAATCTGTTTAAAAATAAAAACATATTTAGGAAATATGGAATAAAACCACAGTATCTTCTCCTTTTCCACCTCTACCAGTATCATTTCTTATGTTAGATGCTTTTGCCTGTAGTGAGTCCCTCCCTCAATAAAACCAGGAGCAGATTCTGAGTTATGGTAGCAGGAAAGTCAGATGCAGGGCAATGCTGTTTATGCTGTGGACAGATGGGTTTGTGAAGATGGGTTTCTTGTCTGATGCTTCCATTGCAGTCTTCTTTCTTTTATAAAGACATAGACAGCTTGTAAAGGAAAAGAAAATAAAAGAAAGGAAGCTGCACTGAAAGGTCACTGTACACTGTGGTTTCAGTGTGCTCAAATGTACGTCAGGTGCTGTCATTGCAGAGCCACCACATATTAACACTTAAGCTGTATTACTAAGATTTCAGGGTACTTATTAATGTAGCTATTAGAATATTAACATAAGTAGGTGATACACGTACTATGAGTAAGCACATGAAACTTGAAGCTGCTGGAAAGTGTGCATTTAGCCTCATGTTCAGTGTTGTATTACAGAGAATTTTGTAGCTTTCTGTACCAGATGAGAAAAAACCAGCACTTCAGATATTTGGTTCTGTCTTCACGTGTAGTTTTCTATTCAAATTCAGATTCCCATGAACACATCAAAAGAAAAAAGTGCACAAAACTATTACATGCACAAAAAGTGGCAACACTGAGAAACTTGACTACCTGATTTATTGTGCACTTAGCTTAAATTTGAATTGGATTTTTTTGATGAAAACTCACTAAGCAAATTAATAATTGATTGTATTAGTCAAATGTGCTATTTACAGTAATAATTTTTATCCTATAAGACTTCTAAAGGCATAACCACAGTAATAAAAGCACGCGTCTGGCGGAGGATATCTAGCCTTCAGATCACCTTTATGAGAAATTGTTGTCCTTGGACACTTTACTTGTTTAATATTCTTGTCAAAAAATGCACCTGCTTGAATGTACCCTGTTTTTTCTTTGTTTTCACAGACATGCTCTTTCTTCAAGGATCAGAGGCCATATTTAAAGTGGCTTTAAGCCTTTTGGGAAGCCACAAGCCCTTGATTCTGCAGCATGAGAACCTAGAAACTATTGTTGATTTCATTAAAAGCACTCTCCCCAACTTAGGCTTGGTACAGATGGAAAAGACCATTAGTCAGGTATGAAATAATATGAATATATAAGTAGTATGCAAATAAATGCTCTTTCCCAACAGAAAAGCCACAACTGTGTATCCTATTACTTCAAGCTGAGAATTCTGTTATTGTAGTTCTGCGGATGTTGAAAACTTTTGGAAGCACGTGACTTGTATAGTAGCTTTGTATTCATACATCTACATGTTGGTTATGGTCACTTTATGAAGTCTCTAATGAAAATGAACTTAGTGTTACTTTTTTAATTGTGCATAAAGTCTGTTATTGGCAGTAATAGTATAGCACATACACAGTGCATTCCACAAAAACAGCAACAAGAGGGGCTAAAAGCTGTCTGAGTCTTTCTGTCTCCAAAGAATCTTGCTCTCCAAGTCTCATTTCAGCGGCAAAAATTGACACACAAGAGCCTCACAAATGTTGACCTTACTTACTGAAGGCAGAAGCCTGCCTAGGTTGACTTTGTCTATACTGGTTCAGCACAACAGTGCCCTGGTGTTTCTGCCAGGAGTTCATGGGGCAGTGCAGGCCCTCACAGTCAGCAGTGACACCAAACACTGGCCATCCTTGATAAACTTTTTTAAATGGCAGACAAGGAAAATGATGCAATAGTGCTAATCTAGCAGAAGGCTCCAGATGACAACTATAGGATTTGAAAAAAACCACAAATTATTGCTGTTAAGGCTTGCCTGTTTAGAAACCCTGGCTGTTACACTTGACATCTAATTTGCAGCAGGTTTTTCTGAAGGCCTTTTGTGGTCCAAAACATGGGGGGAGTGCTGCAGAGAACTGCAAATGCCTGGCAGGCACTCAGGGCCAAAGGAGATCTGCAAGGCCTGTGGGTTGATGAAGCCAGGCGGCAGCAGCACAGTGCACTGCGGGATGCTTGCGAGGGCTCCCTTCTGCTCAGAAGGGAACATGCGCTCAGATTAGAATCAGGAACATTGCTTCTGGTGCTTTCTATCGCAGGAAGGAGGGGAGAACTAGAAAGCCTGTGCGAAGGGAAGGAAAGCAAGCGATTTTTAGGGGGCAGAGGGGATGGATGTTATCTGCCAGGCTGAAAGCCTGGGGTGCACAGCTCTGCAGAGACTTGCAGTGCTCGGGCGACCTGCAGAAAGGCATTGGCTTTGAGCAGAAGCAGGGAGAGATACTCTGTTGAGGCAGCTTGAACTGCTCTAGATTTAAAGTGGGCAGGTAGCGTGAGCTGAAGGGAGGGCAGTTTCCCCACTTTGATCAGAGCTTCCTTTGAAGAGAGCAGCTGTTTGACCAGCCCTGCAGTCCATACACAGCTCCTGGGCTAGCCCACATCCTCCTCATTCCTTCTGCACCATGGCCTTTGGTTTACATGCCCTAACGTGCCTTCAGTTAGCTGGCTTTCAAGTCAAGCTTTTGATTTGCTTTGTGTTTCCCCACTTTCAGATTTGATACTCTGGGTATGACAGCAGGGATTTCCCTCCCTTCTCAAGAGCGCAGAGGCTAGAAGTGGCAGAGGTCATGAGAGGAGCCAACATTCTGCTCTGCTGGGTGGCACCGTTTGTTTTATTGAAATTTCAACAGTGTGTGTTCTCTAGCGATGCTCAGATCTACAGAAAGTGAAAATTCCATATGTGTAGCCAAACTCAAATGAAAATTGTATTTGAGCCTTCTGTACTTAGATGCTTAGTGTGTGTGGTTCTGCTGCCATACAACTATTTGAGAGACTTTTTTATACTATATGTAACAGGTGTCAAACATTTCATAAACTGATGCTTTCGTTAGCTTTATCCAACAGCTAATGTTTGTAGATAAGGTAGATAAATATGAAATAATTATTGTTATTTCAACAGATATTTAAGATAGGATTTGATTTTTGACTAATTTCTAAAAGGAATAAAGTACAAGAGGTTTAAAATAAAGAATAACCCTCAAACTTCTATTCTTGGGCTATTTTCCAGATACATTTTTAAATCAGCTTTTGTTTCTACTGGGTTCTATGATTGGCACACTTGTCCTGTTCATTTGCCACCCCCTTCACTGCTTTCAGAGGAGAAAACTAACTCAAGGATATTAGCGTCATATTTCCTGAGTAATTTGAAAGCAGATGTTTGCCAAAACCCAGAAAAAGGAAAATACAATAGCAGGTTTTTTCCTTCAGGTCACTCTCTGCACCTCAAATTATTTATGTACTTTTAAAGTAAACGGTATCTTAATATTCATGTGTAAGACTGAGCACTCTTTTTGGTGATTCATAGTTAACAATAATAGAAATCTGTTTTGACATTACATAATGTTTCCATTAACTGTATTAGTGTAAGAATAGATTATTTCATTTTCTTTCAATCTCTAAGAGTACTGTAGAATCATAAATAAACCTAGCAAGCTTTACTGTTTTTCATTTAAAGTTTTCATTCTACTTAGCCTTACACTTGTGCCTGTGGCACATGGGCTTGGACCACACTTTTCTAAGAAAAATGATATCAAAATCCAAGTATGTCTAGGAGGGTTTCTGCCAAACTGAGATGCGTTAATTTTGAAATCTCAAAAGGGGACTACCCTACAAAGTCTACACTTCTTGAAAACTTTGGTGTAAGTGCTTTTACTGAAGTAATCAGCAAATCACTAGCAAAGGTTTTAGGTAGATCCAGTGCCAAATATTTCACTCTACTGCCTCAGTCTTGCCATTCCCAGAGCAGGAAATGTGAATGCCAAAAATTAAGTCTTTTTTTTTTTTTTTAATCCAGTGATTAGATATCCTTGTCTAGATCCATAGATTTTAAAGCATTGAATGAGCTGTATTTTTGATCTGCACAGCACCTAATAATATTTTTATATACAACAGGTGTTTGAAATGGATATTGCCAAGCAGTTGCAAGCTTATGAAGTTGAATACCATGTGCTTCAGGATGAGCTTATAGATTCATCTTTAAATGACAATCAGAGATTGGATAAATTAGAAAAGGCAAACAGTAGCTTGCGCAAACAAAACTTTGATCTCCTGGAAGAACTGCAGGTACAACTTATATTTCATATTTAATTAACATTCTAATTTATCTACCTTTTCAGAAGAGACCAAGGCACAGGAGAAATTGGTGTTTGGTCTAGTGACTTTAAAGCGTAGCCACTTGCAATTTTATTTATGTTAGCCTTTAAAGTTTACATGCAGAAGAAATTCTGAGAGGGGGTAGATAGAGCATATTCTTGCAATTAGTGAAAAGTTGATTCATCACACTGTCTCTTCTCTTGTAATTAAACTCACAGGTGTAGAAGAAGACTAAAATACACATAGTGCTTTCTCAATTTCATTTTTACGTTTTCAGTCACTGCTTTATTATAGCAAGGATACTAGGCTATCACAAATGGGAGAGCCAACACCAGTGTTACAATTTAGAGATACATCAGATATGGATTACATTGTCTGTAAAGACATACTCTTTCTTAGAAGATTTTTTTAAACTGTTATGCAGATTGTTTAGACAATATGTGAAATAATAATTTATAATACGTGCTTGGTACCTGTTTGGTTTGCAGCTTTTTCAAAGGCAGCACACCTGGTCTCTTTGCTTAACTGGTCAAGAAGTCAGATTTCTGGCTGCTGTATAACAGGACATTTGTTGTAAAACTTTTGACTGTGCATTTAGTTTGATAGAGAAAGAGACTTCAAGGGTAGGAAGCAGATATTTCAAGCCTCTCAATTACTGTTACAGACATAGACTTTGTAAGATAATAGGCAAGGGAAGGAGTTCAGGTTTCTCAGCCATCGGTCCTGTATCATGACTAAAGCTAGCTAACTGTGCAGGCTTAAGCTGTGCTTAAGCTGTAAGTTCTGATCCTGTGAGATCTGAACCTGTTTCACATTCTAAGATGAGCCTTAGTGAAGTCAGAAGAAGAGATGCTCCTCTGCAAGATATTTACATAAAGCTTCAGGCACACGGGCAGTGACATTGTTGAATGAAGTGTGGGAAAGATGGATTTCTGGGATGAGATTTAAGACGTGATGTCCTATAGATACCTGCATCAGGGGGTCTTCCACCTCCTCCTGCCCCTGAAGACTTTGCAGCCCTAAGTAGTTTTTTACAAAGCTCATCTCCACCTGAGTGCTGGCAAGTCAGCACCTAACATCCTAGTGGGGAACTTATTAATAGCTGTCTGTGTTGTTGGAGTAATCCCTTTGTCTTGGAGGTGGGCTTCATCAGCCGCTGTTTCCTATGGTCAATGGTGACCTATTGCTGATGAGAGGAAAATGCATCACCAAACAATGTAGGTGATGGTTTGTCAGTATTTTGCCCCCAAAGGCCGAACTTTATAACCCACCATAACTGCATGAAGGGCAGCAAGCTCATCAGAAAGGCAAATAATTCCCTGAAAGCCAAGACCATCCAGTGCTCTTGTCTCCAAATGTTACCCAGTGCTGAAACTCCCAAAGAGATCTCTGCTTCTGTACCTCAGCTACAGATCTCATGTGATGAGTTTGAATGATCTAATGCTTGTTTCACCGTGAAGTAGAGTGCCCATGTGTGCAGCCTTTCAAAGGAAAATTTTTTGGAATTTTTCAAGATGTGTTGTCAGTTTGCATATTGCAGTAAAGCCCGCCCTTCCGCTTTGCCTCCAAATCTGGCATTTGTTGGACTCAATGCAGAGATGAAATGAGGATGCAGCTCACAGGCTGGCTTGTCTTTGCTTTGCAGAGCATGTGGAATTCAATAAATATGACTGACCAAAAATGTCTCCCAGCTGACCCATACAGAGGCTTATCTTATCTGCAGTTCTTTGGTATATAATTTGCAGACTTCATAGCTTTCTAATTAATTACTTTGCATTATATTCTGAGTTTAATTGTGAAGCAATCCAAGCAATCGAGTTGGGAGAGGTAAATTTCTTATTACAGGCAGCAGCATAGTTGTCATCTGAAGTATATAGATTTAATAACATTCATACTTGCATTTTACCTTTGCAAATTTTTATTTGGAAAGTATTTTATATGTATTAATGTATCTTATAAAATAGTGTAAAGTTGGTTTCAGTTTGTAATATATTTCCTTTTTTTTTCTTCCCCTCCTCCCTCCTCCTCATTTCTTTTTGCTTTGAAAGGTGGCTAATGGAAAGATCCAAAACCTTGAAGCCACAGTAGAGCTTTTATTGACCAATGAAGGCAAACTGAAGCAGTCCATTCTCACTCTTGAGCAGGAGCGAGCGGCTTTGCTGAAAGCAATGGAAGAGATGCGGAAAAAGATTGGTGATACAGATGGGAAGCCTCTGCTTACTAGGCACATGGATGCTGACTGACATTCACAGTTGTAATGGAGCAGAGAAGCTGAGCAAAGAAACAAAGGGAAGAACTGGGTCTTTTTGTCATGATCCATGGGAATTTGACATTGTCACGTTCGTTGTACATGCCTTACTGTAGCAAAGCAAGATACAGGCATGGTGGCTTCCCGTATCACAGAAGCTGGTTTCTTGGGGAGAAGGCTCTTTATTCTTAGTATGTAGAAATACTATGAACAGTAAGATGCCACATAGTAACAGTCCGGAGAAACTTAATAGTGCGTGTAGTCATACACAGTACACTGTAAAGATGTCATGGATCGTCCCATAAGTACTTCTAAATCTAAGTGCTTTGCGTCCATTCCATATTTTGTGTGTAGATCACCACAACGTTAAATAGCACATCCTTTAGAAGGTGCTTTGAAGAAATACGGTAATGTAAAAACTTTGAATGGGTGACTGCCCCACTGCAGCTATGCCATGGTGACATTTACAGAGAGTTTTGTGATAGGACTCGAGATATTTTTGACAGTCTAATTCCCCTGCAGCTTGACTGGGTTCTGATAATGATGTTGTTTACGCTTCAGAAAACTGCTTCCTGATGCTTGAAGGTGTCAAATCTGTTGGACTCCAGGGAGCTGGACTTCATCATATGTAACTATGCATAATTGTGGGGTTGCCATTTGTTTTTATAAGTACGTTGTTTTAATGTGTTTTTTGTTTAACAACAGTTAATTTAGTGTATTATTAGTTGGCATTATCTGATAAACATACTGTATATAGTAACTGCATTGTGCTTAACAAAATACACTGACATACCTGTGACTCTTGCAACATCATCCCAGGATTTATATTCAGATTCTTCAGGTTTCATCTTATTTATTTCTGATGTGCTGTGTGATGTAAGACATCCTTTTGCTGGGAAACTAACGCCCGCTGTCATTTTTTTCCTTTTTCAGACCTTTATTTGGTACTCTGTGCCCACCCATCCTTTGGGAGATGTTATTCTTTAAGACTTTTTCTGAAGTAGTGGAGGCATTTCAAGAGCTTCGTGTTGTGTCAGATATGCTTAAACTGCTTTATAAAGGGCATGGCAGTTTGAATTAGGACACCATTGTTTTTATAATGCATCTTTCAAGTAAGATTACACATGTAAAAAAAAAAAAAACACACCTCATTTTCCTTAATACAATGAAAGTAGTTTTCAGGCCAGTTAAAGTACCACTGCTATAAGTGCAATAATATCCATGTATATCAAGTTATTTGGGTTTGCTTCAGAATTAGGAATAGTACCAGAGTTCTGTTCAGTCCCCAAACACAGAGTTAATAGGCATCAGTGTTTTGTTGTGGTGGAGACTGACCCAGGAAATGTGATTTTTCTTTTTTTTTTTTTTTTTTTTCCTTAAATCGATGTTTTTATTTTTTGACTTTCAAAGCACACCGTTCTTTTTTCTCTGACTAGCAATGTAGAAAAGGTTTTGGCTTGCTTTTTCCATTTCTCATGCAATTCCTCCCAACACATTGTGGTTGTAGTTTAATAGGAGAGCTGTAACTTTCCTCTACTGTGCAGAACAAATATGTCTATGTAGGTGAAAATAAGAGAGAATTTACTTTTTAGTTTCTAGAAGCTTTGTTTGACTCTGTCTTAAATATGTCTGGTTCTTGCAAATTCACTCCATATTCGCTTAGTATTCAAAGTCCACATAAATCACTTATTATTAATCCATTTACCTCTTTGGCTTATTTTTTTATTTGGAAATCCATATTGAAGCTCATGCTTCATGTTTAAAATCTTGTCATAATGGACCTCATACTGTTAGAGCACTCAGTAATATTGCATTTTTACAGCATAGTGCCATAATTCATACACTGACTTTTTAACAAGAGCAATAAAAATAATAATAATCTATGCCTACATCTATGTTTGTACATTTTTTGACGTTTAAAAACAAAAACATAGTTGGCGGGATGACAGTTCAGAACCATGTAAGAAGAGACTTTCCCTGAAAGTACAATCTGCAGTGGTTATTCATGAAAACTCTTAGTCCTTAGACTCATCTAAACGTGCAAAGGATCCAGTTCTGATCTTGGAACCTGCATCTGCTTGTGTTGACTAAGGTGAAGTACGTTCCACGTGACTCCAGGGATGCATTCCTTTTTGTCGTATTTTGCTTCTCTGCCAGCGTTAGTGGAGGACTGCTTCTAGTCTAAAGCCTTTTATTGTGAATTTGTGTAATCTCAGAAGTGCACTTAGATGGTCCCTGTTGCACCCACAGTCTGGCCGGGTGTCCTCATTGATCCTGACCTACAGACTTGGCTTCCCAGCTTGACCTCACACCTGCCTCACCACCATGGCCTTGCCTGGTGACCTGGGCTGTTAATGTGCCTTGCTTGTCCTTTTTGGGTATTGTGGGGCAGCCCCCTGGTCAGTAAGTTGCTCCCCTTGCCTGTGACCCTCAGCTCCTGGCACACTTTCCCCTTCAGAGCAGCCCCTGCCCTTGCTGCTCCCCAGCACACAGCCCCATTGCACAGCTCAGGTTACATGTCTCCATTGCTTCTGACGCCGGTGCTGGGCCGGTCAGAGCTTGCTGAAGTGTCTCTACATGCCACCACTCTTCACTGAGCAAGCAAGCCCCTTCACTCAGAGCTCGCTTAGGCTCCTCCAACACAATGGCCGCACTGTGTAAAAGGTCCCTTACAGGTCTCCCATCTGTTTCAAAATACTGTGATCACGTTCTTTTCCACTTCAAACAGTGCACCATATTTGCACACTATGTTGATGACACCTGAAAAGCGCCTAAAACAAAAAGAATGCATTTGGGCTACAGCTGGATGAATGCCATGATTGCTTGAGGCTCCTTAGATCATGGCACAGTATTTACACTGTGTCACGCCCTGTGATGTGAAGTAATTTTTCTTTAACAGAGCTTGACTAGAACAGGTACGTGGGAGGGAGACGAGCGCGGGCAGCCGAGCCAAGCATCAGGAGCACAACCCAGGCCTTGCCTTGGGAAGGCACATGTGTGGCTCACACCCACGCGGTTTTACATAACCTAAATGAGGGTGGATCACTGGGTACTCATTTGCTCATGCAGCTGCCAGAAAGCTTTCCTTTCATCTAAATGAACTTGAGGCTGCAAGAATTCAGTGCCTCAAAGTAAGTCTTTTCAGCATAACCCAAAGCAAGTCAGTAAGTACTTCATTATGGAGAAGACTCCACTTATTCCTTTGTATAAATGGATTTTTAATTCTGTCTAATTGTATCATATATTTCCATGGTGTTAGAAAAGCTTTGGGGCTATAGACACTAAAAGATTATGAAATTCCTTTAACAGAGAGAAGAGAAGATGATTAAAACTGGCACTCTAGAGAAGCTTGTACTAGCTCCCCATCGCTGACTTTTCAGAACTCCAAAGAGATTTTAGGAAATTTTCCTGACATTTCTAACGTGTAATATTTCACAAGTAGGAATTGCTTCCATCCAAGGAGATGGAAGCAGGATTCTGCTTTTGATTAGGAGTAAAATGTCCAAAAAAAATGTTCTGACAATGGTCATATTGATCCTAGGCTCAACTGGATACCTTCTTTCTGTTGCTGTCTAGTACTCTTGTGTAACACCTTTCTTTTTGTTAACATTTCACACTAGACTGCTTGTCTACAAAGGAGATATAAATGCGTTTTTCATTTTCCAGATAAAAGCAGAATATGAAAATTACCTTTTGTATCTGTCCTGTTACTAATGAGATGGTGAGTTTCCATTTCTCACTAGTTATTTGCAAGTCAGTCTAATCAAGATGGTCCTCAGGAAAAAACGTCCTCTTGGTGCAGCTTGATTTGCTCTACTTCTCTTGAAAGCTTGTGGGGTTTTTTGTTGTTTGTTTGTTTGTTTGTTTGGGTTTTGTTTTGGTTTTGTTTGGTTGGTTTGGGGTTTTTTTACTGTTTAGCTAGCATTTAAGAAGTTCCCTAGTTCTGTTTTCTCAGATTTTTTTGCATAAACTGTTACAGGTTGAATGAACACTCGTATATAGAGTCTTTTTCTATGTTTCCAATATCTGATGCTTAGGAAGTTGTTGGCTCTGTAGAGAGTGAAATGTCTCGCAGTGTCAAGGATTTGGACTTGCCAAGGCAACAGGTGAATCAAAGAGCGTATTTCTTCCATGAATTAGTTAAGATGAGCTGAGTAGTTTGAAGAGGTGGCCACCAGTTGGGACTTTGAGCTCATGAAGCCATGGATTCTTGATGGGATTAGTGGCACGGGTATGCCTCCACAGCTCATTATTTGCAGTTTTCTCTTAGGGCATATCACCAAAAAAATCCAATCCCAAGATAAACTAAACAAAACCTGAAATGTGGTTGCTGTTACCTATTTAATGGCCTTCTACACTGTGTCTAGTACTTTTTCATAAGGAATCTCAAATGGTGTTTTCAGCGGTTAGAGGCCGAGGTAACAGGCAGATACATTGGAGCAGTGAACTTTGCAATTGGCAAAGTAGCAGTATGAGTAACAGTATGTAAGTAAGGAATAATTATAAAGCATTTGGAGTGCATTCTATACAGTAAACTTGTCAAGAAGGTTGTTAAATACACATTGTGCTTATTTTGAGGGAAGGAAAATCTAAGATGCTTATCAAAAATGGAAAGAGATGGACTGTCGAGAAGGGAATGTGTAGAGCCAGCCATGATAAAGCCATGATGTTGTCAGGACCTGCAGAAGGATGTCGACATACCATAAAGAGGTATGAGCGCAAATACCCATTGAGCTGAGAGGTAATACAAGTCTCAGCATAGGGAAAAATTCTGGATAAGCCTCAGAAAACCTTTAAGGTTTTTTGCAGTTCCTGATGGAGTTCATAGAGGGAGGCCTCAATGCAAGCAAGGTTTCTCAGATGAAGAAAATGTGCTGTTCTTCTCAAAAAGTGGAGAAAGTCAAATAAGACCTGATCATATAACCTAGTCGTCTGGTCAGGAAAGGTTGCTTCCTGCTAGAGTGGAAAATAAAAGACGACTTTTAAAAATGAAAATATCCTCCAATAGCCTCTGGCATATCTCTGAGATACACTGACGTCTTCATGAGAACAAGCTTCAGTTTCAATAATAAACACTTACTAGCAATTTAAGTAGCAACTTCCAGCCATGTTTGCTTTTACAACATGTAACCCTGCTGGGGCCGAAATGAAGACAGTCCATGATGCGGGTCTATTATCATAAGGTCCCTGCTTGAAACTCCTCTCAGTGACATCTTCCACCTACTTTGACAGCAAGAAAAAAGTATTTGTTCATAACATTTGGATTTTATGTTTGACTGTCAAATTTGTAGCCTTAACTGCCCTGTTCCGTGTTAAGCTGCTAAATTACATGATGGAGTAGAAAGTTTGCTTTAATGCACTGACTTTGTAGGAAGGCAATAAAAAAATATAGGGATGGTGAGACAGAATGTAAGTAGGCATTTTATCCTAGCTGTACAGAAATTATCTGCAGAAACTACAGGTGGCTCACTCAGCTCCTGCAGGATTTAATGGGATGGAGTAGTGTATAACGACTGACTTCAGTGCTCCTGTATGCTGGTTTAGATATGCTGGATGATATGAAAGGTGCCATAGCAGCCCATTATCCATGCTCTGGTAGCTGCCAAGCTGTCTGTGGGGTAGGAAAAATAAATCTGTGTTAGCCTAAATCAAGTATGTATAAACAACATGTTCTATCCTCTGAACATCTCTAGGCATCCAAAATTGTTAGCTCTTTTTTTTTTTAAAGCAACATTTCAGATTCTCTCATAATTTATTGCAAGCATCTCAGTTCCAGAAAGGAGGAAAGGAGTAGTATTTTAACTGTGGCGGATGTTTACAGGACATTAATAAATAGGTTCAGATTAAGGCAACAATTGCTTAAAATTGTGGACTAATTAAAGAATATATATTTGGATATTTGAGGGGATCTGTGCTAATTTTTATTTGCTGAGTGTCTGTCCCGAGTACAGTAAATTTTTGTTTCCCCTTTTTAAAACTTTATGCCTCGACAAAGGATAAAAACTTCCATTGTCAGCTTTTGCTTAAAAAAGAAGTAGGAAGTTCTGTGATTAAAGGAACATGAGTGTATGTGAGCGAAGGAGGAAACGAGAGTTTCAGAAGCAAAGAGCTGACAGCAGGGATTTACCCAAACCCTTTGTGTGACCTCTGGAGAGATCTCAGCAAACAACAAGGAACGTCTCACTGCTGTGGCCTACAAATTTCGGGAATATTTAGTCCCTGCAATGTGATCTCAGATAAAAGGTTATCATACACTTTCCTGTGAAAGCCCCTTCTGTATTCCCCTCCCAGCAGCCACTCTATCTTGCAGCATAAAGCTGGGCCATGCATTTAACACAGACAAAGGACAGAACATCTGCATGCTGCGTTGTCTGTCACTTAACCACTCTGTCACGATGAGCCAACCGGTCAAGAGGAAAAACTCACAGCGCTGGGGACTTGCCTCAGCTTGTGAGGTCCATGGGAGTCACCTGCTCTGCACTGACTCCAATCCTGTGCATTTTGGTGAAGTGCATCATCTGGAAAAAGAGCAGGATGTGGTCCAGCAGGTGTCAAGAGATGACAACAATTTGATCTAGGAGAGAAGGTCAAACAAGAATGAAAGGCTGAAAACTCTATGGAGCTAACAGACATCTCTTTTTGATCAGGCAGATCAACCATTGGAATAAAGATTTCTTAAAATAGTTTATATTTTCTCCCTTATTGCCTTCGTTACCAAGTGTGGTTTCTGCTCAGCAGTTGTTAGTACTAAGAAAACCAAGGGCATGAGAAGTCTGAAAGCTTTTATGCTTGTCAGGACCTTGCTATTTCGATCACCAACTGAGGGGTGCATGTTATGCCACGTCTCATTCCCAATGCATGGTTTCAAATCTAGTTCCTTCAGTTCCTGATCCCTGGCTGCTTTCTTGAAGCACGTCTCCACACTTCTCTAGAGGTAGATTTTTAAAACACTGTCTGTGACCTGAGATATACTGTGATATACTGAACCTACCAAATGGAGTAGTTCCTTTCCCTCAGTCCCCACAGCTTGCCGCTTTGCTTCCTAGCCAAGTTTATTGGTTTGCCATCAGGACGGCACTGGGGCCAGTTATGTGATTCCCAGTTTGCAGTTAGTCTGTGCCAAGCAAGCTTGGAGTGCAGAAGGAGCTCACTCATGTCAGCCTACGCTGTTCCATGGAGACACACTTTGCGTGTTAGCAGGTCACCTTCAAGGCTTCCTTTTGACTAAGGTACAATGAGTACTGGAAGCACTGGGAAGCATTTTTCCAGCCCTTGACCATTTCTCTCTGTACCACCTTCCATTTTTCGTAATGGTTGGAAGACAGGCACATGGGATGCATGTATGTGGTGGTCCATCGATGGTCTTCTGCATGACCCTGGTTAGTCCTTGTGTAGATTATGTTAGACCTTCTTGTCCCAGCATGCTCTATGAATTTGTGCTAAATTTGCTGGCAATGACTGTGGCTCCTAAGGCCTTTTCAGTCATGGCCATTTTCCATGATCCAGATGTTTGTTCTGTAGCTATGACATGGATTATTTATTCCCAATTGTGTAACTTTTTGCTGCTTTAAAACATTTGATCTCCTTAGGCTTGCACACCACTATAACAATCAAGAGTGCTCAGAAGCCTTCATATGCCTGTATCTTCTAAAGGTTCATCTGTGGGGAAAAACTTCTAAACTGCATTTCTCACCCCTCTATGGAAGCTGCAAGATTCACTGAAGTTTCCAGTTGGGAAGTAAGTACATCATGGTCACCCAGCTTGGCCCGTTTCCAGCCCCCACTGCTACATGAGTGGGCAAGGCACTGGGCTGAGGCCGGATTGCCAATCGAACTTTTAGATGTAAGAGCAACTTTTAAATGTAAGGAACCAACTGTGTTAACTTGCCAAGCTGCCTGGACATCCAGCATATACTGAGGTTCTCACTGGCTACTAAACTGGCCTAGTTTTGAAGGGGAAAAAGCAGATAGAGGTCACACAGGAGGTCAGATGAAAGCATGTGAAGATGTGCTGAATACTCAAAAAAAAAAAAGACCAAGCTCATTCCTTTGCCTTAATTCATGTGGCCATTTGTCCTAACCATTTTCTGATTAATAAAAGGGAGAGCTTTTTCCTGCTCTCTCCAGCTGGCTTTTGCAAAAGGATTGAAAAGCTTCAGGCAAAGCTGTTACTGGAGTAGGTTTAAAAATTAAACAGCTGTCATGACCAGAACCATCACGAAAATCAGGCTGATTATAAGACGGGCTTACACTGGGCAGATGGTAACTATCTTCTTAATTTCAAGTTTTAAGGACTTTCTGTCTCTCAGATCTTGCATGTTCTGTCTGTGTAAGGCAGGGGTGTCAAACTCATTTTCACCGGGGGCCACATCAGCCTCTCGGTTGCCTTCAAAGGGCCAAATGTAATTTTATTTATACAGTCCTAAAATTACATTTGGCTCTTTGAAGGCAACCACGAGGCTGATGTGGCCCCCGGTGAAAATGAGTTTGACACCCCTGAGTAGGGGAAGGAACACCAACATCGTGAAGTATTACCCTGCTGTGTCTTATCAGGAAGGGGATAAATTTGATTTCGACAAGAAAACCCACAAAACTTTTGGCAGAGATGTAAACTTTTTTGTCATTATTCTTTCATTTTACTTTTCCTTTAGTGCCTGAAGTTAAAGGACCTAAATTTATCCCCAGGAGGGAATTTAATCAACTATTCCAACAGGAACAGGATGGTACCCTTATTATTCCTACCTCAGATAAACTGCCTCTGGAGGAGGAGTTCCTTTGTTGTTGCTGAGTTACTTTTTTAATGTGTTTATTACCCTTGAAGTTTAAGACCTAAGCCTCTAATCTCCAAAGCAAAGCAGCAATTGTGACCCTAAGCGAAGGAGGTGCTGTAATGCTGTTGTTCGGTGTTGTGCAAGCTGCTGAGTGCCGTGCTGCGCAGAAAGCTTCTGTCTCCTCCGGATAGCAACTTCTTTGAGATGTAGTTTTCCTAAATGACACCAGGTGTTGTACAGTAAAACCAGGAGAGCAGAGGAGCTGAACCTAATTCTTGGTGTGGCTCTTCCCACGTGTGTTGCACTAGGCAGACACCTTCTACAGGTGGAAATGTGGCCCTAACCACAGGTGGATTTAAAGGCGTTCATTGACCTTGATTCTTCTATAAACTTCCTAGTTTGGCATTTGAGTGCTGTATGAAGTTAGTGTCTCCAGAGAACGGTGTGTTTTCCCAACAGTTCACTTTTGCCTAAACCAGAGGGGTTTAGGCCACAGGGGACTGATGAGCTAGCCAAGTACAGAACTGCAAACTGGCTTCAGTTACAATGCTGAAGTAAATGTGGCAATCGAGGAAAAAAAAGCATGGAAAGACAAGGGTGACATAGACGAGACCAGACGACTTTAAGAGGGTCCTGCATGCCTCTAGTACTGTGCTTCGCTGTGGAGACCCCGCTGAAATGCTGCTGTCGTGCCAAAGGCAGGGCAGGGGGGGCAGCTGGTGGGACGTGTTAGAGAAACCGATTAACAAACCGAGCATCAGAGAGAAACTGTAAAAAGGGCAGGGCGGGGGTGCAGGAAGCGAAAGCCCCGCAACCATCAGCCCTGTAACCAGCAGCCCTGACCTGCCACCGCTGTCCCACTCTGTCCCACACACGAGAAAGTGCTGCACAGCGTTTGGGGCCAGAGGCATCAAACCTCCTGCATGCAAGGGGATGAACATGTGAAACACAGCTGGTGGGTCCTTGTGAAGTTTCCAAAACAAACCACATTGCTGAGTCTGCCTCCAGATTTCCATTTACACCAACCTGAAAGATGGGGATTTGGGTTTGATTTGAATTGACTAAATTCAGGCTCCAATTGTTACATCATTTGTATATAGAAAGTAATTGCATTTTTGTTATCTCTTTTCCAGATATAGATTTAACTGCTTTGGCAGACTGAATATCAAGCAATATTTCCTTCTGAAAATCCTAGGGAATTAAAACTCATCTAGATAATTTTGTACTCATTTCCTGCATTTAGCATAGTTTTAATATTACTGGTCTACAATATGACTCAAAGACTCCTTTACTCTTCAATTAAAAGTCAGTTAACTTCAGGCATAGATTTTCAAAATGAATATTCGACTTCCTAATTCTGCATTTTTGCAAGAGTCATAAAGCGTGTATTTCTGTAGCAAAGAATTCACATCAGCGGTGGATCAAATTCTCCACTAGATGGTAATGTTGTTTCAGATCATTTGTGTTGAAAGGCGCTTCTCTGCGAACAAGTCCAAAAGGACGCGGAATCCATGAGATTTGTCCAAGAAGTGATCTTTGGATGATTTGGGGAAGAAAAGAGTTTCCATTTATTAGAAAATCAGTTTTGGTTTGCAAAGGTTTTGATGAAAACTTCGTATGTGCTGTAATTATTAGGATCACAGAAGTCTTAGTTCCTGAAACAACTTTGAAAATGTCTAAAAACAATTACTGACAGAGAATGCAGAAGATGAGCAGAGCGCTCTCTGCCTTATGCTCTTATCTAATACCCATCGTTGTTGCTCAGTGGCTCAAAATCCTTCAGTTGTTTCTAGCTACTGTTTTGCTGGTAAGTAGAAAAAATACTCTTCTCTTCCTTTTATGGGGATGGAGACAGAGAAGCAAAAGACTATTTCTGCAGCAGTACTGGAAAGCCTCGCTAGCTCCATCAGTGCATTCCTTGGGGTAAAGGAGCAGCTGTGCTCCTCTTCTCCTGCCTCCCGGGGCTTTGTTTGGCCGGGCTGGCACGTTCAGGCAACGCCTGAGCCGCGACGGAGGCTTTGGGCAGGCCCTGCAGCCACTCACAGCCACAGCCATGGGTCTCACGGCTCCGTGCAGAGCTGGTGTGCAGTGCTGGTGCTGCTGGGCAGTCACACCGGGGACCATTGCTGCGGTGGGGCTTCTGGCAATATTAGTCCATTGTGATAAAACCCAGGTCAGGGAACCAGCACCTGGCTATTTACAGTGAATGTGGGCTGCAGAGATGGGACCAAAGGGTGGCCTTTATCACAGAAACATGATTTACCTTTATCTGCATTCAGCAAAACACAACCTCTGTGAAACAAAAAAAAAGGCCCACATGCCCCGCTGGGAGAAACACAGTTCCTTTATGTGCTACAGGCAAACAGCTGCAGGTCTGCTCTCAAGCAATATCTTAGGCCAGTGCAGCTCTGGAAAATGTTTTAATAAGTCTTTAAATAGCATGCAGCATTAAGGCTAAATATGGTTTCCACCTTAGATCTTGACCTAAGGTTTCCAGCCTCTGTACTAAGATTTAGTATGAAATTCAGTGAAGTATCTTATATTAAATTCTACCTTACTGTGCTGATAGTTCTAAACTGCAGTATTGCAAGCACTAACCTAAAATTAGGTCTGTTTGTTTCTTAGAGGTTATTCACCAGCGTTACAAATTAAAAGTGGAATTATGCTATTTGCAGACAATAAGATGCTTTCCACTAGCACTGGCTGAGAACCTCATCACTTAACTTACTTCAAGAAGAGAGTCCCTGTCAACACTGGATCCTCTGATCACATGAGACTCAATTACATATACTTTAAAGTTCATCTGGGCTAGTTTTATTTTTTGTAATAAAGCAAAGTTTAAAAAAAGACTTTCCACCTTTCCCTTGGAACAAGAGAGTAAGAAAGATACCACCAGGAAAAAATCAATGCAGGTGTGACTTAAAGTAATGATTCCTGATTTTGGTAGTTCTGCAATGCCATTCCATTAATTGCTGTTAAAGGATTATTCAGGCCTTGGCTACAGAGATGGTTATGGCTATAGGCACAGTTATGGAAAGGAGCAATTTAGATTGAGAGAGGCAAACGTAACAGTTCTGCTTCAAATTTGCATTACTTTCCTTATTCAGTACTCCTTGCACACTTCAGCCTGGTGGAAACATAGATAACTGTCATTTTTGCTTTAAATCAGAGACACAAAGGTTTATACTGCTCTCAAGAGACATGAGAGAATATTTCACACTCAGGGCAGACTTTGCAGACCCTCCTGAGGGCATTTGCCCATTGCCAGTTGCTGCACGCCTGCCTTATCCAGAGAGGCCAAGCTTACAATGAGAGGTAATAGTTTTAATCCCAGCTAACATATCTGGTGACCTTTGGGGCTCAGATTGTATTCAACTGTCCAGATAGGAAGCTGCAAAATCGGAACTGAATGAAGGTGAGACACATGTGCTCTTATCACATCCACACCCCATTGGTTACCCTGGAGGCTTTTGCTGATCTACTCACCAAAAACACGTTCTCATGGCTGTTTCTCTTTCAGTCCCCAACCCACTAGCAAGCATGCTGGCCAGAAGAACCTCGGTTAAAAAATACAAATGTATTGTTAATTCTAAAGGTGCTAAATGGTGTGGTCTTGTACAAAACTACCCCTGGTTTCCACCAGAATATGGTCTCAGCAAGTGAAGGACTGAAGGTTAAGGACTAGATTTACCTGAGAAGAATGGGCTCATCCTGGTTATCCAGTCTTCTGTTACCACACTAAGACTTGGAGACCATGGGATATATTTTGATTTTAGCACAGTCTTTTGTCACAAACAGCTGCTCTGATAACTAACCTAATCAACATTATATTATTACGACCTTTAAGACCATCCAGAGCCTCTAGCTATGGGAAGAGTTAGTTTCTACATGTTGCGGATCATCTGAACACAGCAGCCTTTCTGATGCTCTTTGCAGAACGAACTTTCAGAAAAGCCTCTGGCCAACCCATCTTCTTCCCACAAAACAATTTTCTGTCCATACTCAATGACAGCCCAGTAACCCACAAGGCCCACTCAACCTTACACGACACAAGTGGCTTCCAGCCTGTCAGCAGAGCAACCTCTGTGTGCTTTTCACAGACAAAACATGCAAGAGACCTGGAAAAAACTCTTTTTTTTTTTTTCTTGCTCCTTTTTCTAATTTGCACCTGCTAGTTTGGAGACAGAACATATCAGATGTCTTTACCAGGTTGATGGATTGTCTTCCCAGAGGTGAGCACAGTACTTGACCCCACAATTTTGTTCTGAGCCAGGTTTGAGCGGCAGAACCTGTTTGACGTTGCTGGGAAATGGAGCTGCTGTTGGCTGACCAGTGAGCTCGCACGCACACGCGGTGCCTCCCCAGGTAACTCGTCATTGCCCAGAACACAGAGCCTGCTAAGGAAAAGATGGATGCACGTGAGTTGTGTTAGAGCTGATTTTTACTGGAAAATTAATTCATGATCCATGTAGCGAACAGAAAGAGTCAGTTTTGGTGATATTTTTCCTTTTATTGAGAAAAAGATCTGAACAAAGCAGATGTTCTTGTATAAGTCGAAATGTTATCAGCTGGTTTTGTTGTATTGCACCCTTATTGTTCTCACAATCTCTCAATATTATGAAATCTAATTTAATACTGGTTGTTTTAATTTGGCAATCTAGTAGACTCTTATCCAGAAAAAAAAAAAAATCACTCTTTCCACTTATCATCCGAAATTAAAATCCTGGCAATCTTACAGCTGTCTGTCAGAAAACAGCTAGTTAGAAAGCATTATTCCATTTCTCTGCTCCTCTATAGAGCTTTTCATTTTCAGATTTCAAAAGCTTTAGAGAAGACATCCCATTTTTCTCCCTCTATAAGCACAGTAGTGGAAACAGAAAGAGTTTAAATGGCCCTGTTGGGGCTCACCCTGCTCTGCAAGAGCAGAGGCACGAGGGAGATGGATGTTGGAGAGCCCTTGGCCCCTCTCCACCACCCCAAGCCCTGCACAGCCCTGCCGGCCCTGGGCGTAACCTCCTAGCCAGGCTGCAGAGCACAGTGGCACGGAGCCAGGAGAGAGAAGCTGAACTGTAGTAGCAGAAGTATTGACAGATATGACCGAGTTGGGGGTGGTGGTGCTAAGATAAATGAATAACCAGCAATCTGCATGCCACCGAAGTCTTAATAATATACTTTTCACTTTTGACTGTATATTAGATGCGTAAACTGTATGTTCTAAATGGAGCACGATTAAACATATCACTACCTTTAGAAAGCTGAAATATTTAGCTGTTCTTGCAACAGTGAGCCCTAAAATGAAATGACCCCAGATTTATGTCGCTGCTAGCTCTGCACTGCAGTCACCGCTTATTTTCAGCAAAAGGTAATTAACTTGCTTTGTCCAAATTAATGTATTTCTAAAAAAAAAAAAAAAAAACCAAAACCAAAAACCAAACAAACACCAAACCACAAGGGCCCTGAGGCTAACACTTTCTCACATGCAACAAGAGGGATATGTGCAGCACCAGTGAGCGACGAGAGGCAGGGCAGGGACCCCAGGGCAGCAAACACCCCTGAGCTGGTGTGGAGGCGGCTGCGCCCCGCGGGACGTGTGAAAAGGGCAGGGCCGGGGCGAGGGGCGGCGGGAGCCCAGCTGCACCCAGCAGTGCCCAGAAAACACCTCCAGCTTCACCTTTGGTGTGAGCGGGGCTGGCAGAGCCGGAGGAGAGTAACACTGTTAATGCCAGAGAGCGACTTGGGAAAAGTGTCAACAGGTGAGAGCTGCTGGGCACTACCTAGACACGATTTAAATTGATTTAAACAGTCTGGTCTCCTAGATTAATCAGCTGTGTTTCTGCCTATGTGTTCTGGAGGAAGACCACCTGGGAGCACAGCACACGCAGGCTGGAGGGCCTCCCGGTTTTGCCCTGTTCATACCTTCTGTTGCAGAGCAAAGGGCTTGGTGGGGTGGAGCAGACACCACCTCTGGAAAATGCCAAACTGCTCCAGCTGAGCTTGCTCTGCTGAGGACACGTGTGGTGAGATCCTGGGCTGTGCCTGTGCAAGGGACCATGCAGAGACCAGGGAGAGGATGAGATGAACAAAATTTCTCAGGCTGTTCATGGGATTGGAAAAGGAACTGTGGCCTAACGTAACGTCACGACTTGGTTTACCACAGGCTATCCGCCTGTTTCTGCAGGACTTCACAGCTGGAGCAGAGCTCTGTGCTCCTGCTCTGCATTGCTCTCCACACATAAACCAGCATGGGGGTGTCTGCTTGAGCTCCCGTTGGTGGTGTGTAAGATAGACAGATTCATCCTGAGCATCCGTGGTTCACAGGAGCAGCACAGCTGGCCAGCTGCAAGCTGCACCCCAGCACAACCCATTGCTGTGAAAGGTGCTGAAAAACCACTCCCTCAATTGCTGTCCTGAGTGCATCCTGGATTCACCTGCTCTGGGCCTTTTCAGCCAGCTGACCCCTCTGCACTAGGTCAGAGACATGAAGATGAGCTGAATGCCTCACCTGTAGCACCCGTGTGCTGTGAAATGCGAGCGGGACTGAGGGAAGAAAGTTTGCAGGGGTAAAAGGTGGGTTAACAATGCAGCACAGCTCTGCTGATATTGATTTGGGCGATTGGGGCAAACCTCCTGCAGAAGATCTGGAAGTGGCTAAACTGTGTATGTGGTGTGCTGCAAGGTGACTCTTTCATGTCATTAGAGAACAATCCGTAGCGCTATGAGTAAACACAAAAGCTGAACAGCAAAATAAGTGCGTCATTTTGATGTCCAGAGATTTTAAGGAAAAATATGCTGATGATGCAATAGGTACTCTCTCTCTGATCTTTTTGAACCTAATCTCCAGAACACGCAGGAAGCTTTAGAGCAGAAGCAGGATTTCCTCCTAGTAATTCAGTTTCCCACTTTTAGTCTAGTTACATTGTACTAAGTGATGTCCTTTTTTTTTTTTTTTTTTCTTTTAACTTGCAGACTGAGCAAAAGAACAGACAAACAAAAAACAGAGAAAGAAAAGGAGGAGCGCATGCAGTTGCATTTCCTTTGGCATGTGTAGCCAGAAGTGGCTTGTGGACAGACCGCATCTCAGGGCTGTGAACAGCTTGTCCCAGTGCCTGCGCTGTCCTCACTGCACTCCCTCAGAGCAGCTGCTGCATGAGTCTGGATTACTTTCCATGCATACTTGTTTGTAACTACTAATGAAAACCAAGCCTAAAATATTGTGTTTCTTCAGCTATGTCTTCTTAATGTAGCCATTGCCAACCACCTGATCACACTGTGGATTTCACCTCGCTCTAGTTGTCTGATTGTGCTGTACTCTGATTTTGTTTGTTTGTTCTCTGCAGAGCTTCCTGTTCATCTAGATAAATCTTATTTGCTGATGATCTTTCTCTAATATTTTTTTGTAGGATATAGAAAGCTTTTCTTTACCAAAAACCTGCAAGTTAAGTAGAATGTTGGTTGTTTTTTTTTTTTTCTCTGCTCTAACCTTTACGTTTAAGAGCGGTGACCAACACAGCCTTTAAAATTACTCCTCTAGAGGTTTTTTGTTTTTCTTTTCTAGAAATGCTGACTTGTGTGAGGTGCCACGGGGAAAGGGGAAAAGGGAACAGGGGACTGAAGCAGAAAAGGTTCATTTCTTAGGGGAAGCACCAGGCAGGACATGTCCTGCCAGCTGTAAGAGGTGCAATAGGGCAGGCTGAAGTTTTGGGAGGTTTGCGCTGTGAATCGGGCTGCTGTGACCCACCAGCAGGTGTGGCTGGTGTTTATGGGAGCTGAGCCTTTTCTACTGGGAGCACCAGCAGAATGCAAATGCGGAAAAATTGGCAGGAGGGTTGTGCTGGGGGCAAAGCCAAGAAATCACATCCGCCCCGGAGCTGAGTGCCGCGGGCCAAGCATCACGAATTGTCCCGGAGGGTCAGGCAGCCCCAGCAGCTCTGCGCTGCTCCGTGCCATGGGCCATCGCTTGGCAACGACCCGTGTCCCGCTCCTGGGGGCGGCCGGTGCTGCACGGGTCCCTCCTTGGGCCGGGGCGAGGGTCAGGGGGAGGCAGCCGGTGAGGGGAGGGACCCTGCGGCGGGTACTGAAATCCAGCTGGAAAAGGTCACCCTGTATCTTCCCGAATATGTCACAGATACCAGGCTGGCAGAGGGCAGACGCAGAGCCGCAGCAGCAGACCTTGAACCCTTGTGCAAATTTGCCAGGGGAAATGGAAAAGCAAACACGGAGGAGCCCAGTGAGAGCTGTGGGGTTAGATCTACCTCTGAATAGCAGTTTTAACTGGAGTTGGTCATGAATTTTGCAACCAAATGCTTCTCATCAGCTATTGCCTGCTCTGATCAGACTCGATAATTTTTCATTAGGATGTCTATGTATTGAACAAATATTTTCCCTTTCCTTTTTCTTGTTTTTATTTTCTCTTTCTTTTTCTTCCTTTTTCTTTTAAGACAGAGAACAAAGAGTGCTATAAGGACAAAACAGGCTATTTGGTCATGACATCCCGTGAGTGCCTGTCCTGCAAGCAGCCAGCAGTGGGATGATTAGAGCCCTCCTCTGGGACCAGGAAAAACCCAAGTCTTGAGGCGGCCCCACTGGCTCCAGGCTGAAGGAGCAACACTCGCTGTTTTCCCTCCCAAGTGTTTTCTCTGTTGGGGAGTGATAAGGAATGTGTTTTTCAGGGGTTTCTGTGAAAGCTCCTATGCTTGTTGTAGAAAATTGTTCATTTTACAGATTTTTTTTTTTTTTTTTTTAATGAATGGTTCCCCTCACCTTGGGGCAGGTGGAACAAGGGACTGGCTTGCCAGCCCAGGAAGAAGGACAATCAGTGCTGAATGCCTCAGAGCAGGCTCTTGGCTGATGGGGCATCTCTTGGTTTTTGCAAAGTCCTTCAAAAGGTCTTGGGCTCCTTCAAACCCAGGACAGGAAAGACCTTGAAATTTTGTAGCTTTGTGATGTAAGGAAACTATTTTCCAGCAGATGCTATTCTTCAGAAAATACATTCAGAAGCAGCCAAGGAAACTGGGAGAACAGCTAAGTCTTCTTGTGTCAAGCTTACTTTTAGTGGGGTCAAGGAATGGTGGGGTTTACTTCACTTCAGGGCTTTTAATGTCGTGCCTGCCTTACTGTGTGTTTATAATAGAGCAAGAGTTTCCTGAAGCATTTTCAGCCAAAAACTGTCATTCCAAAAACCAAGTTGAAGGATATTTCTCTTTGAGACTAGGTTGGGACTCATTGGGACATTGAGCCTGGCGCAGGAGGAGATAGCCTGACTATCTGTATGCAGCTCAGAGGTAAGATAACTGTACATCTTAGGGAAATATGTTTTAATGATGGTGGATTTAAAGGCAAAAAAGTTTGCATGAACAAATGTTTGCATCACTGCTACTCTGTTGCAACTAATTTACTGGCAAAGCTTCTTGAGAGATGAACTGTCAATAGGTCATGAGTGAAGTCACTGGCAATTAAAGATGAGCGAATATTAGGATAACTAGGAGCTGTATTTGGAGATGGCACTTATCCATGTGCGTTAAGAACTTAGCAAAGTGTTTTCATACATCATTACTCTGGAGATACATCTTTTTCGTTGGTGTTTTGGTAGCTGCTGTCTCAGATGAAAGCAGAGGTGGGAATTTTAACAAAAGTTTTCTTTAAGATTTTTTACTTCTCTGCTTTCAATATCCAGAATAATTTCCACTCAAGTTTAGCTTGAGTTGACTGTTACTTTTACTCAGATGAGTTTACACTTTTTGAAAGGATAGGCAGTAAAAGTTTGTTTATGGCACCATTAATTAATTAATAATTCAGCATCTGCATTATTTATTTTGTACATTACAATTGTCTCTTTGGCTTAGATGTTCTCCATTTGTTGACTGATGCCTGTCTCTGAAAATGAGTTTCTAAACAGCAATAATTCCAACTCTGTCTAACAGCCTGCATGATAAAATGTTGTGTTTTGATTAGATGTATAATTTATTTCTGGACTGATAAGCACTAGGCATGGTGCAGTCACTCTGCAAGGTTCTTGACATGAAAGCTATGTGTGTGCTCTGTATAGATTCTTTTGATGGATTGGTTAGCTCACCCCAACATTACTTTCCACCAATATGGAACACTAAATATTTCTCTGGATTCTCCTCTGAGAGCCATTTCTGCTGTAGGTTGCCAGGAGGGAAGTTGGGTCCCTTCATAACAGACAGTGACTTCTGTTTTCCATGTGCTTTTCATAAAGCACATGTGAAGGTACAGCTCCTTGCATCAGTTCCCCTCTTGGGTCTGTTCCTCTCCTCCATACAACTTCAAGTCAGCCTTGTGGTCTCTGCTTCTTTGTCACAATAAAATTTTTGTAAAGGCAGTGGTAGCTCAGGTGAAGAGATAGCGAGTGGCTGAGAAAAAGAGATGTTTTGGGTGGTGTGGAACAAAGGGAGAAATGGGAGCAATCTGCAGTCAGGGAGAGGAGGAAGGAGAGCAGAGCGAGGTCACTGCCCTGGCAGGGTAAGAGAAAGCTGAAATGTGTCTTCATCGCAATGATTGCTTTGGACGTCAGCAGCCATCAGCAGAGCAGTAGTACAGAGCAAACAATGAAAGTGCTCTTTTTTTAATGGCACATATTACACTTGCCATATATTACAACCAGATAGAGATAAAGTAGCCAATGTATCATTAATGCACAGTTAAACATAACCCTTGCGAGAACGCACAAAAACCTTCTATTTAACAGAGCTCCCTTTTCCAGTGTCATTCGCAGAGACTTATCTATGTAAAGACATACCGGAGCAAACCTCCTGCTAATATCACTTATCTAGGAGACACTTAGGGCCTCTGAGATGATCCTTAACTCATCTTTGTCTTAGAGTGCTGTCTGATGTGTTTCATAGGCAGACGTATCTTCTTATGGTCTTCCTTTTTCCTCCCTGTAGACGCCACTGCAGGGCTTGCCTGCTAGCTCTGATATCTGATTTGCACAGACAGTGGCTAATCCATTTCCACTTTAATAGTAGCTTTGATGCATCTTCCTTGTATTGCACTGTGCTCTCATTTGTTATCCATCCAACCATCCATTAATGTCTAAAATGTGGAGGGATAACAATGTTTAGAAGTATTCTCCTCAGTTCCTTTGTGGTTCTCAGTGTCTCTAATCTGTTCAGTAAAATTCCCTTTACATTTGTGTTCAGAATTGAAGTTTATTTCTCCATTAATCTTAATTTCCACACCACTTTGAGTCAGTAAAATCTACCAGTTCTCCTCCAGTCCCAGTACAATTATCTCTTTTTATGTCGTAGGACCAACTCACAAAGTTTCCAGCCTGAATGACTCTACTTTTGCAGTTTGTTTTGCTACGTTATTCAGTATTCTTTTTATCTTCACTGCCTGTGTCAGCTTCCTGCTTTGTAAGTTTGCTTGTTTCAGTTTCCTTGCATTGTCGGCCTTTGCAGTCACACGACATCGCATCTGGTCAACGATTCTGATATCATCTGTGACATCTCAGTCTTCCAGGATTTTCACTGATGTTCACCACGTCCCTGTCAATGGTATTCCTCAGTCAATAAATGGAAGAATTAGCAAGAGTGTTCAAAAACCTGCTTATCTTACTGTACTCTCTGCTTTGAATGACTGAAAAAGCTGCTTTCTCAATTGCTGCATTAAAAAAACCTCTGGGCTATTAACAAACCTTTAGATGGTCTAACTCTCCACAGATCAAATGTGTTCTCAGGGTTTATAAAATATACGTGTTGATTTGGATGCCACAGGATGCTTTGTACTGTCGATGTCCCTAATGCAGTCTTACCATCCTAGTACTATTTCTGTATTCTGAGTTTGACGTGATAATTTCAAAATCAGGAATACCTTGGTTGTCTCAGATTCTCCAGAATGTTCTTGACAAGAACATGCATGATACGGAAATAAGCTTTCTCCTCCAGGCATTTAATCAAGAGACCTCCTTCTACTCACGGGCAACATTTTTTGTTTTGTCTGATTTATGCCAAAAAGTTCATTTGTGGCAGCAATATGGCTTGGGCATCCTGTATTTGACAACTCAGACATGATTCTTCCATTCCATAGGCTGCATTTTCATTATGCAGGGCTGCAATGGGTTTCCACAATCCAACAAGTTTTTAAAAGCCAGATCAGGAGAGAGGTAAGAAAATGAGGAGATTTACATATTGACAGACAGAGCTGTTAATTTTTCAAAGTCTTTTAGTTCGGGATTTTTTTTTTTTTTTAAACGTGTAAATGTTTAACATGATCTATGATGAACATTTTGGCCCTCAAAGCCTCTCATCTTGCCAAAGCTTCTTGTCATGCAGATATGACTTTCCTTGTCTTCAGCTGAAAGGGACAGAAGATGGGAATGCTCAGCAGCTGGCAGGAGCGAGCTCTTAATTATCAGCAAAATGAAACGTCTCACAGTGCTCCTTGCCAGGCAGCCAGTACCAGCTGCTGTAATGACAGCTTCTGGAGCGATGCTGGTTGGCACGGATCATACACCTTGCTGAAATTTCTTTCTAATATTGTGTAAAAGGATGTCTTCTCATGTTCCATTGTCATACAATTACGCTAACTTCCGTATTTCCCATTGATTTGCTAATACAGCTCCTCACTGTCCTTAATTTTGCTCTTGACTCTTGGGGCAATTTCAAGCAAAATTGCTTTTGAGTATTTTCCACTGGCAAATTGGACATATAGGCATTTCCAGGGACGACTGGTAAAGTTAATCTATGCCAGTAGCTTATGTGACTGCTCTTGATTGCATGAAGCCTGAATGGTTTAAGTGTATGTTTTTTCTCCATTAAGTGCTCCTCTCAGGACCTGGTTTCACACCTGGTCACTGTCTGAACCTGAATGAGAAAGTCTTGCTGGGGGACCCACCACGTTCACCTCCTTGAGCCATGTCTCAGCATGGGTAAGAGCAGCCTGCCCTTCTTTGCACAAACACCTGGGCAGGCATCTCTCCAAAACACAGGGCTACCTTTAGAGAGGTGACCACACAGGACTATCGCATGTGAAGATCAGATTTCACATAAGATATCACAGCATCCAGCTCAAGCTAAGTTTGCTTTGCAGAGGGACTTCCAGCTTGGGAATTCTGCAGCCAGACCACATCTCCTCTCTCACCTTGCATGAGGGAAAGGGAGGACATTTTTGCCAGTTGCGGGATGTAACGTGTGACGTCATGGTGCAACGTCAAGGGAGGAGGGCGAGGATTTGGGTCGGGCGTGAAGCAGAGAAGGCGGCCAGAAAGGCTTCTCCAGGGCATGAGAAAGGCAAGGGGAGGAGAGACAGGAGAGCCTGGCCTGCCCTAAGATGAATGCAGGGTGGAGCTGGTGTATATCTTTATCCCAACAACTATTTCCATCCTGAACAGCCCGAGGTAGGTCTAGCGAAGCGATAAAACTTGGCTTTTTATCTGTGCACTGTGAGAAAACACATCAAAACTTACTGCTGGATCCAACTATCCTCTCGATATTTTTATTTAAAGGAGTTGGGTTGGTCCACTGCAGAGAAAATGTAACACAGGAAAAAGGCTCTGCTTGCTGTTTAGTTAGGAAGTATATCAAAATAGACTTCAATTATTGGTAAAAATAGACTTCCTTGATACGAAGTAAGACACATGAATCTTCACCTTACTTTTCTAGGTGGTCAGGTCCTGGACTTCTCCTGAGGCATTTCTCCCTCAGGAATCTCCCAGGAAGGGTCCTCCCACCAGAGACAGTGTGGCCAGGCTTTGGGACCTTGTAGGAGGTTGCTGTCCCCCTGTACCAAGCCCTGCAGCTCCCCAAAAAGCTTGTTCCTCAGCTTTGTGTTGGTTTGGAGGTGAACCAAGACCTGCTAAACCCAAGGGCTGACACTGATCTCCGTGCCGCCGTCTCCGCAGCAGCGTCAGCACCTGATGGATGCGTACGTGCTGGCGTGCCCTGCTTTTTTGCCACCTGCAAGGACAGGTGAAACACTCTAAAAAGCGCTAAGCACTGACCTAAGCCTGCCTCTGCTGACGTCAGCGGGGATTTTTGTGTTGACTTAGAGAGCAGATTTTCTGAAAATGCCAAGTTAGTGTTTACTCTGCTGCCTCGCGTGAAATGGAGCGTGTGCCTGTCAGCGGGCCGACCAGCAGCCGTCCCCCAGCTCCCCTCAACCCCGTGCCGCGGGCAGCCGCGGGAAGAGCAAGCCCCACTTACGGATGAGCCAGGTGCGACACAGGGTGGGGTGGGAAGCCGAGATAGTTTTGACCTGATGAACCAGATCATCTGGGTGTGTTTCAGCAGAGCATATCCACGCAGGCTGCTGCTCCATCCCAAGGCGAGTGCCTGGAGCCATGCAGTTTATTATCCCATTTTTGACCCGGGGTCAGACGCCTTCAGTGAACTTATCCCTCTCAAGCACACCCCTGCCTGATTTATTTGAACGTTGGGGTGGGTGAGCTTGGTGAAGGAAGGTAGTGTTACAGCGTCATCGCCTTTTCATTTGGTGGATCCGGTTTGCTTTACTTAAATGCCTTTTTCTGCCCTTGTAATGACATTGTTTGTTTTGGAGGGGATGGTTTTCTTAATCTATGCCATCTCCCAGAAAACAGTGCAGCTTTTATCTCTAATTGTTTCAAAATTGAATTTAAAGCACAGGACCAGATTCTTACTTATTTTATTCAGGAAATCTTTGTACTGAACCTAAAGTCACAGTCCTGGTCTCAAGTGAGTGGCAAAGAAAACAGAATCAAGCTCGTGCTTCCTTTTCTACACATATTTGAAGAGTCAAATCCTGTTTCTGCAGAAACCCATGCCTAAACTTGTCTATGGTTTTCAAAATGGCAAAGACTGAAGATATCAGTCAAATATATATCAAATATATAGAATTTGATGTTAAAAGTTAGCAGTTAGTTGGTGTTCTTGTGTAGTGTCCCCATATCTTTGAGAAACTTTTGTGCCAGCCTGGAGACTGAAGGCCTCAGGAACCTGCTCCATAGCTGCACTTCAGCAGTAGCTCCAATGTTTTCCTTTATTCAGACTATTAGTTTTCTTTCAGAGTACCTACCTTTTTTACCTACCTTTTGTGCTAGACACTGCATAAACACAGCACTTGATCTTCTGCCATCCAGTGCCAGACTGAAAGCAATGGCAAGACTGTCTGATATTTCCTTTTGGAAGTAAAGTGATATGCTTCTTCTTGGGTTAAGTTAATCATGTTTCATCATTCATACCCTCTAACCTGTCATGGAATGGCTTCTTATTACAGAACAGGAAAACACCAGACCTTTTTTTCATAGGTTTTAAGGTCGAAAGGGACCACGTTGACGCCTTCTGCAAAATACGGACCACAGAATTTCTCCCAGTGATTTCAGTATGAAGTCCAGTAATCTCAAGAGGAAATAATAAAATGGTTTCAGAGAGACATTGATTCTTGATATGAAGGCTTCAGGTGGTAGACAATTCACCACAACTCTCACTGAGGTCCTCCAGTTGTTAAGCAACTTCACAATTTAAATTTTGTACCTCATGTCCAATAGCAATTTTTCTAGCTTCAGTCTTGCATCACTGGATCTTATTGTTAGATTCAGTAGCTACTACTGTGAAAAACGTTCTCCCCTCACAGAGATGGGGTTGCCCATATTATTTTTTATAATCTCAACTGACTTAACTCCTCATGTTTATCAGACTTCAGAAGGATGTTAGGATTCTTTTTAGGGATCCTTTCCATTACCCTTTAAACAGAAAACTACTGGCTTTTGTCACTTGGCAAACACAAATAGGATTATTTGGGTCCTCTCCAGTTATCCTCTTTAGACAACTTCATACCGAAGATCCTTCTTAAGCCAGTTAATTCCTATATGTGGAAGCTTAAATAATAGCTCTGCCTATTTATAGCTATGTTAAGTTTTTAATTTATTTCCATCCTGGTCTTGTGGGTAAGCCTCTGCCATGCCTGCCATTTCTGAGCAATGAGCACACTGGGAATTCATGTGACTGTGCACCGGGAGAGCAACACTGGAACACTAGCACCTCTCCCACTACCTTCCAGGTTTTGTGTGAGCACAGAAAAAAAAAGTAACGATACCACTAGCAATAAAGGAGAAAAGACAAATTAAAACCAAACAAACAAACACAACATTCTTCAGCTAAACAGCAATGTTCATTTTGAAATTCTGATCCTGACTTAACATTTACAAGCCTTTTTGAAAAATTGCTTAATATGATAATGACCATTGGGATGCAAGCCATGAGCTGACACATCAACTAGAAAAAAAACTTGGTAACATGCTTTGTTATAGACATAGAGATCTCAGTTCAGCTGCTTCCATACAGTTGTCTAGTACTACCTGAGAATACTATAGAGTACCCACCTCTTCACCAGCTATACATTGCTCATATATCCATATCTCATGACAGATTTCCCGTGACATATCTGTGAGCTGCACGTGGGTGTCCCATGTACCCTGCAACCTCTTAAATGGCACCATATGCACAGATGTGGACGAGGAGGGAAACCATGCATTCATTTACTCTGAAATTTAAATGATGTACAGGTACAAATTACTATCTTTGGATTTCTTTAATCAAACAAGTCTGATCTGGTTGTTGCATCCCTACAGAGCCACTATCATGGTTTTCTGGAGTATGTATGGTTTACAGTGTGTGATTATTTACAAACTATTGTATCATCAGTGAGTTTGTGTACCTAGTTACAGTAAAGCTGCCTTTAAGTAAATTACAATTTCTTATGAAGAAAAGACTGTAGAGAAAATGGAAAATCCATTTCCATTTTAGCTATGAGGGAGGATATTATAAAATTAAGTGACAGTAATATTGAAAAAAAGCTACATGGAAGGAGCCACTGAAGAGCAGGGTGGGTCTCTGAGCAGATATGAATTAGACATTATTTTCTTCATCTTTGTGTCTCTGGTCATAGTAAGGTACTGTGTAATAGAGATGATGAATTGATTGTTAAATGTCCATTTATAAAACCATGTGCTTGATAAATGTGCTTGGACAGAGCATGAAGTGAGAAGCTCTTCATGTGCATACATGAGCTGGCGTGGAGAGTGGATTCAGGAGGCTTTGGGTCTACTTTGTAGTCCATGAGCATTGTGTGAGGTAAGAAAAAGGAGAGAAAATCGGAGACTCTTGACCCACTAGTCATGTGTCCATTCTTGACATTGCAACTATATTTCCATTTGGTTGGATAACCTCTTACAGAGATTGCTATGGCTTTAGCTGGGGGCAAACTGACCCTTAAGAAAATGTACCTGGTCACCCAGCTGCTGCCTGGGGTGTTCGGGCACACCAGGTCAAGCACAGGACCCCCAAGAGGTGCCCAGGAATTGGGAGCTCCAGAGTTCTGAGTTTGGCTCTAACAACAACTGGATTTCTGAAGACCTTAGATTTCAATCAGACATAGCAACAACAGAGCTCATAAGGACTGCGGAAACAAACAGGGCCAGTTTGCCAAGGGCTTTGAGCCTACCTGTAGAAACTACATCATTGGTTCAGACAAAGTGCTGAAGAAACTGCCAATGCCTTGATATCTGATTAACATCAAAGCAGGAGAGGAGGCGGTCTTTCAGTTTCTGCTGTATCTGAAACAGCCACCCCATGTCAGAGGCTTTGACTTTTTAATTTGCTGCCCTATCAATACCCAGAAGGGTGGAACTGGGAAAGGTTTTCCTCAGAGCATTAGGAGATAGGGCTTAGGTTGGAGGAGCCCTGCAAGGCAGGCAGAAAGAAAAGGCTGATTCTTTTGCAAGTCAAATGTTTGATGTATCACCACTTCAAATGATAAAGGAGAGAGGCTTTCAGAAAAATTGAATCTTTCTATACCCTGACAATTCCCCTCCAAAATTGACTCCTCTCTCTCTTGGCCTCAACCCAGTCAAGTTAACTAACTCAAGGTCTTCCTAGTTCAAACCTCATCACAAACTCTTCCTTCTTTTCGATTCAGTCCACACTTGTTCAGCCCATATCCATACAATCCAGTGGTACAGCCACAAGTAACATTACTCACTTGTATTGTGATCCAGCCAAAAGCAAGAAAATATTTACAAGATGCATCAGTGTAGCTATTCACCTCAGAAAAAAATGTGTCAGAATGTTAGGACTTCGGGGGGAAATATCACAATACCAACATTATTTTCAACAAAAACCTAAAATTCTTAAAGATAATACATGCCTGCACAATGCAACATCTATTATCAACAGTTTGGTCAGTTGTCCTTAGTGTAGGACACTGGACAATTGAAAATGAATTGGCTAAGGACCAAAGCTGAGAAATAAATGTCTGCTGCTGGTTTCTTACCTACCATGAACTTGCCTATACAGGCAAACATATCATTAATTACCTGCAGGTCATTTAAGGATATGACAGCAAAGAATTTCATTAGGAAGAAAGACTATGTTTCATTTGGGGTTATGAAAATTTCTGCATTACCACAAATCAGTCAGGACATTGTCTACACACTTACTTGGTTTAGGCTGAGATTCATAGTGCTGATAGCATATTTATTCATTACTGGTTTTCTTACAGGAAGTCTGAAAAAGGAAAATTTAAGAAGGTCATTAGAGACAAGAAGTGGGTAGGGTTAATGTTTTACTTTAAAAAAGAGGGAGAACAAGAAAAGGA
Source organism: Caloenas nicobarica (assembly GCF_036013445.1). Taxonomy (NCBI): domain Eukaryota; kingdom Metazoa; phylum Chordata; class Aves; order Columbiformes; family Columbidae; genus Caloenas; species Caloenas nicobarica. The sequence goes on along the minus strand of NC_088248.1, from coordinate 55,398,390 downwards.
GTAATTTCACTTCCTGGATTTTTGCAAATAGTAATCCAAAACATAGTAATTTCAGTTATGGGGATATAAGAAAATCTGCCACAAGTCAATAAAAGTTCAAATTAATTACTAAATTGAGATCCAATAGTGGCTACATCGCTTTGTCGCTAGAGGGTTTGGAAATGTATAGATCAATCTATAGACAGTGTATCAGGAAAATTTTCATTATACATTGTAAACAAGATGGGTCACAGCATTTCCCTGAATGACTTCTTTTCCAAATGGCTACATTTTTTTTAGGAGATAATTTTATTTAGAAATGAGAGATGGAAAGCTCACGGCATCTAAAGCCCCTCCATGATTAATTGCCATTACTACTTGGAAGTTAATTTCTAGCCTGTATTTGCTCCGCTACAACTCGTAGCCTTTGAACTTTATATTACTTCTGCCATATTGAACTCACTTTCATTTTTGAAATAGAGAGTACTCTCCTTGGGACAGCCAGAAGGTCACAGTGGCCTAGTGGCAGCTCGACATGCAGGGCTGCGGGAGGCCTCTGCTCTTTTTCAGCTCTGCCGTTGGCCACCGGCCGGTTCACTCAAATAACCCCTCTATGACTTATGTAATATATAAATCTCAGTGAAATGCAACCAAGGAGACTGTTTAAATAAAACGCCACCACCCCTGACAATTTTTTTTCATCTAAGTCAATTGACACATTGAGTAAATTCCCTTAAAACCCACCCTTCTGAGATAAGCACATAAATACAGCTGCTTTCTGGGGTCCTGGATGTGCAGGACGGTGCACAGGTGCAGGTTTTTCCCCCAGCTCACCGAGGGCCTCAGGGAGCAAAGGGCTGGTAGCCCACTCTCTTCCTTGCTGGCCTCCCCCGGGCTGCTGGGCTTCACGCTTCTCCCAGCCAGACCTGCTCCAGCCTCTGGGGACCCCAGTGTCCCCCCCAGTGCCAGCAAGGAACTGCTCCGTGGTAGGACGATGTGTGGCAGGGAGAATCACGCCATCTGTCATAGGAGCAATGGCCTCTTAATCGATCAGCGATCTTGCTGGATGAAGTTAAATTGGAAAGATCTGCCAGCAATATCTTGTCCAGGCTGTTATTTCTCATTTTTTCTCAATTAAAATAATACACCAATAATATCTGATTCTGGCAGTACTCAGACTACAGAAGAGTAGTGTGCAGTGAAGCTCTTTAGGGAAAGTCAATTTAAAAGTTGAAATAAATTATTTTAAAATCGTGACTATTCAGTAGAATCCATTTTTGAGAGTGCTGTTCACGTAGCTAACTTTGAGATGTTTGAGGGTTTTATTTTATTTCATTTAGAAAATAAAGCCCATTAACATTTTGGATTTGTGCTGGAAACAGTGTTGATAATACAGGGATGTTTTCAGTATTGCTGAGTAGGGCTTACAAACAGTCAAGGCCTTTTCTGCTTCTCACACTGCCCCACCAGCGATAAACGAAATATGCATATACCTATTAGATCTTCTACTTTCTTCTTCTGATTGCAGTGAATTCCACCATGAGTGAGAAATCCAGAAAATTATTTTTTTGTTGTTTTGCTTTGGTCTTCATTTATTTGGTAAATACTTCTATTCATAAACAGAAATTGTTTTAAGACAGCAAAACTAATGCATCGCATATCCTATGTCCACATTTACCGGAAGAGCATTAATTACGCTTATTTGCTGGTGAAGTGTGTGTGTGGGGGGGGTCAGGACTGCTCTGCCCGAGGGGTGCCAGTGAATAAAGGGGCCCCAAGGGGCCGATCAGATTGTCAGACTTTGGGATGGGAAGCAGAAGCACAGAGAGGTGACCCAAAGTGACACACCGTAAGGCAGCAGCAGCGCCTGACGGCAGCGCAGAGGAGATGTAATCCAGGCCTCCTGACTTCACACCTAATGCCCTTTTTCCTGGGTGACAACACATCCCCCCCACCAAAACCAAAGCTAAAGCTTTATCTAGGCCTGTTAGCTCTCTCTGGGTTGTGCAGTCCACCCCCAGCCCCGATCTCTGCACTCCCCTGCACCCCAGCGCCTGAGCCCTTCTGCAGGGGCTACACAAGGCCCCCGTCCGTAGTTACGTCTCAGTAACTGTCGCATGGATCTCAGAATCTCTTGGCTCAAGGTGCCACCAGAAGGGTGCTTTTCTGGCAGCATTGTGCTGAGGCTTTCATTTTATATTATTTGTGTTATTCTGTGTCACGGAGGCATCCCAAAAGTCAATTTAGGTGGACAACAAGTTCCAAACTGGACTTTTTTCTAGCGGGAAATGTATAGCAAATAAACTGACTAGAAATAGAGTTTATAAAAATCGTGTAGCTCTCCGACAACATAAACCACAGATTCAGATACCAGGTGAGGAGATTATTGGGGTATGACCGCATAAGAATACCAAGAATCCACAGTGTACATGCATTCACTCACTGGAAACAAAACTAGAGGCCTCTCACTCATGGGTACCCAGAAGAAATAATCGCTTGCCTGGGTTGGGCAAAGGCTCACTCGAGGATATTACCAGAAGAGAAAAACAACCACTCACCAAACGAGGAGGTGAGGCGCTCTCAATCCCAGGAAGCCTTCTCAGATGGTGTCCCAGTCTAAGGGGAGGGCTCCAGTTCACAGACTCGCTGCTCTGAGAAGACCACTCCATGGGGGTTTTCTGTGGGGCCCTGTTTTATAGCCTGGTCAGATCCGGCTGTGGGCGTTACAACATAGTCCAGAAGCTTCTCAGCTTCTCTGGGCACCTTCTTTGTTGAGGACCCTGTCAATCGACTGCGGGTCCCAGCCCTCCTGCCCCCCCAGCTGATGGAGGTGAAGTCACCCTGCCCCGGGGTAGGGGACAATGTGACTGTCAGCACCTTGCTGCCACCCCAGATGTGTACGTGGGGACGGGCGCAATGGGGCACAAGAGGTGCTAAGGAGCCATCAGCTCTCCTATTGGAGGCTCTGGATCCCATCAGGGGTGTGCAACTGCCACATCCTGTGGTTCTTCTGCATATCCAGAACGGTGAACATCGCATTCACAGTGACAGCGCTGACAGGACTCCTGCTCTGAGGAGTCTGGGATATTAGGGTACACAGATAGCAATAAACATGTAATTTTAACATTTCTTTTGCTTTATGATAGACAGTTTGTATGGGCTTTGGTTGGCTTCAGTGAGATTTGCTATCACATTAATATAATGAGATTAAACAATGGTAAAAGGCCATTAAGGCTGGAGGATCAAAGCTTCAAAACTTCGCTTAGGAGATGCCTAATAAGCTAGCAAAAGGCCTAAATGTTTGAATTCAGCCCCTTTGGCATACCTTCCGTGATAACACTTTCACTACCTGACCATAAACTACTTTTTCCAGAGGCTTTCTGCTTCATTCAGAGTACAGCTGATTCTTTTCAACATTAGTATTGCAAGATATTAGTGTGGGAGAGGGGTGCGAAAGGCAGGGTGTGCAGGAGGAAATCATCTGGCACACTGGCAAGGGTTGGTTATTTCAGGTGTAAATGTGGCAGAAGTGAAGCCCTGAAATCCAAACATCTCCAGAAACAGAAAGGACGAAGGTTCTTTTATAATAGTTGTTAATATAGGAAAAACTAATGACAAATGAGTTTTAGCATAAGTTTCAAGAAAGGTCAATTTTTAAACTGGCAGCCAAGCATTCATTTTGCTAGATTCAAATTAATGTAATTAGCTATTTCTGGAACTCAGCATTCATTCTCTCTCTTGACTATAAACAAATGAATTAATCCAAATCTTGTTCTGGCCTTCATTGATGTCTTTTGGCCCGATTTTAGTTTAGTAAATGAAAGGACCTACACAAAACAAACTTTTTGGAACTAAATTCATAATAAAATGCAACTAGCTAAAAGGAGCATTCAAGTGCAGACAAACTGAGATACCTCAAGTTATCTTACTTCCAGTTATGAAATCCCTACATAACCAGTCTATTTCTTTCATAATTGGGTATTATGAAGTTCTCTGTGTAATGACAGAGAAACATTATGTGCAGCAACCACTTGTTATGGCTATTCCATTCCTGGAATTTTGTTCAGAGGGGAGGTTGACCCCATTAGCAGCAAAACAAGGCAACCTACTGCATTTGATTTATAGCCCCTCACTTTGCAGATGTGGAAGGGTTGGAGGGAATCGCCTGCAGCTTCATTACCCAGCAGTGCAAAGTAGCTGGACTTTGTGAATTAAAGAAAAAGCCTAGTTTTCAAAACAGCCTTTTAAAATTTGGTTTTTGTCTGAAATGTAAGTTGAGAAGGCCTGTACACAACTGCACAAGGACTACACGAGTTGTGCTGATTACATGTCCCTGGAGAGCCCAAGAAAACAGGAAAGGGAGCCAGCCAAGAGGCATATTTAAGAGAAGGTTCACAAACTTCCCTATTACCTTTGGGAGTGCTTCCAAACTCTAAAGCTGAGGAAAAAGAACCTGTAATTGGCAAAATAAATAATCTGCACTGTACAATACGTGATGTCTCAGGATGATTTGTGACATTTAGTAATACCATATGTCATGAACAGCACCGAGGGAATAATCCACAGAAATACAGCTGGTTGAAAATTGCTCCCAAGACCATTTCTAAATGAACAATGAAATAAAAATTTTGCCCATTTTATAAGCGTTGTAGCACAAAAAACTGTTTTCTGATCACAAAAGAGATATTGCAAAAGGGAAATAGTCTCAAAAATATTCTTACTGGAAATTCCTTGACAGAGATAATTTAGATATTTTTCATAATTTGTTATTTTAATTTTGAAATTGTTATAGCTGGAATAAGTCAATCCTATGATACTGTTCTTTATTAGTAATTAAACTTAGAGTGGTTTTGCCATTGTATATATGCAAGAAAGGCAAGTTTAGTATTTTACTTCCTCCAAATGGCTATATACAGATAGTACTTACAATTAATTTTTCACAGATGATAACCTGATTGTACCCAGCTTAAACTTGATCTATATGGAAAGGCATGTGCATTAATCAAGAGACTTCAGGTGTATTTACATTTTTTTCTGCTCAGCACTAGTCATCTGTGGGGGACATTACCTATAAACAGTAACACGGAAAAGGCTTTTATCATGCATTGCCCACTGTTTGTAATTTTTTTAAAGAGACCTAGTGGAAAAAAGATTTTTCTCTGTATTGGAAATTTCCTTTGCCAAAGAGTTACTTTTAAAATTTATTTCTTTAACCATCTCGAGAGGTTGATAATGTCTAGCAAAAGTAAAATTAGTATTTATTGACCATAAATCTGTAGCTCTACCATGTATGCTTTTATTGGTAATACTTGCCAGGAGAAAAATGTTCTCTCTGTTACCTGAGCCATGCATAACCTTCTAAGTAACTGTAGTTAATGTCATACAATGAAAGGTGATGTAATTAAAAGCATTTATGGACTATGGTGAAAGGAGAAATGGACTTTTGCAATGCTATTTTTCTCACTAGAATAAAAGAGGAAGCCAAAATTTGCTTCTAATGAAGAATTTGTGTCTTCATAGCAGACTTGCGCTACAGCGCATTTCAGCCAGATTTGAGGGACTGTCACTGTGTGGGAAGGACAATATCGGTAGTGAACTGAGGCACTACCTGCTGATTTCTGGTTCTTTTTGTGTCATCATTTACTTTCTACCACAGGTTACATCCTTGCTGCTACTATGCTCTATTTTTACCATCATTTATGCAATCTAATAAACATGCCAGCAGTACAATTGCAGTAAAGTCTGCTTATTCTTGCCTTCAAACCTGTAAATGCATTGTGGATAATGCCCATATACATTCCAGCATTAGCTCAGACCTAAATCTTCATGAATTTTCATCCTATCTCTCAGCAATGCTACCACTGCTACAGACCAAACGGCGTCTTCTGCATGTGTATACTTCCTGGGGACTGCAGGAGAAAATATGCAGGAGAAAACATGGCCCAGAGCCTAGGCAGGGAATGTCACGAGTCTGTGTTTGTGCAAAAGAAATGCTTGGTCTATCATGGGAGCTCTTAAACACTACGTAAATAAAATACAGTGCAGCAAGGGAAAGCTGCAGTGCATGAAATCAGAATAAGATCTATTTGAAAATTACCATCTGGTTTCCTGTTACATGTTTTCCCATTCTAATCCAGATTACATCTTTATTAACTTAGACATGTATGCATGGCTTTCATAGAAGTACAATATCATCATCTGGCCACACAGATGTCTACCTGGGCAAGGGAAAAAAAAGTATAATCCCCCAAATCCCTCCTTCAGCTGTATTCTCACCAGATCACCATTGCACACATTTTCATTGACTTAAACCTGGATTCGCCTCTCCCCAGACCACATTCTTTCTAGTGTGCCCCAAAGACCAGCACTGGGATGTCCCCACTGGTACATGGATGCTTCCTAGGGCACACATCCAAATGCCCTGAAGGCGTCCTGTATGCAGAGGCTCCGCCACCCTGAGTCTGCTGATGAAAGACATTTCAAGGGCAGTAGGCATGCAAAGCAGTCAGCCTTTCAAGAAACTATGTTCCCTTCCACTGCTGCCAGTGCAGTTAAATGGAGAAATTACTGCTTAATATGATGGTAGAATGGTGACAGACCATTGCCCACCTCAGCTCAGCAGAGTAATGAACTGCTCCACTGTTGGAGATGTTTTTATGTGCATATGGCAAGAATAACATTTTGCACACAAAAGCAGGATTTCCCCAAACTTAGTTTAAGCAGCCTCACTACTCTGACTATGAAATTTGCCAGTGTATTTGAAGAAATGAAACTCTCCTCTCCAGGTTATATCCTGCAAAGTCTCTGGCAGAGACTTTCCTGCCATGGTGTGTCCAGGAAAGCAGCACCTCGGGAGGGCTCTGAGGAGGTGAGCTTCATGCCATCCACTTCGCAAAAAAATACTTAGAGCCCACTTCTGATGATACCGCTGTAATTTTTGCCTTGTACCTAAAGGTTTTACACTTCCATTCCGAAATTAAATATTTAAATTCTTGTTCTTTTCTGTACTTACCTGGCAAGATGTGAACTCTTGCAAATAGAGGGGAGGACTCCAGGGCAGTGGAGTATTTTATCTCAGCACATTGTGTGCCAGGCTCTATGTCAGAAGGCTATTTTGGCAATATCTCTACGGTTGATGAAGAAAGACTTATGCCTCATCTTTGCACTTGCTTGGGAGAGACCCACCCACCACCATCATTGTGATATGGAGTTCTCAGGAAAAACAAAAGAAAGTATTATTTGTTAAAGATTAATTTGGCTTATGGCAGGTCTTTACCATTGGGGTGAGAGAGGAGGTACAGGAGAGCCTTTGCTCTTTGCCTTTCAACTAATAAATGGTAATAACAGCCTCTGGGAGCACCATGCCCAAGTCTTCTCCATAGATGCCCTGAGGTGTCCCCACATCTTGGCATAACTTTTCCTCTGAAATTTCCCTGCCTCTCTCACTTTGGGGCCCCTCATCACAGCCCCAGCTGGAGCCTCCCTCCCAGGCAGCCCCAGGCCCAGCACAGGTGTCCCAGCACAGGTGTCCCAGCACAGGTGTCCCAGCACAGGTGTCCCAGCACAGGTGTCCCAGCAGGGCACTGCTCCCACCCACTGCTCCCTGACCTTGCCCACAGTGGGCACTTGCCAGAGGACAGCGATTCCTGACTTGTCAGGCGCAGACACACTTGGGAAAGCCACGCTCAGCACCTTAAGGGGTGAAGCACCATGAGTCTGCCCATCACCCTCACCCAGACCAGCTTACAGAGAGGACCTCTTCTCCAGAGCCACTGAAGTGGCTCTTGGCCCCTTTCTAAAGGAACTTCACACTGATCCCTGAAGATGGTAGTGGTACCTCCTCCACACTCAGCTCCTCTCTTGGCCACTTTTGAGAAACTTCCCCTTGTTGCATGGGCAAGTGCTGGTTTATGGATGCAGAAGTCAGAACTGTGCAAGTTTATGTATTTGTAAAGTTTTTTACTCCTTCTTAAACCACCAAAGAGTGGTTAAAAGCTCATAACTGAGGTTTAAAAGGGACAGGAGAGATCCGCAAAAAAATGCTTATGGTAGTCTTCTATCACAACTTTATACAGAAGGTTCCTTTAAAAAAATCCTATCATTTGTAAAATGAACAAGTATTTCCCCCCTCAGAGTATATTCTACAAGCATTACCTCATAATAGTTTCAGCTTTGGTGTAGAGTTTATGTTATAGTAGAACAAACACCTGAGCAAAGTAAACATGCCTTACCTGGCTCTAAGAAAAGGAAAACCAGAAAAGCAGTGTTTTTCTCCCTTGTGATGTTTTTCCTCCAGGGTATATTTTTTTCTCCTAGTACCTAATCAAAAAGGCTGCTTAACACTTTGGTGTTAAGGTATGGCTCCCCCATCAGAGAACTGTTGGGCAGAAGACAACAAAGATGTTTCCTTTCCCTTCTAACCATATTTTTTTCCAAGGCAAACCATAATTTGGCAGGCTACATGATTTGGGTGTCAAAAGGAGGCATTTGCAATGTCCCACAGTGGCCACGGCTTCGTGGGATAAGCTGTTGTGGTGGCCTCACTCCTGCAACCTAGACAGTGCTGTGAGAGCTGAGAGTCTGCCAGGCCACGTCATCCCACCTTCCAGCTAGCACAGACACACCGTGTCCAGTCTTGCCTGATACAAGCCCACAACATTTCCAGCACTATAACTTGCTGCAATACTCAGTGGGAGTCTTAATTTAGCTCTCACAAGTGAGGAACACTTGTGCACTCAAACCAGTGATATTCAGGCATGTCTCCAGAAATATAATATTCTTCTCAAGAATGATATTCTCTAATATTTAGATTTGCAAAGTGATAGCAGTATAGCCCAAATGAACAATTAAAATTTGGCAGACTACTTTTCAGTACCCATTTAAAATAACAAGAACTACATCAGAGTTTTAACATTTCACTATCTGTAGTCATCAAAGGATGATGTCTAAAAAATTAGCATTTTAGGAGAAGGTCTTTGATAGCCAGCAATAAAATCCTCATACCTAGCCTGAAATCATTCCCATCTGCATTCTTTGTTGGCTTATAATTTATGAAGTCTCATTAATAAAATCAGACAGATAGTAACCACACCTAAATCTTCATCTTAACGCAAAACAGACTCCACATAATTAGGGTACCAGCTATTATTTTACCTCTTTGCTCTGCCCCTCCTGCATTAGTATGATTCGCAGTTCAAGAGGGAAAGAGTCAAAGACTTTTCACAATATATTGCTTTAATCTCACCTTATGCTTTGTCGGTGCCTTCTGAGCAAACTAGGTTCTGATTATCCCTTCATTGGGAGGTGACTGATTAGCAGCTTGATTATATGGATCATGTGCAGGAAAAAAAAAATGGTCACTTCAGCTACAGTTTTGCCTGCTAAAGGACTTAAAGAGTGTTTTTCCTATGGTATCAACAGAATTCATAGAGCAAGACTCGTACGGCAGATTTTTTTCCAACATATGCAGTGCCACTGGGCACAGTACGTGAGGGAACATGACTATTTATTGTGAGTATACTGCAGAAGTCAGGGAGCACAAAGGGTAAGGAAAGATTACTGCAGCAGAAGTTGGCTTGGGCTATTTTCCAACACTGAGACTATGCAGTATAGAACATCCTTTTGTAAATATGACCTTTATAATGTATTGCATTAGCCTACTAATGCCATGAGGAATGTTTTATTTGGGTTTATGCAGTTTTAACAAAGTCTGGTAAGGAAGTATCCATCATTTATTACTTCTGATGGAATATTTTGTTTCAATAAATCAACATTTCAATAGAAAAATGCCTACAGAAAATGGTATTTCACAAAAAAAAAAAAAAAAGGAAATAAAAAGGGCAAAGTTCATAGCTTTCAGGTGGTGAATGAAAATTTTCTATCTGGAATTACAGATCAACTTACATCTGGGAAGGATAACATGGTCCCCACCTCTTCTGTGATCCTGGCTCCCTCGGCACAAGCACCCCTCAGTGCACCTGCATGGATGGTGTTGAAGCTGCCGCCTTGCCAAGCAGCCAGCTTGGCCATGGCTTGCTACGGCAGGGAGCCTGCTTCACATCACCCATGGACATGCAGCAGAAACTGAGCACTGTACTCATGGGACACAAGCCGCAGTGAAGTCTCCCCCATGTCCGTGGGAGGAGTGCGTGCTGCCCAGTGCACGTGCAGCTCACCAAAACCCAAGGCTGCCTCTTCACCAGGGACCGTGAGACCACAGCTGCAGGCCAGGTGAAATGGTGGCCCCTTCAGCAGTGCCTGAAAATACTCACTGGAAGAGAGGAGTCTCCCCATCGCCAAGAGCAAGGATTTGCCTGTACTTACACGTTCACCTCAGCCATTTCAAAACTGGAAAAGCCACCATTTCCTCGTAGTTAATGGTCTCTTGTCCACCTCAGTGCTCAGTCAAAGCAACTGGCTTACAAAGAAGCTGAGAAGAAGATAATAACAGAGTAGCTGTTGCCTGGGATGTGACCACAGGTGATCCCCATGATGGGTCTAACAGGGTCTTATTTCCTATCTAATCAGTAATTAGCAGGCCAATGTTATGAGGGTATGTGGCATTAGTAAATAAGGGTTTAAAAAGAGGGAAAAAACCATTTCCTCTTATTGGATTTTGGAGCAGGGAGATGAAAAGCAGAATGACTGCCAATACTTCATTGTGTTAAATTTTGTAAACTTGGCATCATGTTCTGAAGTAAAATTTTTAAAGCAACTTATAGAAAACGTGAAAGCTGACAATCAGTCAGATGTATGCAAGAAGATAATAGTATCAGCATAGACCATATCTTAACACCTGTCCACTCCAGCGCTGGCAGAAGTAGCCATATTTCTCTTCTGATCCTAAGAAATAATACTGTGAAAGCAATATTTAAAATAAATTGTAAACAATATTTAAATAAATTTAATTATTGACAAATTGCTCATAATCAGAAAAAAAGCAAAATAGTCCCACCATCATCTGATGTAATACTGGTTTGGAAGACAGTAGCTGATACTGAAGTTGCCACAGTAGTGTTTTTAGGTTTAGATTAACTGCAAAGGCCTTCTGCCAGCATTTTGGAGGTTCTCTGCCACGTGTTCAGACCCCGAAGTTTTAACAGAAATTAATAACAATGTACCTGCATGTCAGCTACCTACAATAGTATATAGAATATGGAAAGAGTGCAAAATATGACTAGGAAAACACATCCGAATCTGAGTCTGCGGGATTGCACTTGTCTCAGGCACCTTTTGTCTGTGAGTGATACTGTGTAGGGGATGACTGGGGTTTGTCTCATGCACTGAAATTTTTACAAGTTAGATATCTGCCCTGTGCAGTCTCACGGAAATGCGATGAATAGTGGGAACTTACTGCAATGCTATGGACAAGTTTGAATCTTCTTGGCAACAGCTGTGCAGTCACTCCTGCGAAGGAACAATTGCCTTAGCACTTAATCAGACAATATGTTGTTTATGACCAATATAACATTAGTATGTGATAGCACATGTGGTCTGACAGGGTTGTCCCTTGAACTGTGAAACTGGATTGCAGCACTAGTAGAAGTATTGAACATTGTAGTTCATAATAAATATCCTTGAATTTTTCTTTAAACAGCCCAAGAGGCTTTGAAAGCATTAGCATTTCAGGGTGTTCGATTTGCAGTTCCAGAGTAAGAGGGAAAACTATAGCTGAGAAACTATTTTGGATGCTTTATGAAAAGTTTAAAGAAAGCAGACTTCCCATTAAATCAAAGTAGTAGGTAAAGATGTGCATTGGCAATGAGAAAGCTGAGATTTGCTTCAGTGCCAAGGAAGTATTAGCTCCTGTAAAGGGTGTACCACTAGTCCTCAGAAACCCGTTTCAAAGAAGAATTCAAGTTTAATAACAATAATTTTTGAATAGTCACATACAGAATTCCCAAAATTAGTTAGACAGATGATTCATTGAGAGCAGACTGTACCATTATAACTCAAATCTTTAAAGCCTGTTGTCAAAACCATCATTATCTCAGCATTTGAGTGTGCCATGGGTGATGCTATCACACCAAGTAGACATATCATTTAGAAGCTTATTGATCCACTTTTCTGAGTATATGATATCAGGCTACAGAAGGTGCAGTGCAAATAGCACAGTTCACGCATCATAAGGCAGGAACACTTTAATTCCACCGGTCTCAGTACAAAATAGCAAATTTAATCAACTTCATAGTCATGACAGACCATTTGGCCCATGTGTTTCTCAGCCTAACACATCAAACCTTTTTTGTTCCCAGCTGTGCCCTGACCAGTACTGTCTGTGCTGGTGTGAGCTGCCGGCCCTGGTGAGCAGCTCTATCGCTCCGGCAGCGGCTGCTAATGCAAGTGTGAAGAGCAGCATGTACAGCGGCTGGCAAGGAACTCTGCGAGTAAATCATCGTCTGCTGGTCAAGGCTGCTGTAGCCAATAGCTATATCAGGACAATATGTATTATATTAATTGGGTATGTATTAACTGAAGCGCAGGATCTCTTCCAGCCTTTGTAGAAAATCCTTCTGATGAAAAAGAAAAGCCTTTTATGTCACCAGCTCACCAAATAACCATCTCATTCAAAACATCAGTGCTGCTCTCCTAAATTCCTGCATTATTTTCCATGCTACAGGGCACGTGTTGACTGGCAGCAGCCGAGATGTGCTACAAGCCATCTAAGAAGCATGAAAAGTGGCATCAGACTGTGTGAGCCTGCAATAATCCACTAATCTTTTTTAACACATTCTTTTGTTTAGGCAGACTTTGGTTATTAGATTTAACACATTTCATATATTACAAACTAAATCATTACTGTGTAGCTGGCTAATCCTCAGTTTGAGGAAGGATTGGTTTTTGCACTCATATAGAAAGGCTGTCAATGGGAGCACTGAAGCTCTTTGTTTCTAAGTGTATGATATTCTTTAACAACATTATCAGAGACTTGATGTCAATGATAGATACATTTACTTGAAGGGGAAAGTGTATGTACTGTGAGCACAAAACTGCATCACAGCCAAGGATCAAAGTAGAACTGAGTTTTGTTCTCTGTGAAACATTCACTTGTGTGCTCGGAGTTAGACAATAGGTCTGTTCTAGTCGGCATTTAAGCATTTCTGTAGAGGTAAAAGTAGAATCGTTGAATCATTTAGGTTGGAAAAAGATCTTAGGGACCATCAAGTCCAACCGTTAACCTAACACTGGTAAGTTCACCAATAAACCATGTCCCCAAGAGCCACACCTACATTACTTAATAAAGTCAGGAATACAACTACAGGAGAAATAATAATTTACATCTATTTGGGTACATTTATGCCTAAACAATAAAATGAACAAATATTAAAATCAGAAGGATGTATTTTCCTGGTAAGCATTCACAGAACAGCCTACTTTTGATGAACTGTGTAGTATTTTCCTTAAAATATCATTCGCTAACTTGAAAAAGCAATGCCCACTAGATGTTGCAGAAGTAACCAACATTTTTTACAGGTTTCTAGACTATAAGAAAGTAGGTTATAATGAGGTCACTGAAAGTCAGTTATTAACATTGGCTTTCTGGTGAGCATCTCTTAACTAGGTCCTTTAAGTATATTTTTCTTTTTAAGTTCTCAGAATGAAGTTTCACTATTTCTTTCTGATGTCTGACTTTTAATCACTGCTCAAGTCACTGAAAGACTTTCAATTTTTATTAACAGAACTGAAATCATTACCAGGTAAAAATGATGCTTTGGCCAAGACACCATGGTAGAATGTCATTTCTTTTTTGCTGTTCCTTTTTCACCTGTGAATGAACGATGAAAGTCCAGGAGGTACCTGTTTCCCTTCTAAACAGGGATCTGGGAGAGATTTTGAGGGACTCATTCCATATCAGTTGTTTCAGAAGTATGTTTCTACAAGATCAGGCCTTTTTAATCTGCCTATTTAAATATGCACTTAGATATTTAATTCTAAGTTGCACGCATTCATTCTTGTTAACTGGATGCACAGAAGTCACTGATAAATTCAAATGATGCTAGTTCAAAAACGTGCACAGAACTTTACATTTTGTGAAAAGCTTCTAGCAGCCATGGCTGCAGGCCTTATACAAAACTAAAATAAGTCTTAATAAGTTATTATCTAGATAATGACCTTGAATAACATTTTTACTCCTTCATTGATGTAACCATTTTATAATCAGATTTGTTTTCCTCTTGCACACCATATATTGAAAATAGTCACTTCAGCTTCTGAAAGAAAACGATCATGAATGTAATCTAACGCCTAGGACATTATAACACTTTTTCTTGGTAAATCAGACCTAGATAGGAATGATTACAAACCCTGAAACTTGCTGTACTGTCCACATGATGAGATCTCAGTACAGGGTACTTAAATAGTGGTGCTTTATCCTGAAAGTCATGGGAATTTTCCTGCTAAAATGCAATTCTCATGATGATAACAGTACGCAAAAACACCTGTGTGGTTGATCAGCCAAAACTTTGTATCACATTTAGACCATATTTTAAAACTTAGTGAAAGACTTCAGTTATATGCAGATCTGGGGGTTCTGCTTTGCTCGGTAATGATTTCACCCAGTGGGGATGTTAATTTGCACACATTATTCTATTATCTTGCCTCTCTACAAGCTTTAATCGCTTGAGTGCAATATTGCATGAATGTAGTTAGACTGACTTCAGACATGAATTAGTTCATGCACAGACAGTGCAAAAATCATTGCATTTTGGAGCTCTGCAGGTTGCCTCCACGCATATTTTTTTCCATATTGGCCCTTGTAGATTTTTATTACAGTCTATGCCTCCTAATACTATACTGAGCCCTTTACCCCACAAGATTCCCATTGATGCATTTGATATTAATCAGAATTATTAATCAGTAACTTGTCCCACATCAGTACATACCAGCGTTTGTACATGTAAAAATGCAATTGATTTTATTCACTCCAAAACGGAGATGGATTTTAAGGGTAGCAAAATTGAGCCAAGTAGCAGAAATAAAAATCTGACCTAGCGTTTGTTCTTTTATTTAAACAAAATTGGTCAGTTTTTTGTACTGACTGGAGGGGAGAGGTGAGAGAATGTGGAAGTCGTTTGATGACAAAAGTAGAAATTTCTCTTCATCCAAATACTGCTTGGGTAAGGGCTAGCATAAGTTCCACATGAATCGGCCATTTTCAAAAGTATCAAACTAACTTAATCTCACCTCACTAGTCCCAGGCTTGTCTCACAGTTAAGGTGCCAACAATATCAAATACCGGTACTTGCTCGCTAGAAGTCAATCCTGCTCTATCTTTTGTATCCCCTGCAAAGTGGGTTTCTGAACCAGACCCCAGAGATGGGGTCACAGTGTGAAAGATGCCAGTCCCTGGTCAGCCGGTCTAACAGGAGCCGCTGTGCAGAGGTGGCAATGCACCATCAGTGCCCTCTGTCAGGAGGAAGACAGTTTCTTACCGGTGTTTCGTGACTCTGATACAGAGAGCCTGAAGACCTAGAATCGCTGATTCTGGTTGCAAGAAGGTGTTGTCCATAAGAATGATTAGTTTGTTGTTTTATCGCAATCTGTTAGTGCAACACAGAGCACCCTACAGGCACAAATTACAGTCCTCACTGTAGTCATAAACCATTGTAATCAAAATTTCAAAAGATATTGGGCAGGTATCCAGCATTAGATCCACCTTTCTTTAGGAAGAGTCTCTCTACCAACTTGCCCTACCCCAATTCACTGTGAGCTAATCTCTCTCCACCCTGAATAACAGCACTAATTAAGAAAGTTTCCAGCTAATTACATTTCATACTGCTGCTTAGGTTGACCTAATTTGTGTTTGGCAGGCTCTGTAAGGAAAGTTACTCAGTGAAGAATAAGATACTTTGTTGCAGTAAACAACTCAATGCATGCGATATCTGGGCAATCCAAAGTAGACATTTTTATCTCTTCAAAGGTAAAAAAAAAACCCCAAACAACAAAATAATGCTTCTGTGTTGTTAATTTTATAAGCATTTTCTAGGGCAAAATTAAATGGGGTATTTGTTGAAGCACAAATATTGCCAGAGATGTGTGCCGAAAAACTGGTGAATCATTTCCTGTTTGCTGCATTGTCGCTTCACAGCTTTCCCCCAGCCAGGGGAATGATGTTGCCCAAAACAACCTACAAAGCACATCTGGGCACCAAGTTTCATTAGATCTTCCGGATCCCTCTTGGCCATGGAGGGCTGTACATGGCGCCGTGCACACCGAGCTGCGTGCTGGTGCAGGCAGTGCGGCCGGGGCAGGGAGCGGACAGAGCCGTACAGGGATCGACACACACCCAGCCTTGCCCTTTCACAGAATCACAGAATGTTAGGGATTGGAAGGGACCTCAAAAGATCATCTAGTCCAATCCCCCTGCCAGGGCAAGAACACCTAGATGAGGTTACACAGGAAGGTGTCCAGGCGGGTTTTGAATGTCTCCAGAGAAGGAGACTCCACAACCTCCCTGGGAAGCCTGTTCCAGTGTTCCATCACCCTGACTGAGAAGAAGTTTCTTCTCAAATTTAAGTGGAACCTCTTGTGTTCCAGTTTGAACCCATTACCCCTCGTCTTACTGTTGGTTGTCACCAAGAAGAGCCTGGCTCCATCCTCGTGGAACCCACCCTTTACATATTTATAAACATTAATGAGGTCACCCCTCAGACTCCACTTCTCCAAGCTAAAGAGACCCAGCTCCCTCAGCCTTTCCTCATGAGGGAGATGCTCCACTCCATCATCTTTGTTGCCCTGCGCTGGACTCTCTCCAGCAGTTCCCTGTCCTTCTGGAACTGAGGGGCCCAGAACAGGAAACAATATTGCAGATGAGGTCTCACCAGGGCAGAGTAGAGGGGAAGGAGAACCTCTCTCGACCTACTAACCACCCCCCTTCTAATACACCCCAGGATGCCATTGGCCTTCTTGGCCACAAGGGCACAGTGCTGGCTCATGGTCATCCTGCTGTCCACCAGGACGCCCAGGTCCCTTTCACCTACACTGCTCTCTAATAGGTCATTCCCCAACCTATACTGGAACCTGGGGTTGTTCCTGCCCAGATGCAAGACTCTACATATTCCCTTATTATATTTCATTAAATTTTTCCCTGCCCAACTCTCCAGCCTGTCCAGATCTCGCTGGATGGCAGCACAGCCCTCTGGTGTGTCAGCCACTCCTCCCAGCTTGGTGTCATCAGCAAACTTGCTGATAGTACACTCAATTCCCTCATCCATGTCGTTGATGAATATATTGAATAATACTGGTCTTAGTACTGACCCCTGAGGCACTCCACTAGATACAGGCCTCTAACCAGACTCCGCCCCATTGACCACGACTCTCTGGCTTCTTTCCTTCAGCCAATTTGGAGTCCACCTCACTACCCGATCGTCCAGTCCACACTTCTTCAGTTTATCTGTGAGGATGCTGTGGGAGATGGTGTCAAATGCTTTGCTGAAGTCAAGGTAGACCACATCCACCACTCTGCCTTCATCAATCCACCTTATAATGTCCTCATAAAAGGCTATGAGGTTGGTCAAGCACGACTTCCCCTTGGTGAAGCCATGTTGACTGCCCCTGATGACCCTCTTATCCTTGATATGTCTTAAGATGGCACCAAGGATAAGGTGTTCCATCACTTTCCCAGGGACGGAGGTGAGGCTGACCAGTCTATAGTTGCCCGGGTCCTCCTTTACTGCAAATCTGCACGATGGGAGGTGGCACTGACTCGGTGATGCAAATGACTTAGAATCATAGAATGGTTTGGGTTGGAAGGGATGTTCAAACGTCATCTGGTCCAAACCCCCTGCAATAAGCAAGGACATCTTCTACCCAGATCAGGTTGCTCAGAACCCCATCCAGCCTGGCCTGGAATGTCTCCAGGAATGGGACATCTACCACCTCTCTGGGCAACCTGGACCAGTGTTTTAACACCCTCATTGTAAAAAATATTTTCCTTATATCTAGTCTGAATTTCCTCTCTTTTAGTTTAAAACCATTACCACTTGTCTTATCATAACAGACCCTGCCCAAAAGTCTGTTCCCATCTTTCTTATTGGCCTCTTTTAAGTACTGAAGGGACGCAATAAGGTCACCCTGGAGCCTTCTCTTCTCCAGGCTGAACAACCCCAACTCTCTCAGTCTTTCCTCATCACTTGATGAACCACACTGTCTCTTTGATGCTGCAGATAATAAATTGTTAGGGGGGAGAGTGAGCATTAAGCTTCTTTCCTGGCTTACCTGGCATGTGGATTCCCATTGCAGTCCAACACAGGGATCTTCAGCAGCTCTTTACACCCACACAAAGTGCTACTGAAGTTGAGCCAGGAATGATACAATTGCATTAGCAGGGCCTAAGCCTGAACAAGAGTCATGACGTGTGGCTGCACTATGTCACATGAAGGAATAAAGGTATCATACTCAGAGTAGCTCACTGCTCACTTTGCTGAGGCGCAGCTTGAAGGTCAGTGGCAAATATACAGTCACAGAAACATTGGTCAAAAGAAGCTTGCAAAGATCATCAACTCCAGCCTCTCTCTGGAAGCGGGACTGCCACCAACACTGGTTGATCAGGTCAGCTGTGACTTTGGTCAAGTCCTGGAATCATCCAAGGACTGAGATTCCACAGCCTCCCCAGGCAACCTCTCCCAGGGCTGCACTACCCTCTTCGTGAAAACGCTTATTGTAATGTCCAACCTGAACCTCCAGTTTGTGGCTATACCTGCGCACGTCAAAATCCTCACTAAATTCAATATCTACTCCATCCAGCACTCTCCTCCCATCAATATAGGCAGTCATTTCATCATAGGCTGCAGTCACGTTTTTCAGGGAGGATTTGCCCTTGGTGTACCTTTCCGTCCATATGTGATTTGAAGTGATTTCCAAGAGGACATGCTACATGATCTTTCCAGAGACTGAGGTGAGCCTCGCTTGCCTACAGTTCCTCCTCCAAGGTCCTCCTTCTTGCCTTGCTTAAAGATGGATTTAACATTAGCCTTTTTCTAGTAAGAATCAGAGATCTCACTCCCTCAGTTTCTCCATGGTTTTCAGCTCAGCACTTGTTTAGTAACTTTTCTAAAAGCCTGTCACAAGGACCGTGTTTTATACATGCTCTACAGACTCGCATCAATTCAAAATCATTCCTGATACTATTCAAGATACCAATTTTCCCTTATAGAGCATGTCACTCAAGTCCTTTATTTACTTCATTTAGACACAGCTGCCTGGTTGGAGCATGAGTAGAGAACCATTGAAAGGGGGGATAGTTATGCAGAGAGAAAATTAACATAGGCTGATGATAAGCACTGGCTATCTTCTTTTCACTGAATAAAGGTTGAAATTTTCAGCCTTTAAGACAAATGTTTCAAAACTTGGCTATTTGTTACTTTACTATAGGAGCCCTGCACTTTTTCATCTTCAAGGAGGGGGGACTATAGACTGCTTAGTGCTTTTGCAACCAACTTGCTATAATGTAATTTACACTTGATTTTCAGGTACTAACAGTTTTATGGTAGGAGCATTTTCTAAATTACAGCAAATGAACTTAGTGGCTATTATGTTTTACTTACGTTAAATTGTCCCTCCCAAAATAGAGTTTATTTTACATAACTTAATGCTTTGGACATGCAGAATGCATTCATACATTATATAGTTGAGGGTAAAAATCCAGGAAACACTCCTTATATGTCTTCACCTTGTCATTCATCTATCACACAATAATAAGGAAGTTAAATAACAGTTGGCATATAGGAATTTACATCACAGAAGGATTTTTTTAATATAACAAGTGTTTCCTTAGTCTCCTAAGTCCCAAATCTGGTTCTTGCATTTTCTACTTGCTGTATATCTGATGTAAAAGTCAAATGGTTGTTGCCTTCCTATATTCCTTCTATCTCTTCTGATATCTAAAATCCCTATCTGAAATGACAACATTAAAAAATGAAATTGCAGAAGCTGACAAGGGCAATCAATCATATTTACCTAGGTTATTTTAGTAAATAGACTTCCCTCTGACAAATCAAGCATGAAATGAATTAATGGAATTAAATTAATTGTATGTGGAAAGTCTGCTCTATGCTTTGTATTTGGCCTCTGCTTTTGTCTATTGAATCACTTTGGAAACATTTGGTTCTGTGGAGGTGTGTGCTCTGCCAGTCACCAAAAATTAACTGACAGCTTTCTGCTGTTTATCCTTCAGAGACAGTTTCATCCAATTTTGTAGTGTTGTCTCCGAGCTCCCAGTGAGCTGTCCTGCTCTGCGCATACTTTTTCCAAGTCACAATATCATGAGATGGTAGCAGAAGCAAAAGCTGCATGTCAAATGTTATATGAGGAGAGCAAAACGTTTCTGCAGTGCTGTAGAAGTCGCCCATGCAGTATGTGTTGCATAGACATATGCAGATAAGGTATGTTGAATTTGGGGGAACTGAAATGTTCTCCTGGTTTACCCCTGCTCAGCATCTCCACCATATATGCAACAAGCAGCTTGCTCTCTGACCTAATAGTTACAGCTCACTAGAAGTTAAACCAGTAATTGTACAGGGGGAGGAGAAAAAAAAAAGAAAAAAAAAAAAAAAAGAGAGAGAAGCCAGGGACACTGAACAGTGAATAGGAATTTCTGACAGTCCATACTGGGTGTGTGAGAGGGAAAGAGACTGGGAGCAAGACAGAGCCTCTCAAAGTCAGAACATACTAGGCCAGTTTTTCAAAGAGGCACAGCTCATCAGCTGCACCCCTGCATCAACCCTGCTCTTTCTTGTAATTCTGTCAGCTGTAATATAAGGAGAAATGAAACATTTTGCTATCCCCAACCACTGTGTTCAGACAGCTCTAGTTAGGTTTCTACCCTGATGGCTTCTTGCAGGGTTCACTATTTTCCTTTCTCTTTTCCCTAAAGGAACAATGCCCTATTGTTATCCTGCTCCTGAACATTTTCTGAGATGATGTCAGGTGAGTGCACAGCGTTACCCATGCCAGGAGTCCTCCTTCCCTGCATTATGTAGGGTTCATTGTCAAGTCACTGGCAATTACTTTATCTGATACTTGTCAATATGCAGTCAGGCAGGAATTCTTTACCTCCAAAACTGCCTAATCAGCATGAGACTCTACTGACTTCGCCCTCCTTTCAGCCTGGCTGGAAGGAATGTACGGGATGGAAAGGAGATGACACGCTTGGTTTCAAGCCATTGCTTTGAGAGCTGAGCTGGGAAGCTCTCCAGAAGGATATCTTGTACAGCTGGAGCCCTGGACTCCCTCAGAGCAGCTCTGAGATCCCACCACTGAGGAAGGCAGGTGGCCAGAGAAAAGGTACTTAAGAGCTTTTGTATTTCCTTAGCAGCAGTGGAAGGAGTAAAGGCCCCGGTGAAACCCACCGAGCAGTAGCCAGGGTACAGCTAGCAGCTTGCAGAACATGCTCCACAGCCCATGTTAAGCAGCCACTCTGACAGCACCGTGACAAGTCCGTCGCTTGTGTCACCAGACAGCACCAGGCAACAGCAGAAAGGCCAAAGTCCAGAATTTACATCCCTCCAAAATGCGAATATCCATTGTACATGGATAAACATTCTAGGTCATCCCTCCATCTGTGCAAACAAATGGGAAAAACTTGGTGCTTTGCCTTTTTATTCTCATTTGTGCATTATTTTTACATCACCTAAAACAAAGTCAGCTTATTTGTGTTAATTACAACTTAGATAAAATAAACAGCATGTGGATTAGCCAGGCATCCAATGCTGACCTGACATATCCATAACAGTGGCATGAAGTCATGGGATCTGTTTGCAGAGTGGTATATTACTCAATTTAAGGGCAGTAGGGCAGGGAAGGAGGCCACACAAAATCTGACTCATTGACCTGTAAATCAGCTTATGGTTGGGAAGATATTTATTTACTGATATTTGGCCGCAATCAGTAGGAGAAATAACAAGTGATTACAAGACCGTTGTAGTCTCAGGAAAGGTTAAGGTTTGATGTTGATACTTCGCCACACAGGAACAAGCAAATTTGTTTTCAACAGTTTTTACTCCAGGTGATTAGATGAGGTGAGACAGGTTTGTTACTAGTAAACCATTTATCTCTCTTTTCAAAAACAGTATACAACATCTATGAAACATAACAGATCAGACACACCCTATAGGAGATACACCCTTCCTACCCTTGTAAGCCGGCAAAATCTACATTTTCATCTCAGACCAATAGCATGAAGCGCACTGGATGCTCAGAGCCAGCATCTCACCACACGTAAACCAAAGTAGCTCTTCTCAAAGCAGGGGAGTAGTGCCAGCTGTGCTGTTTTAGATCAGATCTACAAACCTGCATACATGTGGCAGTCTGCCTATAGGAGCAATCTGAAGCTATCTGCTTATAGGAGTAGGCCTTCAAATCATGTAGAAAATCTATTGTGCAAAAAATTTGCCTTTGTCAGGATTCATGAATCCAGGGGTCTTTACATCAGGAGAAACTTTTAGTCAGTCCTCTTGTGTAACACAGGCCAGAAAATGTCATCAGCACTTCCTCAATTAAGTACAATGCATTGTACTTGAACACGGGCTTGTTTGTCTAGATTTCAGATATCTACACTAATATCTGCAATTACTATTTTATTTTTATACCTGCTTACCAGCAGGTATAAATAAAAGAAACATGAAATGTAGACTATGCTGTCTGTAAAACAGCATCCCATCCAAAAAAATTGTTTTGTAGGCACTCTAAACCTTTTAGAACATGAAGTAATACTATTTTATTGAAATTAAATTTGTTTTAGCACATTGACCTGCCGTTTCCATTAAATATAACCAATAGACACATAGTTCAAAAGAGTTGTCCTTCTTATTTGTTAATAATTAGGAGTTTCCCAGAATAGTGGCACAGTTTATCAGAGACTCCCCAGCTCTGTGCTCCTTCAGTACAGATATGGAGGAAGGGAGAAGTTAGCCCGGTATTACTTCTCCACGAGTAAAATACCCTTTCTCAGGGGAGACTGGTACTGTGTCTCCCAGAAGGCACATGACCCATGGGATAGCACGTTAGGGAAGAGTTCAGTTCCACCTCTGCACCTAGTTCCATGCTGGAGCTGCATCCACGAGCCCATAACAGTTCCTCAGAGGACATGATGCTCATCTGCTATAAACCACAAGGTTTTGGTGATCTAGCATCACAATGCAACATGCATTGACTAAGGATCTTGATGGCATTGTGCTTAATGTCTAAAAACTTTGAGCAGAGACAAGCACACGTGACAACACATATCCTAATACGCAGACATTGCTTAGATAGTATCCCCTCCAAAACAAACAAAGTGAAATAAGGCTATTATACTATATGGTTTAACTGTTATACTTTCTAATCTATCTTTAGCTTGTTTTCTGTTATCATTCATCTTTTAACAAGTCAGGTATCAAACACAAGGAAGCAAGATAGTATTGTGACAGTTTGGTAAATGCATACAGCTTGATATTAGGAATATTGTGCAGAAATCTTTTCCAAAGTCTGGCTTTGATTCTTTCACTGCCCCTTGTTTACTGCAGACTGTTATCACAAGAAAACGTGTCTGCCTCTTCCTCCAGGTTCAGTCATGTATCTGATATTTGGAAAGGTGTATGATGGCAGGAGGAAGTGAAGGAAATTGGATTAGTTTTGTTTCCACTACTCTGATATATCTGGTAATCAGGATTTTTATCAACCCCACTTGCCAAAACGTAACTGTGTACTGAAAGTTTGAAAGTATATATTACATAACAAAGCACCACATGTATTGTGATACACCACACGCACCATATATCATTTACCTGGCAGACCATGAGGACTAGAATACTAATCCTGATGCAGCTTGTGTGAGGTTGGTGCCTCTGCATGGGCACAAAACCTCAGTTCTCCCAGTGGAGCAGCGCACAGGGAAGCTCCTGCCCTCAGAGGCAGGACGCAGTGCGGACCTTCCTGCCCACACCTCCCTGCTGGGGCTGCGCCCCTGCCAGGCAGCGGTGAAACACAGCACAGTTCAAACAGCCACTTCTTGTAAACCTCAGAGATTTATACTCACAAGGGATGCAAAAGCAAGTTTCTAGTCATTAAGAGACGTAATGCTGGTAGCTTTACATGGTGAATCGAACTTTGAAACAGTAGTGACTGAAGCACTGTAAAGTAATGACTGATAGAGATGTGTTGCTTTTTTTTTTTTTTTTTTTTTTAAACAGCCAGGAGGCTGATAACAGCCCTTAAAACAGTTCTCAAGAAGTGAACTTCAGTTAGTAAGAAAAACCTTCGCTAAGATCTTATAAAATCAATTCTTTTATAAGTTCAAAGTTTTATGATCATGTGAGACAAAAACCTGAAGCCAGTGACAGATTTATAATTAGAAAGTAAATACTATGACCTTTCTTTATGGTGGGTATATCAGACAGCCACCTTCACGAGAACTGTGATGACAAAGCATGAAGACAGCTTCGCTTCTCACAGAAAAATCGTAGAAGCAGGCAGCTCTTAACAGCGTGATTGTGAGATAAAGATATTTTGAATATTTTCATAACCCGTACATGAGAAAGGGAACACACAGTAAGAACGTCGTGCCAGGGCTGCTCAGGGTACGAATCTCATTCCAACGCTTCCTTTTGGGACCAGCCCAATCCCGGTACGCTCCCCACCTCCCACCGTGGTGGGCAGGAGAAGCGGCACTGGGTTGGGGCTTGGCGAACTGGGAAAGGACAATAGGCACAGCATCACCCACACAAGCAGCTCCGCGAAAAAGCTACAATATGACCAGAGATAAGTAGGGTAAATGATGAGAACACCATTAGGCCTGGTTAGAGCATATGATCCTTAATTACTATTTCCAGAATGCTTTGATGTCCTAAGGGAGAGCGTACATGAAGTTCAAAATGACTAGTTAATAAGTAAGATTTTCAAAAGCAAGGAGAGTTCATTTACCAAAAATAGTGAAGGAGTTCCAGAGACGGCTAAGTTCCACAGGTAACTTTGAAATTCTCCCTCAAGATAATAAATGTATGTCTCACTATTTGTTACAAAGCCTTTCTTCTCCAGTGGTAGTGTTACTTGCACACATTTTGTAGTCATGTTTTTGTTCTCTGATTAACTGAAAGCATAGCCTCAGTGCAGCTCTATGTATGTTGTGCAATAGCAGATTTGGAATTTGCATTTTTTAGATTACCAGACAATTTA
This sequence comes from Caloenas nicobarica, assembly GCF_036013445.1. Lineage (NCBI taxonomy): Eukaryota > Metazoa > Chordata > Aves > Columbiformes > Columbidae > Caloenas > Caloenas nicobarica. The sequence goes on along the minus strand of NC_088248.1, from coordinate 55,373,262 downwards.
AAAAAAAAAAAAAGAGAGGAAAAATAAAAAAAAAAGAGATCGCACAGATATGCACCACCCTTCATTAGAGGTAGTGATATTCTCTCCCACCCAGTCCTGCCCAACCAAGACAATATTGCACATACGCCTCCAGACAATGAGACTACCACACCTTTTGCCTCTAATTAAAATTATTAAGTCAAGAAGGAAAGAAATGCATTTTAGTCTGTGCTTGTTAGCCAAATGTCTTGATAAAACTGAACATGTTCTGCTGCTGCCCACCATCTGTTCTTATAAATACTTCTTAAAAACACTGAACAGGAAAACAGATTTGTCATCACTGACTTTCACCATTTTATACCAACTCTGCCCTCAGGTTTTTCTTTATGCAGACTAATAAACACCCATAGAATAGGATAAGGTTTTCTCCCATTAAAACAATTTTGCATTTGACACATTTCAGTAGAAAAGTTTCAAACCTAACGCACATAGAGAGATGACTATGTAATGCAATGAGGATGTCTTCATTGAGGACAGTATTTTAATAGGCCAATCTTGCTTTTCCTCTCTCAACCCATTCCTTACACATTCTTAGTCCTTTCACTGTTAAATAAATCACCACAGAAGCACTGTGACTCTCCGTCTTTGAGAAAGAGGTAACTTCTCATAGCACTGCAGCCTCTGAGGCATCAAAACAGCATGCATCTTCTCAGCTTCCCTTTGCTGCTGGGAATTCAAACACCTGCAAGAAAAGATGCCTTTCCCACTAGTTGATTAAAAAAAAATAATCCAGACTTAATTACAGCACCCAGTGCTGTCATGATTCCCTGTATATTGCGCCTGATACAGTGAAGAAATCCCAGCTGATGCAATACGCCAGCCCAGCCGTCAATAAATATGGGTTGACAAGAATGTCAGTGCTGTTCCTCATGCAGACTCCCCATTGAATTTTAGGTCCAGTCATCACCCCCAGGCTTACAGTGGGCTATTTTAACTAATTTGCCATCAGCACCTTCCTTAGGAGCTTCACCTCAGACACAGTGTTATTGTCAATTGTTTATAAGACAAAGGAAAACGGACTTTTCCTGAGGCCGGTGCTCATCTCCAGCGTAGTTGTTCTTCATTGCTTGAAAAACAGGTATATATCCTACTGCGTGCAGGACCAAATGCAAGCTCTCTTTCCACAGATAACATCAATTAATTCTTACTTCTTCTAACTACTCTTTTTTCTTCTCTCGGAAACTCCTCCCAGCCAAGACTTCAGTTCCAAATAGACAAGTGGGAATTAGCCCATGTTTTTATAAAATTCAACTTCACGAGAGGGGTGAATAAATGGTACCTGATATCAACATTATCTTATCACGAGAAGGTCAGAAGTGGCTCACACAGTTGCAGGTAGTAAACTCCTTCAGGCTTGACTTCAGGGAGTCCAGAAGCCACTCTTTAGCAGTTTTTGGTGAGATAAAGGCTGAGTGTGAAGTTTTTCATAATACCAGGGCTGTTTAAGAAAAAGCTGCTCAGCTGATATTAAATCAGTTGCGGGAGTGTTGGTACTAATCCTGCCAAAGTCCCATGGCATTCCAGGTCTCATGAGGCCAGGGCTGCTTGGTAAGAAGCAGTTGCACCTCTTCCTCAGGCCAGTGCAAAGCTCTCCTCGCTGCCAAAAGGGACAAGAACAAGAATAGGATGCAAAAAATCTCTAACAACAACTAGAAGAAGTGTGTCAATTCTCTGAACTCCACGAGTCCAAGGAGGTCAAAAGAAACAGTAGCATCATATCTTGAAATGATAACAAGCATATCTAAAGAGGTTCCAGTGCAGAGCATGCACAAAAATGCGCCTATTCCAGTCTTCTGCAAATTAAACACCATCATTTGCAAATTCTGCCTAGAAATTCCTTAGGAGTAGGATTTTTTCTGCAGTTTCTGGTACCATCCATTTCAGGTTAGACTGGAAGCATTGTGAAAGAGGCTCCTGACTCTTTAACATACCACAGTCTCTCAGGCTCTTGACTCCCTCATAGACAAACCCAGAAACTTCTCAGGATGTACAGATATATAAGAGACTGAGGATGTTCTCTTGTAAGGAGGACATTAGACTAGCTTCAAAAGTCAGAAACTAACTTTGCATCATTGCCAAGGCTGTTTCTATGCCAGCCAAGGTTAGAACAAAGAAGAAAGGTAAGGAAGAAAATAGGCACTTCATTGCAACTGGGATTTTTTTTCTGTTTTTTCTCCACACATTGAGGTTTTGGAGTTTTTTCCCCTCTCTTCCTTGTTTTCATTTGCATGCAAATTACACAGTAAAGTGAATATTTTAAGCTAGCCAAAGCTTTCTGAAGGCAATGGGAAGGAATTATACCAACTGCAGATATGCACTGGGTTAATCCATGGGTTAATACGAACTTTTTGGAAATGCAAGCGCATGAGATGTTTCAAATACAACTTCATATGCTGCAGTAACTTCATACTACACCTTGTTATTGCAGCATATGCATATCTCAGATGTTGTTTAGAGTTCACAGTTTCCCCCTGTATAAATCTCAATAAGTACACGCAGAACTTTGTTTCAAAATTCTGGAAAAAAAAAAAAAAAAACAAAAACCAAACCACTTCTCAGGTTCTCAGATCTCTGAAGTTCTGGACTTCTCCCAGATTTGTGTCCTAGAACCACAAAGCAAGAAGCTGAACATGCAGAAAAAGCACATAAAAAGAGATCGACATCTGTTTTCCCTTTACCTGCCTGAAACAGTTAGTACTTTCTAACATTACTTTCTAATTCAGAGGAGAATTCATAACTTTTTTAAACGTATGCAGACACAAGCACCTATATGAATATACACATGTGTGTGTAGATATGTATATGTGTGTGTATATATATATAACTACATAGGAATTAGAATCAAATAAAATATAAACAATACCTTTTGACACCAAAAAACTGCCCATCATTGTCAATGGCATCCAGGAAATATCTTAGAGATACAGCAGGGCCTTCCAGCACAAATATATAAGCTTCTAAGAGAACTTTAAGGTACTTGAGTAGGCATGGGCAGAACAAGAATGATTCTAATCTACGTGTACTATTAGGACCATAAGTTGTCAGTTGGGTTCACAGAAATTTTTCTATTTCAGATTTTTCAAATGTTATGAGGCCTCAACATCCATCAGACTATGATAGATGGAAAGCAAGTATTAAAAGAAGTTTTTATTTTATTGTTTTGGGTTTTATTATTATTATTAATTTTTCAGGTTTAGAAAATTTACAGAAGAACGAAAGAAAAATATGCATTTGCTTGTTGCAACAGGGAAGAAAAAGCTTAGCCTGCCCAAGTTACCTTTTTCTGTTTACTGGAAAAGAGAACATTTAAAACCAGCATTTTGAATTTGTAAACTTTTCACAAGTTGACAAAGAAGTTAAATACCACAAATGGTCCCTTTTTTGGCCTTAAAAACAATTTAAAAACCAATTTTCCTCCATTTCTAGCTGGAGGTGTGGTTCCAGCTTCCACACGAGCGGTCACATAGCTATTTCTTGAACTTCAGCACAGATTTTAAAAACCTTTCATCCTTATTGCCTCTGAACATCCAGCTTTTTTTTTTTTTTTAATTAGCAACATTAACCAAATGTGACTCACTAGTGATGATGGCTTAGCTTGGGACAATGTTGGTGGTTTCCACTTCCAGCTTCCTGTCCTGGCTTTTTCTTGGCAGTTCTCCCTCTTGCTCCAGGGGTAGCTCAGCAGTACATGAAGCTCCTTCACCACTCAAGTTTGAAGGAAACCAGGATCCATTTCAATTTCCCTTAATACACCTGCCTCTAATTTATGGCAGCTCAGCAGTGGAGGCAGGAGCCTCTGTGAGAAGAGCAGGGCTAATATCCTGGCTGAAATCAAGGCACAGGCTGGGTACATCAGTACATGCCACATGTCACATTAAGGAAATTTGAGGAGTAATGCACCCAGTGAAAACAAAATAGAGCTTGGCAGCAATTTAAATATTTAGGGGGGAAGGAGGGGAGGAGATAAGGTGCTACAGAGTCATCAAGAACAGTCAGATCATCATTCAGATCTGGGAAAAAATGCCTAGAAGGGGGCCCTAGGGAGATAAAAAATTAACCCCTGACAATATATTCAGAATTTGCCACTGTTTTTAATAAAGTCCAGGTAAAAAAGCAGACATTACTACTTTGAAAGGTACCCAAGCCCTTTGGCTGATGGCATACGATTTTTGAAATGGCAGGGGTCAGCACACAGAGAAAACATTTGGGGATGTTTCACCACAACTTTCAACACAAATGACTGGAAATCAATCATCTGTCTTAAAGATCGTGCCCACAGAAGTTCTCCTTGTCCTGTAGCCAAGTTATGAAACAAAGCCATGGTACTCTGGCTTTGTGACTTAAAAAATGAAGTGGAAGAAATGAGATTGTTCAGCTGGTCTTCTAAATTTTAAGAATTAAATCCTATATTTACATGTAGGCCCAAGAGAATGAAACAAATGCAGAAGAAGGGAGCATTCTTTGGAAATGTGGCTGATTATTTTTCTAATCCAATGTGTCATGAGCAGCCTAGATGCTGCCCTTAGAAAGAATGTGGCCTTACAACACGTCTTTGTACATCCAGTTCCTTTTTTAGGAGTCTTTGTTTTCTCAAACTGATATTTGAATTGTATTCACCACCTGACATATTTCCTGAGAAAACAACAGTGTTGGCATGGGAAGCTGCACAGGTGATAGTTTAATTTAGAAAAGAATAGGAGAAGAACCCGTGCAAATACCACATTAAAAATTCATTTTCTGAAACAAAGCAGGCATAGGTTTGCTCTTATTGCCAAAAAGGTATTTGCCTATCCTATATTTTATTCTCATTTTCCTGAGAGAGTTTTCCTAGGAGGTTCTCCAGGTCAGCAAGTGAGTGTGCTCAGCCAGTCTCGTGGAGCTCCTAAGACTATTTGGCAACAAGCATCAGCATGAGTTGAAGTGGCCGGGGAGGGGGGATGAGAATAAAAGAGGATAGAAGGTTCTGTTGTCAGATCTTGTACGAGCACATTGCTGTCTCGAACAGCAGGGCTGATGTCTCTGGGAAACCACACAGGTCCAAGCTCAAAGCACCACAAAGGCTAATTTATTGTTACGAATGCATTCACCACAGTACCTCAGGTAAGAGCATTTGTAATTGTGTGTTACATTAATATGGGCTTGGGTTTCTTTGAGGAGTTATAAAGTTCTGGCTCAAGAAGAAAAATATGGTACTAGAGACTGCATCTTTCAGTGCTGAATCACCTCAGACAGAGAGTCTGAACAAAAGATTGCTGTCGAATGCGTGTATATATTGTTAGTTAGACCTGGTCTTGCAAACACCTTAAGTATAGAGCAGCCGCTGGATACCACAAGAAGCAAACCAATGCTGCATGCCCTATAATCTTGTCTTTAATCTACTGTTGATAAATCCTGCAGAAAACTATTAAAGCAAACATTAGCATTTAACCCATGTAAGCGAGAGGAAGAAACAGGCAGAAGCACTTTATGTTACTGATGGATTTGCTGACATGTAGAGTGTATTGTTTTGCTTTCACCACTAGTTTGTAACTCTCAGCCATGCGTATGCAAGAGTTTTTTGGCCCAGTCATTTTTACATTCCTGGTAATCTCTGGTCCTTTGTCATTTTCACTTTGTTTTTGGTACCATACCAAATACATTTTATTCTTCAAAGTATCAGAAACCGACGATAAAAATCATTTGGGAGTGAGCGTTGGCAGACTCGCCTGGCAGAGAAACTGGCTTTTAACCTTGCAGCAGAGGGGAGGAGAGGAGCTGGTTGAGCACTTTGCAGTAGGTGGGGCACTGCGAAGTTGTGGGACAGCTGGAAAACTCTGAGGTAGCAGAGACATGAGATACGCCAGCTTCTGTCTGGGGCTCCACGGTGTGTGTTTGGTAGGAGCGACAAAGTCCACAATCTTGTCACACTCCCACTCTCAAATTCTTCCTCACACGAGCAGCTCCACTATCTTTAAGGAAAAGATTTTTGGCTACTTTTACCAAGCCCCATCCCCCCATTTGATGGAGGCACACTCCCTGGGATATTCTTCTGGATTCCAGCTTCTTTTAAGGGATAAAATTTAGGACACAACAAGGAAAAGCCCCTGCAGTCAACTTTCCACTATTCTGGTCATGCGGACAGATAATCATGATTTACTTTAAATGGGAAGTTTAATGGAAAAGGACTAAATTAGTTTAATGGAAAGGGATTTTTAGTTCAAACCTAGCAGTGTGAAAATGCATGAGCTGACGGGTTCAATAGCAGCCAAACTGCTGCAGGTGTCCCCAGCCCAGGAGCACAATGCTGAGGTGCCCTGAGTGGCTGATCCTGGGTGGTACGGCCAGCACTTGACAGACCTAAGCTGCCCCTGCACAGCACCACTTACGCGTCCACAAAGAGCAGAAGTGAGTCTACTGGAAATTTGGTTTAGCTCAGGCTCAGTCAAGAACTGGACCTGCTCCAGTCCTACACGCAGCCAGCTCGGGCTCTCCTGAAAACACCCTCCATTTACCAAATGCACAGGTAACCCATTCAGGGCCATTGGAGCTGACTGGTCTCGTTTACACCACATCTAATGAGGAATCCCTGCATAGATCATAGAGAGACAACATCCAGCACATCTTTTGCATCTTTACTCAGTAGGAGAAACTCCTTTTCCACATCGCAGCCTGTGTGTTCCCTCTATAATCTTTATAGAGGCAACTACACACACAGCTGGTGTACAGCTGTGACCTACAAAGGACCCATGTCTCAGTACAAACAAAGCAGTAAATGGTTTAGCTGTATAAAGTTACAACACAATAAACAGATTCTCTTTTCCTGTACATTCATTCCTGAGTATCTGCTTATATTTGGAAACATTTATGGTGTTGAGGATGATTTATAATTGTTCAACACTACCTGCTTTGAAGCATCTACTTCTTTCAATAAAAAAAATAGTAGCTGGCCACTCTCCGTATGACTCTTCACTCAGGCGATGCTGCCAAATTAAAAAGGAATTGGGGAAAGTGCAATGGAACAGAGACCACTGCTAAAATTCAGTGGGAAGTGATATAATTAGCCCACCACAGTGCAGAATCCAACAAGACTTACAGGGTTGTCCCCCCAGACCAAGAGCAGGATGCTGTGCCAGCTGCCGAAGCGCGGTGTGCGTGGAGGGTTTGGCATCTCTGAATGGTGATGCTGAGCAGGGAGCTGTGCCAGCGCAAAACCCTGGTCATGGGGCACCTAATTCCTGCCACCAGCTACCTAAGGTAGGGCAGTGCCAGGCTTTCCTCAGGGGCGCACAGTGAAAAGACAATGGCAGATATCACAAGTTGCAAAGGAAATTCTGACTAGATACAAGGACAACAATGTTCGCAGTGAGGCTAATCAAACACTGGAAAAGTTTGCCCAGAAAGGTTGTGGAGTCTCAGTTTTTGCAGGTATTCAAAGCTCAGCTTGACATGGCCCTGAGCAACCTGTTGTAGTTGACCATACTTCGAACATGAGGTTGGACTGATGACAGCCAGCAGTCTCTTCTGACCTACATTATCCTGTGTTTCTGTGAGCCCCTCCCCAGTGTCTGGGATGCTCATGGAGAAATGCAGTTAGGAATATTCATTTATTTGGAATCCATCTCCAACCAGTATCTCCCAAAGGAAAGTCCTGTTAGCATTTCCTCAAAAAGGAAAAAGCAAGAATTGAAGTTTCATTCAAAATTCAGGACAGTGGTGATGCCAGTACCCAAGTCCTATATGATATCTGCTAGCTAAAGCACTTGCTCAAGAAATAACTATCCTTAGTGCCATCTTTAACTCAAGTGAGTTCAAACACATATATCACAGCCACCAAGAAATAAGGGTTCTGAAGAAAGGCTGAGGGACATGAGGGACCCCAGCCCTGTAGTGTAAGTTTAATATCTTCTTCTGAGAAAGGCAATCTTCGCATCTGGTGCTGGACTGTCTTTTGTTTGGCCTCAGATGAAGAAACAGACAGGGAGCTGGGAATATGCCAGGCTTTATTCCCTTCCCAGCTCTGCTGTAGCCCCTGGGCTGCAGTCACACTGCCCCTGGTTGCTTCCTTCCTGGCCCTTTGAGTCACATATAATTTATTCTGCCAAGACCCAGCTTCAATAAGCTCCGAGTTTCTTCCCCTCCCACAGCTGGCCTGCTTATTAGGCTGCTCTCTTGGGAAACGTACGCTTGAGCTTCTCCAGGCTGAGGAAGACCTAATATTGAGGTTTCCCTGGGCAGGCACCCTAACCACTGCACCATTAACTAAAAAAAAAAACCAACCCACAAGGTAGTGCCATCCCCATTACCTCCTCCATCATAACCGAAGCATGTTTCAAAGAGCTTGGCCCCTGCTGAGCTCTGCAGGCAGCTGAATGCCGTCCGTGGGCGTTAGGTGTGCTCTGGGAACAGGCGGTGGGATGGGTCCCGAGGGAGCAGGGCCGGGAGCCGCCAGCTTCCCACATCCCACCCTTCCCGGCACAGAGCCATGTGGGCTGCAGCGCTTCTGGCCGAGCAGTGAGGCAGAGCTGGAGGTGCCCAGGGCAAGCCAGCAGCTCCCTTGTGAGCACAAGGGGCCTCCAGCATTGGGAGCAGCTGCACAGAGTCTTCTGGCATTGCTTCTGCAGAGACAGGTGCCCGCCCGACGTGCCTTTCCAAACCTCGAGCCCTGTGACATAACCACTTTACACACCTACAGCTCCTTTGGGCTTTTATGCTTCCAGTGCTCTGCTTGAAACAGGTTTTGTGCATCATGCAGCTGTCCCAAACTCTCTATACTCCATTTCTTCTCTCTCCTGCTAAACCCCCTCTCCTAGTTCCCTTTCTATCCCGCCATGGTTCCTTTCTGCTCAGGATGTCCACGCACTTTTTTCAGTGGGCATTTTCTCTCCATGCATTCCCCACAGCAGAGTTGATGGGCGTGTGTGTGGCAGGTCTGGTACTTCCCAGACACACTCTGGTTGTGTGACCAGAGGCAGTCCTGGCACCCCAATTGCTCAGGTAGCCAATGAGATCCACAGACTGCTTCAGGGGGACCCCAAGGATAGGTCCCTCAAACCTATAGAAATAGCCTCAGGTCCAGGCTGAGCAAAAACCTGACCTCCTCTAACTCCACCAGCTTCTGACTCCAGACTTTCTTTATCAGCTTGGCCTTTGCCTACACACCATGTGCTATCACTTCTTTTTTACTGTCTCCAGAGTTGTTCCAATAGAGTATTACTGCAATACCATGACAAGACTAGCATGGACCAAAAAGTGCCACCTAAATAGTTTATGGCCACGTTTAAGTATTGAAATTTGATGTTTGCTTTTGTTTTTTAGAGATGAAAATAATTCCTTTCAAATAGCTTCTGTCAGAAGTACTAAGACACCTATTTGCAGACTAAGCCTCTTGCTTTTCCAGTCTGGGTTGAGAGTAGAGCATTGATCTTCCAGTATCCATCATCCAAGTTTCTTTTGTGCTGCTCACTTACAAATCCTTCCATCCTTGAATACTTGGATTACAGCAAAGTAAGGAATGAGTCAGGATTTTAGTCTAGGAAATTACCTAATCACCTCATCATAGAGCATGATGCGTGCTTCTTCAATTACTTCATCTGCCACTCTTCTTGACAAAACTGACATGGCTTTGGAAATATTTTGGCTTAAAAAAAATCATAAAAATTTCATTTAAATGAAAATCAGCTGTAGTCTTCACACCCAGACTCCTACTTCATTCACATTTTCCTCTTTCAATGTTGCACTTCCAAAAATATCCTGAATCTCCATGTGCTTCTCCTGTTCTTTCTTAGTGATAAACTCTTCATGGTACAAAAAGCAGCATGAATAGGTGTCTCTTGCTGTTGACGGCCAGGAAATTACAATCTACTGTACTCTACCCTGTGAGACTCCAACTAGAAGTAACACAGTAAAAACTGATTTTTCCTCCTTTGAAATGTCACAGCATACATTAAGAAGTGCACAACTCAAATAAGTTGAGGGATGAAACAGAAGGGCTGGAACACCCCAGACAACAGCAGGAGCCATATAATACAGGCACTGGTGAGGTTGACACAGGGACATCCAGACAGTGTTGCCCAGAGACCACACAGCACTAACAACACTGGCAATTGGCCAGAGATAACAAGCTTACTTAACCCAGTACCAAGCAAGTCAAGTTCTTCTGAAGCATGCTCTTCTCTCCAGCGCTTAGTGATCTGTCTGGGTTGGGGCTCAACACCAGCTGTGCCAGATGTGAGTGTGCCTGCTCTGCAGTGCTGGTACCGGGAAAGCAACTGAGGAGGCCTGAGGTGGCTCTGCACATAGTCAGCTGGAGCCCAGCACTGCTCCTTACTGTAAAGGCTTTATTATCACCAGGGTGAAAACAAAGTGGGAGGATGGACTGGGAGGGTGAGGGAGGAGCAGGACTGCCCCATTTAAAGCTCATGAGCTCAGTTTAGCTGTGCTGCTTCATGTTACAGAATGATTAGTGTTAGAAGAGACCTCTGGAGACCATCTAGTCCAACCCATCTGCTAAAGCAGGTTCACCTAGAGTAGATTGCACAGGAATGTGTCCAGGCGGTTTTTGATGTCTCCAGAGAAGGAGAATCCACAATCTCTCTGGGCAGCCTGTTCCAGTGCGCTGTCACCCTCAAAGTAATGTTGTCCTCAGACTCTGCAACACAACTGCAGTGAAACCCCTACCAGACCCAGCGGGCTCTGCAAGAAGCGGAGCTGCACCTGGGTGACATTCCTCTTACAGCAGCAGGTGCGGCTGGTCCACAGCTGGCTCTGCCATCCAGTAGAACAATCCCTCAAAACATCAACAGGTAATTGAATGTCAACTGGCCTGGCAATTTATGTTGCACAGTTGGTGGCACAAGCGTCTAGCAATGTCAGGGTCAGTTATCTGTGGGATCCTTTTAAAAACCTCAAAAAACACAGGTTCAAGTGCCTTCCTATAAAGCCAGGAATTTACATTATGTTTTCTGGGTGCTTATGGTGGGTGCTATTTCTCCAGTCATTGGAGTCCCTCTGGCTGCCATACAGCGCACAGACACATTGGTGTAAGGTGCGTGTGGGTACTCACACCTGGCCTTGATCACTGGCCGATTAGCAGGGGGTTTCACTCTGAGCTCCGAAAGGGATCCAGCCTGCTCTTTTCCTTGTGCACACACAGTGTGGTCTCCCCTCCAGTGTGAGGCCATGAGGCTTCACCTTGAAAAGTGTCCCTGAGCCTGCAGATGCCTGCAGGCCCTCCTGCAGCACACCCACCCCGCAGGCACAGCTCAGGAAACACCCCTGTGCCCGTCTGGTCTCAGTCTTAATGGCACTACGTAAGAAAGCATTTTCCTGCCTCAAAACTAGTCCACTCAAGTGGTCTGAACAACACGGGAATTTGGAGGAACTACAACGCTCTCCTCAAAATACAATTGTCCTGTGCCTCTTCTGATGCAGCCTGTCGGTCCTTAAACTGCACACAAAACAGGAGGCTGGGCAAGCCAGTGCAGAGAATCCCACAGAAGAGAGGAGCCACTAAAATCTGCCTCATGCACTACAAAAATACTAAAAATTTCTTAGGACAAATGTAAAAGGACAGACTAAGGTGGAAGAATATATTTTTTACTCTAACATGCTTAGCAAAATCCATTGGAAGGGTGTATGCTGTGAATTCCAGTCCTGTGATACCATTAAGTCCCTGCTGTGCCTACCACTTACTCTTGAAACTAATTTATGTCAAAATATACTAATATTCTCCCCTTAATTCTGAAGAATTTTCAGTTGAAGCAAATGGAAGCTTTTCCGTTGAAGTAAATGGAAGCTTTTCCATTGCTTTAACTCTATAAAATGCCTTCTGAAAAAATCACACACAGAGCTATTATAGCTACATAATAGGTAACAGTATGTGGGTTTCTAACTATATTTTATATAGTTATACAGTAATAACTAGATACTCATATAGTACAGTTAACTACAACATAGTTAAATAGCTGTTATAGCTCATTTTAGCAGGAAAAGGAATATTAAAATTTTACTGGAATGATTTAACATTTGCTAGTGAATTTGCTAGAATGATTTAGGTGCACTGCCTGTCTCCTCTCCTAGCTCCACTCAGAAATGAACTGCAGGCTGACAAACTTTGGCTGAATAACACTGAGGTTAACACATAGGAGTGAACCGATTTGCAAATCTTCTGGCCTGTCTTGAACATGAAGCCAAGAACCAAAGGTGTTTTGCTAATCCTACGACCGTTTCAGCACTGGGGTCCATTTCTCAGTGCTGTACAAGCACTGAAGAGACCTCCAGAGCACATCCACTTCAGCCCCTGAGCTGGAGCAGAACCCGTCCATGTGTGACAGATGTTGGTCTAATCAGTTTTTACAAACCTCCAGTGAAGATTTGCAACATAGCCTGCCTGGTGCCTAGCCACTAGATTTTTTTTACTCATATATAATTTAAATCTTCTTTTCTGCAAACCAGACTCTCATTTTATACACTTCCCAGTGGACACGTTAAACATCTAGTTACTCACTGATCTCTTTAAAACAACCTTCAAGCAATACCAATGTTTTTCCACCTCACAACATCCTATGCTGATTTACACTAGCTGAGCAGCTGGTCTACAGTTTTAAAAGAGCTGTTCTTCCAGCACCAGCCACTTCAGGGGACTGATGATGGCAAATTAAGATTTATGTTTTCATGTTCAAGTGTGTCATGATTCTAATGCACTTAGTTTGATAGTGACAATAAGTCATTGTGAGTTTACGGCCCTGATGGTGACCTGTAGAAACCAGCTGTTTGAGGATGGATTGTGCCAGCCAAGAATAGACAACAAGGTGGGTTTTGCACTCCCAAAAAAGCACCAGTTCATTTTCTCATCATGGTCTCAGTTTTGCTCCCTCTAACACAGTTAAATTCACCTTAAAAATGAGGGAGGGAGAAAAAGAACTAGAACTTTGTCTTCTCCTAAACAGCCTTCAGCAGAAGATTGTTGAAGTGTTTCAGCATCACACAACAGGATTTTTAATTCCAGCCAAGATGTCAGCTGAGAGTTTTTGCTTTCAAGAATGGTCTGCTCTGCTTCTTACAGATGTCTGATGCATTTAGTTTGTGTGAATGGTCCTTCTGTAGAAAATACTTGCAACTGTTCCTGGTTTGGCTTGGAAAGCCACTTTGACCACTCTAGTCTATGAGACAATGAAAAAAATAAAACCCTTCTCATATCAGCTTGGAAATCAATGCTCCTAGGAATTCTGTTCACAGAGAAAACAACACAGCAGCAACTGATACTGTCTTCTTAATGGCTTGGAGATTTATCTTGAACTCATTACCTGAAATAACTCAGGACTGGATGGCCTAGATACACAAGGGAAAGTTGTGTGACCCAGATTAGACTTCACCACACCTCTTGGCTGTTGGCATGACTTGCCCCATACGGGATGCAATGATAATGTCTTTGACCCTCATAGGGAAGGAGAAGACAGGGAAAACTATGGGGAGAGTGGAAATACAAATAAACAGAAAATAGCATTGGTACAAGGTCCTTTTGATATACTAAGAATTTCAAAGAACGAAACAAACTCTGCTGCTTTCTTCTGGCCCGGCATGGCTTGTCCTGAAAAGAATAAGCCACTCTGCCTTTCTAGGAACTGGTGTGTAGGACTGCTTTTGAGACAACAACAACAAAAGGAGGAGCACAATTAATAATTTGTAAAAAAGCAGTTTTATAAACTTTAATGTAGAGCTTGCCACTGGTTGCAGTATGGGAGATGATCACATGAAGCTGGTTGACAAAGAAGCCAACAAGGAAAGAGTGCAAAGAAGTGAGGTCCCTGGGTTGGTTCTAACCTAGAAGGATTAGATGGGGGGATTTCTCCTGGGCTTCTTGAGCTTGTTGTTTGCCCTAGAAAACAAAGAGTGAGCAGAAGAATCAACATAACAGCTGTACCTGCTAAGTATTGTAAGGAAAAAGGCAGGAATGTTTTTACTCGGGGATAGACCTGAAATAACATATAGGAGAAAGACTTGACAGTAGATAATGGGTACTTGGTTTTCCTCTGAACCAGATATGCCAGCAAGGGACTTGAAATTGTCCCTAAAATCAGGGTTAACCTCTATGAACATTCACTGCTTCTTCATGTGGTGACACTATTCCTCAGACCATGATCGGGGTTACAGCGAGCAGCCATGGTGTCAGTGGACTGAAGCTCAAAGAGAAGCATTGACGTAGTACATCAAGGGTTTGAGGCAATTCATGGCCTGGGAATAATGGAAGAACCAAATAAAACAAGGGATAAGGACAGTGCTGAAGGAGAATTAAACAAGAAGAAGGGAAATGTGCTTGATTAATATCAGGTTGATAATGAGGAATTTTGCTAAAAGTGTTGAGTCAGAGTTGAAGGCCACATCAGGAGGGAGGGAAAGCAGAAGGAAGCCTAATTAATGCGCTAGACAGGGTCTCAGGATGAAAATACAAGTCACTGCAAGTGAGAGCGGGGGAGAAGAGTCAGCAGGCAAGGCAGGGGCTGTTAGGGCCAGGTGGTGGCAGGTGTGATGTACATCACAGCAACATGCAGTAGGAAGAAAAGTCAGAGGGAGGATATGAAGTCATGAAAAGAGGGAGAAGAGGGCAGCTAGAGGGAGAAAGACCATCAGTTTTCATTCAGTTTCCCTCCTGTGTAGAGGCTATAACAGGAATTTACCTCACGTTTCATGTATTTGTGGCTCAATTTGTGATATTTCTTCACAAACAACAACTTTGGTAAATGCTCCCTAACATCGCTCTCTGTGCTGCTGCTGCTGAGGACCTTCACAACATGAAGCAGACTGGTAACAGCCCGCTAATTGCTGTCCATGCAGGGTGGAGTCACGAAGCAGTGTTCTTACTGAGTGAACATAGCACAGACAGTGTGGGAACTGCTATAATTAGTCTTCTTTTAGTAGTGTAAATATGCTACTTTTCCTGATATTATATGCCATCTAACATGCCAGTTTTACTGAGGACTATACAAAAAAGGTGGCCAATTCCTGAACTGACACAGAAAAGAAGAATTTTTAAATGCAAGTTCATAACTTTTGTCATTATAATCATGTAAATTACATTCCTGATCTCATCAGATCCCCCCTCCCCCGGTGCCAGGCCCCCAGCTGCCGCATTCCTGCCATGGAGCCCTGTGATTATCCCAGGCCCCAGTTCCTTGTGGTCAGCCAGGGTGACCTCGTGGTCCTGACTCATCTTCACTTCTTCTGCCTCCAGGAGCAGAGCAGTGCCCATCACCAAACAGCCTTGCTAAAGCAGAGCCTGACCTACTGAGAACAAAGGCAAGGCAGGGAAAATGGACCACAACAAAAGAGCTATCTATACGATCTGTCTGCGTGCCTCCCACTACAGCTGCCTGCGATGCCTGCTCCTCTGGACTCCAGAGCCTCTCCCCACATCGTCCTGTGCCCAGTGGCAGCTCCTGACAGCTGAGCGCTCCCTCTTGGGAACAGCTTCTTAACTGTTTGCTGATCTCTGGACTTTCAAGCATCTAAACCAGCAAAGTAGAGCCTGAAGCTTTTCACTGAACAGAATACAAGATGCTCAAAGGGATCAGCTTTTCAGTGCCTGCCGGGATACTGTTATCTTGAAAGTCACTGTACAGACTGACATGTTTTGTTCTTCCCACAGTCCCACTTAATTAGAGCAATGCTGGCTAGCCAGGAAACATTCTCCTACCCCTCTGGAAGTCAAAAAAATTAGCTTAATTTCTAAGGGCACATTTACATTGCAGCAAACACGATGCAGAGATCCCCAAGCTAGCACTGAGCTGATTTGGCAAGACCACACAGCACAGCAAAGTACCATCCAGATATGCCAAGGGGGACTGGGAGGCAGAAGAATCACGTTCAGCTGGCACTGCACTCAGGACTATATTGCTTCTGGTTCAGTGCTGGCTTGCATGGAGCCTCTGCACTGTGCTTCCCAGATCTTCAGGCTGCAGGAGTAAATTGTACTGCACCAGCTTAGATGTCTTTGTGCACGTCCTAAATTGCTGATCAAATTCTTAGATTATTACATGGCAACTCCACTCCATCACAACCTCTGTCTTATAATCAGTGAGAAAATGTCCCCTAGTATGACCCATTTTACCTTCATTTGGTTGCGCTTCTGGTGTGAGATACAATTTCTTAACTTCTGCTTTCCTGCATTGATTTTTTTAAGCCTATCCTTGAGAACGCCGTATAAGACAAGTCCTCAGATGTCTGCACTTATCCTGATCCCTTCCTTCCCTTCAATATATCCCAAAGTCTTTTTGATTAATAGTTTTTAAAAAAGAAAGATATGTTACTCAGATAAAATTATGATTAACAGTTTTGGCATCAGCCTAGATTAGTTACCTAAATTCAAGAGACCATTCCTTCTAGCAGGTCCTAGCAGAGCAAGGAACAGGCAGCATGAGAAAATCTGCCATCTTGCAAAGTTTTTGTAGCATTGACTCTCTGTTCTTGAAAAGCAGCCAGCACTCCGTCCCATCCACTTGTAAATGTTCTGCAGTTATTCTCTTAATAACTCAGGGTTGATGGATGAGTGTAAGGTTGGGCAGCTTTGTTTGATAGCCTAGGGGAGAGAGAGGGAGGGAAAGAAACAAGTATCAGCAAATAGATTGTGCAACAGACAAATAAAAAGAATTGCACAATACACTCTGTATTTTAAATAAGCCTTCTGGAATGTTGTCATTGCCACCAATTGATGTTGCTGAGAAGAACTCACCAGCTAATGCTGGCACAATCCTACCAATCATTTCATTTGAAGAGAGTCAAATGAGTCCAAATCATTGCCTCCTGCTAGTGCTTAAAAGAGTGTCAACAATGCAGAGCAGTAATTTCTGCAAGTTGCATTTTCTAAAGAAAGATATTCCCTTCACTTCAGTCTCCTTTTCCCTTCTGAGCTTGAGCAGCAACTCAGGAGAATGGGAGATCTCAAGTATTAGGTGGAGATGAAATGGGATTTTTCCACACCTCAGAGTCACTTTGCTAGTCTCTTTTGTTAATTGCTTAATTTAGTGATTTTTCAAACCCCTACGAGATACAGGGCAAGAGGCTTTGTGCCCAAAATTTTCACAATGGGTAAATAAAAAAGGCGGTCACTCCTGTCAGTAGACTTAAATTTGGTAGAAATGGGGAATGCCTCTCCACTTAGTAAATGCTGCTATTGTCAAGATTGTCAAAGTTTGTTTTAAATCTGTTATGAATTCTTCTACTAAATATCAATGGATATTGATATGGATATCTCTGCTTGGAGAAAAAGACATAAAATTCCTTTCTTTTCCTTCACCTTTTGCCACCTCTCATCCATCCTTCTTTCCATTCTCTCTCCTTGCAGGTTCAGTATCTTCCTCATTCTATGATCACAAGAGCAAAACATAAAATAATGAAAACATCTCTAGTATGATTTTAGGTTTTTAAACTGAAGTGTGAATTTCGTAATTAGGAAAGTGTGGAAGAGTTATGGAAATCATAATGATTGCAGATGCATTACATATATGCAAACCAGCAGAAGTTAAGGACAAATAATATGGTTATGCACTGATCACTGGGTTCATCAAGGAAACCTCCAGTCAGAAGGTGAGCACCTACAAGTCCTTTTGATGTTTGGGCTGGGCTCAGTGTTTCACATAATTAATACACTTTTTTCAAAACCAGCAAGCATTGTATTCATGCCTTGATGAAGAAAAGGCACAATAGCATATGCAATGGGTACTCAAACATACACTTATGAAAATCAACATGAAAATGCCTGTTGACCTCAGCTGTGATCAGCAGCCTCTGTATGCATAAGAACAGATGTCTGAAACTACTTGCAGTAAAATAAGAGTTTCGGATAAATAGAGGAAAACGTTTTTAGAAGAGTTTGTAGCCACTGTGCAGCTAAGCGTACAATCCCACGATTTGCTAAGTCAGTGTGTAGTTGGGTAGTAGCTCTGAACTCCTGATGACAATAACCACACAGAGCAGCTTCTGCAGGGAACATTTGCCAGGCTCCCTTCACAGTGAGAAGACTCCACCTGACACCCGCCACAGCTGGGGCCTGGGGACCCTGCATGTCAGGATACCAAACTCCATATAGTGCAGAAGACTGTAGCCAGACATGGGCTGCTGTGAATGGATCTCACCTGTCTGCTGCTCTCTACCCTGGCCATTCATGGCGTTGCAAGCACAGTTCAGGCACTTAATCTTTGACACCCTTCATGGCCACTAGCAAAGGCCACAGAGAGTTACCAAGTGAAAACAGTGATCAGCCCCAGCACTCTCAACCACAATCCTCCGAGGTACAGAAGTCCCTATAGAAAGAAAAAAAAAATCTTTTGGGCAGAAGGTAAAACTTTTCTTTAGAGCCCTGAATCTGCAGAACGAACCTTTCCAATGAGCTAAAGGCCACCACAAATCACAGAGCTTCCTGCTCTGATTGTATTTGGCCTTGTCTTTCTAACAATAATAAAAACTAATGTGTGGACTGGTATCCCACCAAAAGAGAGTGCTGCAGAAGGCCGATCCTGAGGGGCGGCTGGCAGAGCGCACCACAGTAGGCATGCCCACCACCGCTGCAGAGCTACCGTACCCATGACTGTGGCGGCCACGTAGAACAGAACACACTGCCACAACTGTGGGAAGACCTGGATGCACGTGCAAAGAGCAAATACTCTGAATGGGACAATGAGTACGCAAATATCTTTTAAATTGGTAAAGCTTTGAAAGAGAAAAGTGCAGTGCTGCCCCTGCTGGACATCTCCAGCTAGCATGCTATTTCTGCTGCTCACCTTCTCCAGCTATCCACCAGAGAAATCGATTTTGTCTGAAGAAGGACTGAAAAAGTTATCTCCACATTTGTCCTGCTTGAAGCACAGTTTTTATGCTGTAATATGGACAGATCAAAACAATGTATGTTATAGTGCATTGGTCACACCAAAATGACAGCTGTTTTTACTCTTATTTTTTCCATCTATGCAGGTCAGGAATAGAGGGCAAGACTCACATCTACTTTTGGGACTATAGAAGCAGAAAAGATTACATTAAATGTTGTCAGAGTGCTTATGTAAGCACCCTAATATGTATCCAGCTGTCTTCTGCTAAATACCCAATTAAAGCCTTTGTGAAGCTGAATCTAGAAGGTAGGGGTTCCTTAATCCAATAGCATGTTTAATTCATCCCTCATAATATTGAATATTATAGCACCAAGTAATACAGTAATTACAGTTTTCCATTTTCAAATCTACTGGAGTTCATTAACACAGTTGGCATTAAAACAATCCTGAGATTTCTCAAAAGCAAACCAACTTGTCTTTATGTCTTTATTTGTGAATACGTTTACTCATATAAACAAGTTAAAGCTAATTTCTGAAAAAAATCATGTGAATCATATTTTCTATGATACTGAAGGAGCTTTGACTATCTCAATATTAAACACAGAATCCTACTTGGGCAATGATAATATCATCTCTTTCTTTCTTTCTAAGGAAGCCTGTGTGACTTGACAAAACATGTATTGTCAAATAAATGACAAGCACAGATGATTTGGGAGATAACACAGTAGAAGAAGTCATAAGGCCTGAAACTCAGGTAACTACCAGAAATTCCCATACAACTTTTATTTTTATGCTATATTTCTTGTGAATTTGTTCTTTCAATATATGAGTAGTTATATTATAGAACTGGTCTAACGACAAAATCACGAGAATAACCTGACACTGGTAAACTCTCAGTGTTTTTTCTGCTTGTACATTATATCTTTCCGCTCATATTTCTTTAACAATTTTAGATACTCTGGGACAAATATGGTTGTATGTATATGAGTATATGGTGACTGTTGTTGATCTTGTTGGAGACATTTAACATCAAATTACAAGTAATAATAACTAATATCTACATGTCAGATATAGCCTCTTCAGTGAAGAACTAAAATCGAAATTATAACTCTTGTGGCAGTTAGCCAAAATGGAAGGAAAAGCTAGAAATAATGTAATCAGGTCAACTTACCTCATAGCACTTGTTGTAAAAGATTAATCACATTATGTTCCCTTGGCATTTCTGTGGTTGCCAACTTTTTATATTCGAATGTTGTAAAGAGCCTTGCAAACAATTAGGATGAATTCATTGCTCCCAGTAAGAACAGCTATAGCCCACTGGGCAGGTCTGCGCTGTGACAAACCCCTCCGTGTCGGTCCTGTGCGGACACCTGGCTGCATCCTGAAGGTGCCTTGGGACAAGCCCTGGAAGTCACCACCTGCTTCAGTGCCTGGTTTACTGGTGGAAATCCACCAAACGGTCAAAAGCGAGATGCAGCAGGTCACTGCAGAGCACAGCCAGCCTGTGGTGAACTACACCTGGCTGCTCAGCAGTTAATCCCGCAGGAGCAGGACGAACCAAATCAGCAGTTGTCAGGACAATGCCACAATGTGGGTTTAGCAAGGAAAATGCTGATGGCAGATATAATGGAGGTATCCATCATAGTCCAAATAGAGGAAAACTATAGGCTTTTTTCTTCATTATTATTTTGTTTTGGTTTGGTTGGTTTTGTTTTGAATACAGCAGTATGTATATGGAAAGGCTGGATTGTTTAGAAATGGTCTGATTTCGTTAAAGGGATGGAGACTCCAGGAGTCTTTATTCCATCAGCTGATGCTGATACAAAACCTCGGATGCTCAGTACCTTTGAAAAGCAGGTGACACATATACAACAGGTATTTAGGGCCTAATTTTCAACTAACTTTTTTAAAAAGGATCTGGGTTATAGTCTTGAGAAGCAGAATAATCTTAAGAAGTTTGTATTGTCTTTCTGCTCTATATAACAGAGTGGCATGGGATATTTTCTGTAGGTGCACATATTCACTTTACAGCCAATTGAAACCAAAGTGTTCAGATCATACAATGCTCAAGAATGTTGCTCTCCTCTTTGAATGGGTTTAGGGAGTTATGCCCAGGACCACAGGTGTATTTAGGTGCCTGATGACCAGTGCAATCAATAGGAGCTAGGTGGTTAAATATCTTCACACACCCGAGACCTGCATCCATCCCTGGGCAGAATGCCAAGGGCAATGCCAAAACCAGTGCCTGCTGTCAACAGCAAGGCTGGGAGCCTGCTCAGCACTGCTGCAAGGCGCAGGGTGGATACGGCCAGGACGAAAGGGCACCCAACACCAGCTGGAAATCCCTCCCACAAGCCAACACAGCCACGGCTCTCAGCCTCCACAGGACACGGACAAAAGAAAACCTGCAGCAGCATGTGCCCAGCGGAGCCCCGCCGCACCCAAACACACAGGAGCAGCTGCGCACACCGCCTAGGTGTAGCACAGACCCCGTCCTTCTCCATTGCCACATGCCACCAGGCCCTGCTTCTGCTTGAAGCTGCCCATGTGCTTGTATGGACCTGCACTTCAGTGCTCAGAGACAAACGTGTGCCTGTTCCTGATGCTTCACCTGTGAGCAGCCAGGTCTCCAGGCAGCACTTCTGCCACCTCTCTGGGCTACAGAAGGGCAGACACCAGGGCAGCCAAGAGGGGCAACACTTGGGTATCGCCCATGGTGCAGGCAACAGAGCTGCCCTCTGGCATAGGTATTTGGATCAGCCTGGGTGTGTTTCTCATTTGGGGCCCAGTTCTGCCACCACCGAGTTTACAAGAGTTTGTGATGGGGCATGTTCAGGCTTCCAATGCAGTAGTAATAATGCTAATGATATTATATGTTTTGCTCGCATTACGGTCTGGTGCTTAGAAAATAAACATCTTGGCTTTGCCTCAATGTTTATCTCCAACAAATACCTCAGCTTTGCCTCAACAATTATCTCTCCACAGCAGACCATTATCCAGTAGCAACACATAATTCCATTAAGAGTACCGTTTAAAATATATCCTCTTTGTGCTGCAGAGAAAGGAGTTGTGTGTGGGAAATGTCAGGGGCCTCATGTATTTTTGGAATTAAAACAGAAATTAAATAATTCAGGCTATTTTTTATCCTCTTGGGTTTTGTTTTCTCTGGTTCTTGTTTTGCACAATACAAGCTCTCTCTGGCTTGTGAGGAGGTTGCAATTGGAGAGATCTGGAAGGTCGCCAGGGAAAGCATATTTCCTGTGCCAGGAACTACTGCAGGTGATAATAACTGCTAAAGGTCCAACATATCACTTGAATCTGCTTCAAACTGCTGATGGGGCTTTAGGAACGGGTAGGCGTTGGGCTTTTTTGTATCTTCTAAGGAAGAGGTGTGAGAAGCTCCTGTTGATAATTGTTAAATATTAACATTGTGTTGACATTTAAATCTGATTGCACGCAAGTCATCAAGACACCTAGAGGCTAGCAGAGTGTTTAAAGAAAAAATTATCTCAGTAATTCCAGAGCTGGTGCAGGAGCACTGTGGGAGGAGCCACTGCTGTGACTGCAGTGCTCTGTGCAAACAGCCCAGGCAGCAGCATCTGAGAGGTAACAGCTCCCTGCCATGCATCAGCCCTTTTGTCCTCTGCATTCCGTACTGAGCCAGCTACGCAGCTATAATGGCACTTGGCAAATATGCAGTCTGGCAGGGGTGTCAAACTCATTTTCACCAGGGGCCAAATCCGCCTCGCGGTGGCCTTCAAAGGGCCGAATGTCATTTTAGGACTGTACAAATGTAACTACTCCTACATGTATACAGTCCTAAAATCATATTCGGCCCTTTGAAGGCCACTGCAAGGCAGATATGGCCCTGGTGAGAATGAGTTTGACACCCCTGCAGTACGGCAAATGAAATGGGAGAGGATCTGTTCTTATGTGTATCAGTACAAGTCCAGAGGAACTCTGTTTAGGTCACAGAAGTAAATAAGATCAGAACCTGGCTTATGGTGTTTATGACCCGTTAAACTTTGGTGAAGATCTCAAATAGTAGGACCCCTCCAAAGGAAAATGTTGCAGTGATGGAAAGTGGCTGAAAATGAGTGGATGGTGGCAGAACTAGGTGAGTAGATGTGGATGGAAACAATACATGGGCTCTGCAGTCAAAATCACCATGGCCAGATCCAGTAAAGCGGGGGGGGCGGGGGCAGGAAAGAAGGAGGGAGTGCTCAGGCTGTTTGAGACACTTGCAACCAAGCCTGGCATTTCCCAAACTCATTTGGTTCCCAACTGTCGGACCTCAGCATTCCTGGGCTTCTGTGCAGCCCAGACTCACCACCAGCACACATGCTGAGCTCTCAGTACCTAGTTCATGCCCACAGCTGTGGGGCATCCTGGTGCCAAGGTCTCCCAAAGGGCTTGGTCTAGTGGGTGCACCCCCAATACACCTCAGCATTGAGTTCCATGCAGAACACCACAGATGGGGTCCTGCACCTTGTGGAGGAGCCTGATATTTTCTAAAATAACCAGAAGTTCATTTTTATCAGCTTTGGGACCTAATACAGGTGGCACAACCCACAGGAGCAGGCAGCACCCCCTGAAGCAAACAGCTGTCTCCATCCCCAGCCATCATCAGCCACCAAACTAGGTTTCTGTGCTGCTGCGGCGAGGGGCTGGGGAGATGGAGGTGGAGGCTGCTCTGTAGTCTAGGTTATGGTGGGATGAGGAGGTTTCATGTGATAATTTAGAAAGGCTGCCTCCAGGAACAGCTCTAGTGATACTTCCCATCTCCTCCAGAAACAATGAGCTGGATGACAATATCACCTGGGTTGACGTTAGCCAACAGGCCACTAGTGTGGCTGAGCAGGCCTGGTAAATTTTGCACTTGCTCGTTAACTGGAGAGATGAGCTAGAGGTTCTCCTCCACAGCTCTATTATCTTTATTAGGCAGCCCAAACTAAAGTAAGTCTAAGCCTTGTGGTTCAGGAACACAGGTGGGATAGGAGAGTCTTGTTCCTATTCCTCTTGTGTATTTTATCTGACATGAAATGTATGGATACCCCTGTAATCAGGGACAGAGCCAAAGTCACATGAAATGATGGAATAGTCAATAAAGAAGAAATCAGGTTCCTGAAAAGGAGCAATGTGACATGCTTGGCAAGCTGTATGCAAGCAACAGATTTTTTTATAGGAACTTCAGCAGAGCCAAAAGTAAAGTCATTCATCAGAGGACAAATGTTTCAGGGCATCCTCACAGGTTAATGGAGCCCTTAGAAGCACCAAGTCTGCAGGGAGGCAAGGCAGATAACCCAACAGGAGGAAACGTTTGCTTCAACAAAAAGGCTAGAGGAATCCTCATGTGTGTGACCCTGGGAACTCTGGATTCTATGGACAAAGTCTGTAACTGGTCTCAGTTTAAAAGTGTCCTGGCTTCATGTGTATAGTTCAAGCAGAACGTTAATAGATCAAGATATTTCAGAAAGGAATTCACTGAATGACTGAGGACTGGAAAATGTGTCTTACAGCGAGAGTTTTTAAAATCTAAAGCTCTGTAGTAAAGCAAAGGGAAGGGCTCATACAGGTGTAATTTAGGAGTACCTGTATTTGGATCAAAATTTTGGAAGTGGGCTCTGACGCACATCTGTCTAGACAATTTGCCTTAGAAATACAGCATATGGTTTCAACAGAGAGGAGAAACTAACTCCTGGAACAATTTACATGGAGCAGAGGGTAGATTCTTTGTCACTAGGCATAGACTAATTAAACTTGGCTGGTTTACCCAAAGAAAAGCAATAGTCCAAACAGGAATGAATGCAGGGAAGGCCACACAGGATGATTCATTCTGGGTATCAGTCAATGAAAAGTGCCTCATCCTGCACTCTGTTCCCCCTTCACACTCCATCCCTGTCCTGGTTTCAGCTGGGATGGAGTTAATTTTCTTCCTAGTAGCTGGTATAGTGCCGTGTTTTGGATTTACTATGAGAAGAATGTTGATAATACACTGATGTTTTGTTTGTTGCCAAGCAATGTTTATACCAAGTCAAGGACTTTTCAACCAGAAGGCTGGAGATGCACAAGAAGCTGGGAGGGGGCACAGCCAGGACAGACAACTCAAACTGCCCAAAAGGATATCCCATACTGTATGACATCGTGCTCAGTATATAAACTAGGAAAAATATTAGCTGGGGGATCACTGCTTGGGGAGCAGCTGGTGAGCAATTGTGCTCATTTTGTATATTCTATTATTATTATTATTATTGTTCTTATTTTCTCTTCCTTTGCTGTCTTATTGAACTGTCTTTATTTCAACCCACAAGTCTTTCATTTTTTTTCAATTCTTCTCCCCATCCCACTGGGTACAGGGGAGGAGTGAACAAGTGGCTGCACAGTGCTTAGTTGCCAGCTGGGGTTAAACCACAATAATCCCTCAGCACCAGGTCTGTGAGCAGTGGCAGCTAAGAGAAGCATCTTCAGCATTGTCTTCCTCCACCTTGGGATGGAGAACCCTGGAAGAGCAGGAGCGGGAGAGAGAGATGGGCAAGAAGTCTTAAGGGCAAGAAGTGAGTTTGGAAATTCAGAAATTAATAACATTTTTTCCTCAGCTTGCGTAACTAATAATTGAGCAAGAGAAGAAAGCAGATGTGGGCTGGTAGGATCTAGAATAAATTCATTAGAAATTAAGAATATGATGGCCAGCTGGAAACTTCCCACTCTCAGGAGGCCAGAGAGAACTCTTACAGAAGAGGGTATCACTCTCTGTCCATCTAAAAGAACTGGCAACACTCACTGTCTGCCTTTCCCTTACACACACACACACACACAAATAGCCTTTTTTAAAATACCTCGTGATATTAAGGTCATTCCCAGGATTAGGAGAGCATTGAGCTTTCTTCACTCCTGAGGTTTAGAGTCCAGTGTGAGATCCAAATCCTACAAGGCAGGCAGTGGCCCCCCCGGACTGCCCTTCTGAGCATGTTATCTCATGCCTTTGTGAACACATCCAGAGGATGCCGCAGTGACCTCTCTTGGCAAGCTACGCGTGTGTCAAATTGCAGGCATGTCTTTCTTCTCAAGCTACTCATTGCATGATGTCTGCCAGGAGATGCAAAAGGAAAATCAGCTCGAAAGCAGTACTAATTGCCTGGAAGTTAGTCAGAATATTACCTATTCCTTACAAATCCAAAAAAATCCTCTGCTCGTTTTTATAGCGTGAACACAGCACTAGCATAACAGTTCAGCCAACAAAATTTGTCAAAAAGCCAGTCCAGATTAAACATAAAATATTTGATCCCTGAGCACTCGAATCTCCTGTTTCTTTAAAGAATAGCACTTCATTAGAGTCATCTTCAGTGCATTAGCCTCCCTTGACAGTGATCTTACAAATCCCAGCACAAAATTAAGATCCAATCCTACAATGCTTATGCAAGCTGTGAAAGCTCATGACCTCTCTGTTACTCATCCTGGGCAGAAGATGTATTTCAGCCATCTGAATTTGCACTCCAGGCTTTATCACAGTATTCCTCTCACCATCCCCACCCTGACCTGCAGAACTATCTTTAGGACTCTCTGCAAGTCACTGGTAGTGTTGCAACCTGCTCTCCACCTTTATGTGGCTGGACAGATAGATAAGGAACCTAGCCCATGCTCCCATCTGGATGAGAGAAGCTTTCCAATGGGAAGGATAAGGAAGCACTGGAACAGCCTGCCTGGGGCACTGGTGGAGTCCCCATCCTGTCTTTAAGAACTGGTTAGACAAGCACCTGTCAGGAGAGACACAGGCACGGTTCATTTTGCCTTCCAACCCTATTTTCCTGGATCTAGGGTGAAATTCTGCTTTTGATGAACTGTCATGACTATTTGCTTGTTCCCTGCATCCTGTGAAACTGAGAAGACACAGTTTGGCAACTGGCATTGGGATAAGTGGATTGCAAGTCACATTAATCATCTTAGAAGACTATTTGGCCCTTATCTACTATTGTCCAGCTACTGGAGTCATTGGTATTGACTGACATCTGAATCTTCAAATCTCAAAGTGAGCAACAGCTTCCAGACTTTTGTAACTCACATTATTTTTAGCCTGTTACACAGTCCTCATGATCGATCTGCCTGGAGTGGCTTAGCTGTGAGTCCTGAGGGAGGGGAGAGGAAGGGGTTCATGGAGACATAAATTTCCATGAGTGATAAGCTCGCATCTGTTTTGAACTGTAAAATGGCAGCTTGTTGTGAAATCCTCTCAGAGCATACCTTTTAAATGCCAAACAAGCACAGCACCGACAGCACATAAAGAAATAATTGAAAGGCCCTGGAGGGAAGCCAAGAGGACGTGGCTAATGTTTCACCTAATCTCACCCCTCGCCCGGCAGCCCTGCCTGCGTGAGGTTTGGTGGCCCTCCAGGCTGCAGCAGGCAGCTGGCCTGCACTGCCTGCCCCGCTGGCAGCGGGACAAGGGAAACAAAGAGGCTAAAAACACAAAGCAGGGAGACATCGGGAATGGCGTGGCCGGGAGAATAGTGTGTTCTGCCTCCATGGTGGGGCTGGGGTTAATGTCTCCCCAGGCCCTGACTGAGCTGGGCTTGGAAGGCCCAGCCTGGAGGTCTCCCGGAGGCACCACCTGCAGAGCCACCAGGGGCTCGCCTTGGCTGGTCTCACTTCTCCCTTCAGGAGAGCCCTGGCTGTGAGGAGACATGAAATGGCGGTTCTTTCATGAACGGGGGCCGCAGTGTGGGAAAACCACGTCTGGCTGTGCCTTTCCTTTGAATAAATCCACTTGGATTCCCCAGCCTCCAGTCACTTGTCCTTTACACACACGCAGTCATTTACCTCCTCCTTCATGCCCCCAAATGCCTTTCTTTTGGCACTGAACAGCTTATTTTTCAGTAATCTGTATTAAAAGTAATTATCCAGAGGCCCTTCCTAGCAGCTCTGCTCTGAAACTCCTGCTTTCTCTGAGTTCCTTCCCATTGCTCGTTTTACTTTATGAAATCACTACCACAAACGATACAAACAAATGCTTCGCCGGCAGGTAAAACTGGGAATGAAGCTGAAAAACCTGAAGCATCCTGTATGCAGGAATTTGGACTTATCGGAGGTGAACAGTGTTAATTATTGATTGCTTGTATTCACCTCGGTTCAAGTGAAATTTTTAGGACTGACCTTTTACCTGCCTTAAAATATGAACTGTGTTTAATGGGGCAGTACAGCCACAAAGCTTTTCAGCGGATTTAGAAAAAACCTATTCACGCTAGCATCAATCTAAGCGACCAAAGTATTCCTGATCCTAAATGAAAATAAGCAAGTCATAATTTTTTACTAGGTGCAGACCGAAAACGTGGCGTTTAAGTCATAAATCACCAGTGATGTGGTCTCACAACATCAGCAGTAGTATAGTGGCAAAGCAATTGCCAAACAGCAGTGAAAGAGAAGATCAGAGACTGATAGGGGACGGAAAGCAAATCTGATTTTTCTTGTGAAGGACATATGAACCATCAGGGAAGAGAAGAACTAAAAATGAATGCACAGTTTGGACAATAACAGATACAGACTTAAAATCAACTGAGTTTCTGAAGGTTTGGTTTTGTTTGTTTATTTGTTTAGTAGAGTTATTTTTGATCGGGCTGTTTTTCATTTTGGTTAGTTTCATTTTGAGGCCAAAGTGATGAAACGCTACAAGAAAGGAAGTTCTTGTGGTTTTTCAGGGCCATCCAGAAGCAGAGTAATGGAAAACCAACAATAGGCAGGAAGGATGGGAAACTGTGTGAGAGGTTTCCTACCCAAACTCTGCAGAGTTCTGCAGACTGGTGGTATATTGTGACATATAGACTCTTTCTTAGGGTTGTGCAGTTGCGTACAGACCTAGCATACAGGGAGATGTCATGATAAACTCCCAGAGAGTACCAAAACGGGATTGCCTTTGGAGGCGCAGTGATCCATCCCTTTCCAACAACCCCCTTTGCGCTCCTTCTGAGGTGTCTAGTGTTTGTGCTCAATAGGACTCACCTTGTGTTCAACCAGCAAGGGCTGGAGACGTTTCTGTGCTCTCTTCCCTACTTGAGCACCCATGTCAGGTCAGGAACTTCCTGGCCTTAACATACATCTGAGGTTGCATTAGGTTGAGCCAACCTCCTAAATACCATAGAACTACGATTTTTTGAAATTTCTTTTCTCAACAAAAAGTTGTGAGAGCCAGAGAAAGTGCATGGCGCTGCTCTAGATGGTGTATTACGCAAGCTGCTCCTCTTTGCATTGTTAACAGGTACCTCCTGTAGCAAAAATATGCATGTGTGAGTCTATCTGTCCGTCTGTCTAGTGATGATACATTAAGTTTGTTTTATAGGCTAGTCGACACAGACTTTTGAACATGAACAAAATTGTTCTCATCCAACCACTCTGCTCAAGCAAAAAGAAAACAGAATGAGCTCTGAGCATTGGAATGGACATACTCAGTCTTGTCCACTCAATGCACCAGTCATCAGCATCAGAAAAGGTGAAAAACATTCAGGAACTCACATCTGTCCCATCTGCAGGCAGGTATATAACAGGCAGGACATCATGGAAAGGCAATGGCTTGAGATGGGCTTATACTCTGAGAAGGAAGCTTCAAAGATTTGCCTGTGTAACTTGTGGAAGCTTTTTGAGTAAAAGAAGACATTTTTTAATTTTTTTTTTTTACCCGCTCAAGTGCAGCTGAACTGTCTGTTTCACTGAGCATGCCTGTTCTGCCTGTGATGCACGTACAGCTGCCACCGCTCAGGTATGCCGGTGCTTTGTGATCCATAACACGTCCCTCTTCACCACCTCCTGTGAGCACAGACAAGGGAAAAGCTCCTGCCTTCACTCCACAGAAGGACTGATTTGCCTGCAGTCCTAAATCTCAGACAGAGCTCAACCTATCAAGTAGTGGCTAAAATTTTAACCATCTTTTTTTTTTTTTTTTTAATAGTTTAGTATTTATTAAGTAGGTACAGTCCAAATAAGCCAGCTGGCCAAAGTCACCTCACCTATCTTTGGGGCAATGTTTGCCTTTTTGCTCTGTCTCTGCGTTTAACCCTATAAATGTCAAAAGGGTCAGCTTCTAGAGTCATGTAGAGAAGTTTTTCATGACCCTCCATCCTCGCTTGCTCCCCAGCAAGCAGCAGAGGACACATGGGCAGGTGTCCACCACAGCAAGGCTGTGCATGGGGGGAGTCCCAGCTGCAAAGGGTGCAGGGGACAGAGGGGTGCCCAGGGCATAGCAGATCCCTTGGGGACACTAGGGAGCTCTCTCGTCCCACCACCTACACAGTGCTGCTAAACACAGCAGTGACATGCTTGTGGGTCACACTGAAACTGCCTTTCCAGCTGGAGTACAAAAGAAAGGCTTTTTTTATACCTCTCGTATGAATGAAACAATAGCACAGGATAAATCCTGCTTTCCTTTATACTCAAATCCGAGGTGACACTGTTGGTTGCTGGAGAGGAGCTTACATTCCTGCACCTTCCCTCTCCAGAAGAAAACTATTTTATCTTCTTTAAGTAGGGAGCAGAGAATCCTAGTTGTGACTGGAGTTATATGATTAATCAGTAGCTGATGTGAAATAATACCATGAGAGGAAAATCTGTGGAAGAGCTAAAAAGTGAAAAAACATTAGAGGGGGCAATCGAATATGATCTTTTATTTCATTCCATTAATATTTTAAAAAATATGCACATGCAACCTTCAATGGCTTCCTTTTAAAATGCCCACAATATATAATTTTGAAAAATAAGAGGTATTTCAACAATTTTTAAAATATTTCTTAAGGTCATTCACTGAATTTGGTACAACTTTCCCAGTATTTTCAGTCAAATCAAGAGTGCATTTTCATCTTACTACATAAACCATTAATCTGGAAAAAAAGATCTGTATTGGGCTCAAAAACCAGAAGTGTTTTACTTCTGTGAATATCCTCAGATTTTATTCTCTTTTATTATTCCAACACTGAAAGACTGAAAGATTTAATTTTGTTCCCTTTTTATAGACCTTCTGTGTTCTAATTTACTTTTCATTTTACAAATTGAAGCCTCAATTGTTTATGAGTGATTTCAGATTATTTCTCAAAGATGTGACAATGAAATTTCTGGCAATTTTAAATCAATGCAACTGAATATGTTTTGCCTTTCAATCAGTTGTTTGTTTCTTATACTACTTGTTCGACTCAAATACTCAGCAAGCATTTTTAAGGGCAACAATTGTTTCTTAAAGATTCGACACCCTGTTCCATCTGCTATGGGTGGAAAAACTCAAGAACATAATTTCTGAGACCACCCAAAAAGGCATGGAGAAAAAGAAAAGGAAGACTAGACTTGTGAACCTTCTTGTGATTTTTGTATTGTGAGTTTTATTTGTAAAGCTCAGAATCCGGCCATCTGAGGAGTTTGCAGTGCTCTCTTGGAAAAAAATAAAAGAAACTACTATGGAGCAGTACGTTTTCAGCTTTCTAAATGAAGTTTAAGCCTATATTTCTTCCTATTCGATGGATTTAATGGTCTGCCAGAAGTGCAAGAGAATACCTTCCTTCTCCCCCTCGCCCCATATTTTACGTATTTAGTCAATTTTTTAGCTTTCATTACACGCAGGGATTTATTTCAACTATTTTTTGTTCCACGTCAATGTATTAGAAGCATTCTGCACAGAATACAAATTAACACTGGTTAAAAGACATATTAATGTGTCTTCAGTAGAATTGTCATCTCTCCTATCATCTGGTACCAAGTGACACTGGACATTTAAGTCTGTTGAAGAATTTCCTGTCTTTATCAGGCCAAACTCCAGTCACATTTTTGCAGAAAAGATAAATAGGAATTAAAGAGGGAGGGCTCTGTACACTTTATTAAACACTTCTATGTTACACAAACAATTCTGCAAAATTTCCATGGATTTGTGAATGGTCTCAGTGTTGTTACAGCAGCTGTCTCCATTTAAACAGAGTTTGTTTCTTCAGTTTCATGAAGCCCTGCCTTATCTCATTCAGCCACGTAGAGTTGAAACTACACAGAGTAAAAAAGGAAAGTTTGAGAACATAATCATCGAAAGATTGAAAAAATAGTTTTGGATGACCTTGTGTTTTTTCTCTCTCCTTCCATTTTGCTCCATGGGAAAAGACTTCTGTGAGAGCCACTCTGAGATGTTCTGGTTTGGGGGAGTTCAGTGATCGTTTTTGTTTTCAGTTTGTGAGAATTACAACTCCTGTCTTATTATTGCAGCCTGAAATGAATTGGACAACTCAAAGTGATTCTCATAACACTGAATGTGGGGCTGAAATTATGCAACTCCTAATAAAGTCAACATTTTTTTAAACTGAAGCTGTCTTTCACAGCCAGAATGGAAATAGGCAGTATCTTGAAAGGATGAATTGGTCCCTATGGACCTAATTCTGATTTCACAGACAACAATGTAAATCAGAGGCAGGAGAAACATTGGAGATGTTAGCGTTTAACTACTGTAACTAAGAGCAGGACTAATTCCTACATTATCAGATAAACAAATAGACACATTAAGAATTGTATTCAGCTAGGAGTATTATACTGGACATAGTCATCTTTAAACATAGTAAGGTTTGTTGAAGAATAAGTACAGAAGCTGGGATGTTACAGTTGTTCTTGTACCTTTTGCAACCTTTCTAGCAGATGCTGTTTAGTATCTAATTGCCTTGACTGTAAATGCAGGAGAAAGATAAAAGCAAACATATGAAAGTAATTAAATACATAGCAATGATTCAGGAGTTGAATTAAAATAAAGTTCAAATTTGCTAAAACTGAACAGGAGAAAAAAAAAGCGTATTAATGGGTCCACACAACATCAAAATGGAAAGAGCCATTTGGAACTATGATGTTGCCTCCATAAAGAATCTCTGAAGACTTTACCCTTCACCTGGAGGAAAAAAACCTGAACAAAGAAATTACAACTTAAAGTGTACCATCCTAAATGCACCAGGTGCATACTTTTGCACCAAGTATCCAAAAATATGCTCTCTGCTGGGCTTCATGTCAGTACTTCTTGTCATCTAGGGACGAGTCCCTCCACTGAATCAGGACAACTGTGGGTTTTGTACACCTCCATCAAGGAAACCAAATAGGAATCACAACACTTGAAAGTAAGCATCATTGGAGTTAACAAGAGTGCTAGCAAAAAGTAGAAGAAATCATCCCTGCAACACAGCTCCAACTTTCTGTCTTTTCCAGTAATGTTTCCCCAGATCAATGTTATTAGCACATATAAACATAATAAAATAATTTTTTAACAGTTTTATATCATACAACTTTTTTTTTTTTCCCAGAAATTGTTTAATATGCCCTTATTTTGGCTTGGTTTGGTTTGGTTCAGTTCTTGTGGGGTTTTGGCGATTTTTGTTGTTTGGGGTCCTTTTGGTTTTTCGGGTTTTGTTTTGTTTTGTTTTTTGAAAGTGAGCATTTTGTGATGAAAGGAATAAATCTGATCTTCTTCATTTTCTGTTGTCCCCCTGGATTTGATTCCCCACTGTGTTACTGGAGATTTATGCCACTGAGCAATTCCCATTTAGGAGTGGTAGTTTTTGAGCATGCAGCCATGAAAAATGAGCCCAGGAAAGTGTAGTTATTATTCATACACATTGAGAAGATGATTTGAAAATGTTTTTGAAAATTTGATATAGCAAGATGAACTACCGCTTCCCCTCAGTTTCCTCATGTTAGTACGTCAGGAAGGCAAACACTAAGAACGAAGAACATTTACTGAGATCAGTGAGCAGGGCTATGTGTGATTCCCATGGACCTGACCTGGACACAGGTGTATGTGGGTTAGGATGCCACTTGGTAAGAGTCATTGAGGAAAAATATTGGAAGTGTTATACCATATTGTAATGGTATAATGCCTCTGGAAGGTGTCAGAGATGCTGCTTGTGGTTTTTTCACAAATATGCCTCACTGCTTTTGTCCTTGCTGTTGCTTACACTTAAGTGGCTGTTGGCTGGATAGTGTAAAAGCCTTCAAATTTCATGCTGGAAGGATATTATATATTTCTTGTTTTTCACTGTTCTATTTGGTTTTTGAGGTTTTTTTCTGAATGTGATTCTTGTCTGAAAATTTCATTCTCAGTAGAAATGACAGCATCTTATTAAGAATCAAACATCCTAACCCTTAGATAAACAACACATGCTTCTGATGAACAAAGAGTACAAGTGACTATACAGTGAATATCCACTACTGTGAAGCCTGTTGCTATGTGTCTCTACTCACATCACGAATAACGACGGGGAGGACTAGGTCAGAAAAGAAGGTCAACCTACTCAAAAATACCAGTTCCCCAGAGGTTGTACTTCACCAAGCTCTACCCATGACAACACAGATATGGGGAAGGGGAAAGGGAAAGATAAGGGTTTCCTCAAACGTGATTTGGCTCTTAGGAGGGTGGAAAAAGAGATGAAACGCATTTTACCAGCAGCAGGAGGGAGAGGCACGGAGCAGCCCATTCCTGGCTGCCAGCACTCACAGGGAGGATGAGATGAGAACCCGTTCCTGCTGGCCTGGAGCGGGGATGTCTGAGGGGAGACGATGTGCTTGGAATAAAGTTCTGGCAGGTGGAGCTGGGCTGGTTTAGCCAGACACCAAGGCGACAATCCCAGGATGAGGAAAAACAGCACGACTGGAAGTAAATGAATGTCTGTAATGCACAGAGGCCATAAGGGAAGAGAAAGACTATTGGGAGGTGGGAATGTGTGAAAAAGGAAATCAGGGAAGAACTGGAGGTGGTGAGGGAGAAGGGCAGGCCTGGGAGGTAGTTCTTGGAAGCTGGAGTCTGGATTTTAAGGCTTTTACAAAAACATGGTGAAATAATGGGAATGGCGATACGGCAAGAGTAATGCTGCTCTGTCAATCATATTCCATTTTAAAACCTGGCTAAATAGGCATTTACTTATACCAAATAGCAGTAGATGGCTGCAGCAGGCATTCTGATAACCCCCAAAGCATTTCCCATCTATAGAAATGCACAATGAAATCTATTTAATATGGTCTTAATTTCAAATTAAGCAGAAGAATTTAATAGACTGCAGCCTTTTGTCTAAGGACAAAGGCAGGGAACTGTGTAAAGCTGAATAATATGAAATACTCAGGAGTCTGCTTCTGGCTGGTACTTAAGGCTCTGTTTTACAGTCATAGAGTTTGGTGAAAATGCTGTACATTAAAAAAAAAAAAAAAAGAAAACAAACCAGGACGTCCTCTTCCCATATAGTCTATTACTTCCTGCAATTCATGAGAACTCTTTCCTTGTGCATAAAGGTCACCTTTCATTTATGTACTGTATCTGTTTGGTTTGCTGAAAAACAGTGTCCTGAAAACATATTAAAAAAAATGAAAGGAAATGTAAAAAGTAGGGGTAAAAGAGTGTGTCTCATGGCAGGACTTCTATAAATAATGACTATGAAAGGGAGTTGGCCATTGAAACTGCTCCATACAGAAATATCCTCATGGCACTACAGATTACAGACTGAAAATAATGGCATTTACTGACTACTGTTGCCACACAGAGACTTTAAAACCACAGGCCAACAGTGCTCACTGCTGTTATGAATGGCCAAAAAAAAATGTGAGGATACGAAGACAGATGTGAAGTTTTGCAGCGTAATGCTGTAACAGAGATAGAACCAAAAGGTAAACCAGGAACCTAGAAACAAGAGAGCAAAGAGACTCACTTAAATGACTGGATGCATTCAGGAGTAGGTGTAATAGTATGTTTGCCTGTGTCCCCAACACTGCCCTGTGCAGAACTACTTCCATCTTAAACATCGCAAATGTCCCCAGCAAGTCCCAGCAGATGGCTGGGCAGGATGATGGTGGTGTCACTGTAACCCACATGTATGAGATGCGAGCAAACAAGAGGAGAGGGCATGAGAGGGGACCAAAAAACGCTCATCTCATGTTTAGCACAGAGGATTTGGTGTGTCTGCCTGGAGTGTGCAGCAGCGGGCAGCCTGCATCGGCCAGCGGTGGGATGTCCACCTCGAGCAGCAGCAGCCAGCTGCAGAACCACAGCCCGGAGGGGCCATGGGCAGCACTGCTTTTCCTCCCACTGAAAATGAGTGATGGTGTTTTCACTTTGATGACGCCTCTTTAGCAAACTGCCCCCACACCCTTGCTCAGCAAGGGAAAAATGTGATTGTAAGCAGTGGTTAGTGTAATTCATCAGCCCTTCCACAGCCAAGGGAAAAGAATCATATTTGCAACCACTCCTTAGAAACCCTGAATAAAATATGGCTTAGAACTAAACCTCCATCAGCTCATTTCCATCAGTGTTGCCATATGCTCTCATGACTTGTGTTTCAAGTTGATCAGCAGTGAGATGCTGCCACTGGAGCTGCAGAGCCCTGACCCCAGCTGTCTTCTCAGGCACAACCCACCCATGGGTGTGGGGATTCTCTCCTTGACTTGAGGTGTACACAAAACTAAAATGTGTTTCAGTGCCTCCCCAGCTTGCAACCACTGCCCAGAAGACCCTGAATGCTCAGAAATAATTTACGTAGCAGTGAACGTCTTGGTGAACATCAGGAATTGGAGCAGGGCTGGAGTGATGCTGGTGAGGCACCTGGTGGGGCAGGGAGGACTGTGAAGGAGAGCAGATGCTGTGGTTGGTCAGGATTGTGCAGAATACAGCTCCTGGGGATGGAGGGAAGGAGAAAGCAGGAAAGGGTGGTGAGTGAGCAGCTCCCCAGCATCTGCAACAGCAAGACCACTCAGGAGGCTGTGGCGGTTCACAACGTGATGTGAAAAGATAACAGTGTCCAAATAAAGTAAGTCAGGAAAAAGTCTAAGCCAGAGAGACCCTCAACATCAAGATTAATATCGAGCCTATATGTTTCAAAAAGAACTGTAAACACGAGATTTCTTCAGTTGCAATGGTGGGGAGGGGACCGCCAGGGCGCTACATGGAAAAGCTGAAATTCAGTCGTTCCTATGGGCAAAGGTGCCCAGATCTGGCAGCTGAGCGGGATCCGCACAGCAGGACACCGCGGGGTGTGTCAGCAATGGGAGCAGCGAAGGACAATGCAGAGCTGCAACTCCCTTCCGCCCCTGCCCCCTCTGCCAGGCATCCGGATTCCAGGCACAAAAGGGCAAAGTCATTTTTTTCCCCCCTTGAATAGCTTTTTGGGACTCGGGGAGGCTGCCCTTGAGACTGCCAAAGCCTTGCTGCTGCCCGGACAAGCTGCTAGCGCTCCGTTCAATTAATCATCCTCTCAGTGGTAACTGTAGTAGCGCTGGAACCAGACACTGTAGTAAAATATCTTCCGCCTGTTTCCTTTCTCCCTGTTAGTTCTGTGACACAGCTGAGCGGTTTGTCACTTGCAGGTAACGGAGCCATGAATCTGCTGTCGGGGGGGTGGATTTGATGCATTACAGGCTGTTAGGTATATCTTAGCTGTATTTTTCCTCCTTTTGCTCTTCCTTAATGCTTTTTTTAACTAAAGTTATGTTTCCATGTTAAAAAAGAAAGAAAGAAAAAAGGTATTAAAAAAGGGGTGAAATTTAAACAAACAAAATAAACCTTGACACTCAGAGTTTATCATTCAGGGGATCCTCCAGACAAGCAGACACTCAGCACTGCTCTATGGCACATGTGCATGTCTGGGACTTCTGCCTTCCTGGAGACTGGTATGCAACATCTTCACCTAGAAAGCATAAAATTTTATTAATCAAAACCTTGCAAGAACATCAGTTCCTGACCTGGTAGCAGAGGAATAAAACTAGGCAGTACTATAATGCAAATTTTTTTTTCTTAATGAATTATTAGGATAATAAAAAATATGTATGCTTCTCTATTTGCTTC
Source organism: Caloenas nicobarica (assembly GCF_036013445.1). NCBI lineage: Eukaryota > Metazoa > Chordata > Aves > Columbiformes > Columbidae > Caloenas > Caloenas nicobarica. Next base: position 55,335,618 of record NC_088248.1, on the reverse strand, counting down.
AATTTTTAATAAACATTCAGCATTGCTTTTATTTTTCATTTCACTCAAATTTTATGAGTTACTGCTGTGATGTGAATTTTTTATTGCTGATATTGCATATGTTATTGTCTTCAGGACACAGAATTCCATAAGAAAAAACTCTTTTGAAAGCGAATTCCGGCTGGCTGAGTTCCGACAGGTACTTAGAGCTGGCAGACAGGTACTTAGACGGCCGTACTCCATGTTTTCCCTGGGCTTCCTCTGAGGTCTGGACACCCGTGATCCATCCACCTTCTCCTTGGCTGCGCAGTCCTGGCCAGGGGAAGCTGCAGACCAGCATCCTCAGAGGTGAGTGTGTGCCTGCGTGTGCCTCAGCAAAGGGGGCACCAAGGAGATCACAAGGAGCCTGTTCAGTGCCTTGCTGTGACAAAGGCAGTTTTCACCCAGTTTTCCAATGTGGTACAAATGGAAGCCAAACAAAGTCACATTTTGGAGTAAACATTACCTCCACAGTTACTAGCAACACAGAGCTCTAAGATAACCAGAGAAGGCATGGAAGGAAAGCTAGAGAACGATAATAATTAAAAGCCTTTAAAAAAATATCTCCCAAGATCTGGGACTAGATGGCAAGTGCCAATTCCCCCTTAAATTATAAAGTGTTGGATGCAAAGGGAGTTAAGAACCCTGTCTGTTATGTCGGAAGGAAGCATCTTCTTAAGAGAAATCTATTATTTTTCATTCCCACTTGTACTGGGCTGTGGCCTGAATCCAAGTCAGGGACCAGTTCACAGAAGGGAATTAGAAGACAGAGCCAATAACTGAGCAGCAGATTAATTCTCCCAGCTCTGTGAGTGTGCCGCCAGTTACAGCCGGGTGAAAACCACCCGCACACTGGGAGGACCTTGAGGCATGAAAACCAGTGGAGATATCAGGCCCATGGGAATCAAGTACAATAAATCAGAAGTTGTTATTATTAAACAAAACATAGAATTATGTTGAGCTCAATCACAGTGGGGAGCAGGGCTGTGGTGAGATGGCAGTGGTCGAGACAGTTGTGTGCCCTCTTAGAGTGCTTCAGTTTGACCATGCCATTTCCACAGGATGCTTAAAGGCCAGCAAGACCAGTGAAGCCAGTAAACAGAAAAACAAGCCTCGCTAGCTCAGAGTCAGGACAGTCTCTGCAGCTGTTCATTTATGGTTTTATATTTATAGACCCACATCAGACAAAACACTGAGGTCCCTAGTTCTGATTTTAGGCTCCTAATTAATGCCTGCTCCCTGAAAACTACAGGTCTAAATGTTCTGTTAATTTTGACTGATGGTGACCAAAATTGCTCAAAAAAAAAAAATCTGGTTTATTTTATTTTCCACATGGAAAATTAGCTTTGGCTAACAATCCTAGTATTCTTTTTTTTTATTTTTTTATTTATTTATTTTCCCTGAAACTTAGTTGCCTTTGATGGAAGATTTTGTTCCTGCATCAAGACATTCTCACCCAGAACCCAAATATCCCACATTCTGCCGTCGTGAACAAAAGCAAAGGTGAGCATGGCAGCTCCCGAACCCCGGACCCACGCTACCCACAGCCACGAGGGAAGGCTGGGGAAGAGGTCTCGGGTTTGGCTGCTCCCCTAACGGACTTCACTTCGCATTTCCTATCTTCACACGTGGCCAATTCCCAAATGGTCAAAGGGGTCACACAACGGAAACTGAGTACTAAAATAAGTTTCCCATCTAACATAGCTCTGTACCTTGTGAAAATGCATTCCACAGATAAGCTAGTCACAGCAGAGAGGACAACGTCTTGTTAAATGTTTTAAAAGCACATCATCTTCCAAGCTTCCCAGTAGGAAACTGTGTCCGTAACTCTAATTAATTATTCCCTGTATTGGCATCATCGACTGCTGATTTTTGTCTGCAAAACCTTTCAGAAAATCTCATGGGGCATGAGCATCATGTGTAAGTTATTTTTAAATAGATGTGCCTGGGCTGATCCCAGCTGAGGGCTTTCTCAGCAGCAGCCTAGACAGACAGAGCCAGGAGGGGCTGCTGGGAGGGGGCAGCGAGCGGGCAGGTAACCCCGAGGTGCAGTTCACCACCGGGAATTGCAAAGAAAGGTGGCAGCTTCTCCACAGGGAGATAGACTTTCACTCCCTTTGATCCATGTGTGACTTCTGATGAGCGAAGGCATAAATATTGCACCCAGTGGAAGACACTCACCTTCTGAGATACCCTCATCAGTTGTAACCACATGTGCTTGGTGTCCTTGGAGCTGCTGGACTGGCCAGGCCTGTCCCGCTGCTGGGCACGCCTTGAAACGGAGCAGAAATGAGCTAAAGGGCAGATTCCCCCAGACCGGTCCCCCTCGCCCCGCAGTCCATCCCATGTACTCTGGCACGTTGACTCTACCTCTGCCAACACTCTCCATCTGCATCTTTATCTCCACTCAACTTTCCTACCAAAATTCCCTTCCTAAATCCAAATCTGCCTGCCCTCTGCTGCCTCAGCTAGGACCTTTCTCTCCTGGCTATTTCTGAGAAAAACACACATAATTTTTCTTCATTTCAACTGCAGATACAAGAAAAAAAGTTAAAGTCTCTGCTTGCCATGGGGATATTCGGTGTTGCAGTTGGCAAGCTTACATTTTTTTTATTTTTAATTCATGCTTGATATTCTACCTGGCTGTTATATTTAGAAGCCAGTTAGCAACCATTAGACAGGAGAATATTCAACCTGCTTGAACAAAAAAGCTATTAGCTTTACAGCTCTGGCATAAATGGGCAACATTTGGGGACTAAATGACCTGCTGTAGTTACTAAAATTAATTTCCTTTTTGTTCTTTTCTCTCTTGGTTTCCCTCTCCACATTTATTTCCTTCTATATCTTCTTCTTAATTATCCCTCTCATATTTTTTTTTTCTAAATTATTTTTTCTGAAGCTTAAAACAGGAATCAGTGACTTGGAAGTATTTTCCGTTGTAAGGCTCACGCAGTTGTCGACTGCTCCTTTAAAAAGAGACAACTTGTGTTCACCTGACAGGGCAGCAGCAGGTGACAGAGAAGAGCAGGTACAGCTGGAGCCTGGGCACCCTGCCCGGTGGGCTGTGCACACCCGTCAATGATCTAAGCTCCCACTCACAGAAATCACATTTCAGAATCTATTTAGCAGCATGCAATGCCTGTAACTCTTCAAAGATTCAAAGACAGTAAGAACACCATTTTTACCAGAATAAAAGCCACACCGGGTAGGTCAAGGAATCAGTTCATCAGTCCCATTCACAAGTAATGGGGTGAATATTAAGAGCGGAGGCTTTAGGGACCTTTATGGTAAACTCCTCCTCTGTCTCTCTGGCTTAATGAATATTTAATTTGAAATGGAACTACTCTTACAGGAGAGACTTAATAGCTTGGTACATTGAATATTCACCTGAGATACATATATCATGGGTTTTACTTTCTTCTCTGGACAAGGAAAAGCCCATGTATCTGAATGTCTTAAAGCCAGAAGTTCAGTCTGGACCTCTTCTGTCCTGAAAGAGGACTGCAATCACTAACAGAGCTTTTTACAAGGGCTTCATGGCCTCTGCAAAACGAGCAAAGCAAAAATCCCCAGGCTGTTCTGTACTCCATTAGTCTTTGGTAGTCAGGAGATGAGGGGAATTGCAGAAAGAGGATATAAACTTATATCTAACAATTCTTTTACGAACTCATAATTTTACTGTTATAGCTACAAACATCTAATTAAAAATATTGGCGATTGCTGCCAGCTCCCAGAAGCGTCTGCCGTCAGGCATCAGCAGCAGCTGGAGCCAGTAAGTGTTTCACAGGCCATTTTTGGATGCCCCGTGCCTCGGCGTTCATCCATGGGCTGTGACACTGGACCAGCCTGCCTGGCCATCACAGATTGCTACCCTTGTGTGTTTCCCCAAAAGCGTTTGAAAGGTGCAAGTCTCATTCTGTAACAGGCCAAAGCCAAGCATCAAAAAAATAAAAAATACTGACAAAGAGTAACATTCTCTGCTGCACAATTGCTGCTGTAATACTCTCTGTTATACAGCAGAGCTGAATTTCATCTGGGAAGGTCTAAAAATATTGATAAGTGAAAATATAAAATGGACAGAGAAAGCTATAAAAGAAACCATCGAACAAAACAGAGCCATAAGGAATCAATCACTATTATTCTTTCTGTAATTAGGACCACAGTAATAAGCAATGATGAAGTACTGGAGCCATCAAATAAATCAGCGAAATTTGTGAGCTGCAATTTTACTGATACCTTTAATTTCCTTGTAACTTTCCTATATTAATGTCAAAAACAAGGGGGGAAAAATGCTTAGCAATTTTGAATACAAAGCTGAAATCCTTTCCCTCCAGCTTGCAGAAGAAAAAGTGGGATAGACTGATCTCTACTCAACTGTGAAATGTTAATATCTGTATGCAAATGCCTGTGTGGCCAAAGCTGCAGACCCTGCCATGCCAAACCAACCAAGAGCTTGACTTCCTACAAATAGCAACTGTACACAGGGCCTGGAAGAACAAGAACACTTGTGCTTCACCACCCACTACAGGCTGCTTCTGCTCATTTGCCTTATTCTGGGCTTAAAGACCTGTAAGCCGACCAGTCCATACCACTAGAACAGCTTTTAGCTGCCCGGTCTGGAGTGATAAATAGTCAGTTGTGAATTATCAGTGTCAAAAGTCTGCGACTGGTTTTTAGGCTAAAACTCTCTCCTCTGAGCTGCCTCAAAATGCTACTAATTCAAACATTGATATAAATCCAGAGTGTCTCACAAGAAGCAGAAAAAAAAATAGAGCAAGTGACTGGTGTGCTTGTGTTATTTCAAACACCTTTTAAAAATAATTTTAAAATCTCATTGTATCATAAGACCCAAAATCTGCAGCGGGGCGCTTGTGGCCTACAGAAAAGAGATAAAACCTCTCTACATAAACAACATCCAGGATAAATCCACATTTACAAGCTGGCTTGCAGGCGTTTTCACAAGGGAGCTGGGGTTCACATCTCCCAGCACATTTTTGTTCAGCTGAGGTTTCTCACAGACATAAGCTCCACTGCAACTGGCTTTGAAGTCCTGTGCACACCTGCAGAGATTACAAAGAAGGGAAGGCAGGTCCCTCCACACCCAAACTGTAAATTAACAATGCAACATGTCAACTTAAGATATGCCCTCCAGCAGCCTGTTTTGCAGTCAGACCAATGGCTGACAGTCTCCTGACACACTTAACCCTTTCCCTGGATTTCACGCCTAGCTTCCAGCCTCCCCAAAGAAGAAACAAACTAAAGTTACCACTGTACTAATCTGATTTTTGCAGAGTGCCTTGTACAGATGTGTGGAGCAACAGTTTTGGCCTGTGTATTCACAGGTTGAAGATAGCTAGCCCTTACCCTTCCTTTTCATCTGTTACACCTGGAACAAGCCCCTGCTATGGGTAGGTCACAGCAATTACTGTGGGTTTTTTTTCTCCAAAACCCTTCAGGAGGCTCCTCTGTTCTTCCACCAGAGAAGTACATCACCAGTAACTGCAGCTTCAAAAAGGACTTTTAACTGAGCCAAGAACAAGTGTACTAACCCGAACTGCAAGACTTCCTAGTCTTATGACTGTAATCCCTTTCCTTTCTTCCTCCACTTTGTCATGGTGGGCCACTAATTGCACTTATCATGTCCCGTCACTTCATATCTAATGGTAGGTGACAACTAAGTCCTGTACCATCTGTAATGCCAGCCTTCTCCTGATCTAACCTCCTCCTGACCCTGTCTCATCTCATGGCTGCTATAGCTGTAGGGAACAAGCATGTGAGACTAAAGGACCCTGCTGACCTCCTCAGCATGATCTAGCGTGGTGCCTGCTATGACTCCATGCTCCAGCACTACCTTCATTTGACACACACAGCATTAACCCAGGCCTATGCTCAGGTTCCAGCTTGTAAACTGCCTCACAGTGTGGACACAAGCTGAGATTCAGGCACAGAGTCAAGGTTCTGAGAGGCCTACTGGGGATAGGCAAGTGTGCACCCACTTACAGAAGGATACAGGGCACCATGGGCTCAATGTGGTCACCTCTGTGTCTCTCACCCTCTTTTCTGGATTGCTCATGCAGCCCACTCTGGTCTGTGGTGCTCCCTGGTGGGGTCCCAACGCCCTCCACCCTGAAGGGGAAAGGCTGGAGGCATTTAGTTTGGGTCGTCATTTTACAGTTCAGACCTGGTGGTCCAAGCCACCATTGTCCCAGAGGTGGTGACACTGAAGTAGAGCTGAGCCAGCAAGGAACCAGACTGCAGTTCATCACCTGGTCCAAGCACCAGAAGTCAGTGATGATTTCGGTGCCCAGGTGCTGGTTCTTACAGTAAGACCTGGCATACTCTTGTCCAGTGATAAGAAAGATCATCCAAGTACCCAGCTGTACTACTGGAAAAGTGTCCTCATCTGCCTCCTGTCAAGGATATATGATTCAACTGCCAGGTGTTAGAAGGCTCTTCATTTGATATAAGTTCAGATAAAAGTCAGGAGCTGCACCTATTGATGGCTATATATGCTTTTCAAATCTTAACTGAACCTTTCACATTTGGCTATTCTTTGTTTGGAGAGGAGAGGAGAGGAGAGGAGAGGGGAAAGGGGAGGAAAGAAAGAGAAGGGAAAGGGAAAGGGAAATGGAAAGGGAAAGGGAAAGGAAGAAAAGCTTTACTTCCCTCTTCTCTCTTTCTTTCTCAAACACACATCTCCTTCCTTGTTGCAAGTCCATGAGCAAGAAAAGGTAGGAATGACCTACTAAAATTTAAAAAGCTGATTTTCAGAAGTTTCTTCTCTCAGTTGAAAACTAATGTGCCTCTGATAAACATTATTTCTTCATGTGTCTGTATTAAGTGATTTACCTTCAGTGTCTAAATCCAAGCACTTTGGTGCATATTTTTACCTGCACCAAAAAGAACTAAATATCCTAGGAGACAAGCAAAAAAAAAAAGGAAGAAAAAAGATTAAGGAGCAGCAACCACCAGAGAGTATTAAAGGATTTGAAGTGAAAAAAAGAGACAGAGATGGGACCTGGCATCTTCAGATGTAAACCAAACTGTGCCTTCCATTCAAAGAGCACCAGATAACAAGAACAAACCATCAGGTTGCCCAATGAGTGTATGAAAAGGAATAAGGAAGAGACAGAGATGATTGACAGGAGGGATGTAAAGAAGGAGCACTGGAATGCATTGTGGCATCTTCATTGCTTTTACAAGAATCTTGAATTCCAGGCTTTTTCTCCAGCCAACGAACTCTGAATTCAGGTGTAGATTTTTTTGTTGTTTGTTTGTTTGGGGTTTTTGTTTGTTTGATTTTCTCTTACAACTACACAGCAAAGCTAACTGGAGTAGTCAAATGTTGTACATCATTCTGTAGCACTCCAAAATGTTATCACTATTAGGGAGCAGACAATGTAGGGAAATGTGAACAGATTTTTTGTTTCAAAAAAGGAGGCAAGGAGGTAGCTCCCTGGGTCAAGCTGGAACTCACCCCATGTCTGGGGTGACATTCTAGGCACTCGCCATCTTCTGTCTCATTTAAAAAACATTTTATTTCAGTTTGCATTTATAAAACTTACAGAAAGAATCCAAAGCAGGACACACAACACACATGACCCACCACCCCTGGGGAAATCACAAGTAACAAGAGAGTAACAAGGTCCCACACCCAGGGTGTGACATCAAAAGGAAAAGAACCCACACAGGGAACACTTGGTATCTAGATGAAAAGCCAGTAAACCAATGACTCCTTGCCTAATAAATTTCTGAAGACTAGGACAACAGAGCACCCCAAAAGCTCTCCCTGAGATGCCAGGATGGAGAATTGCATTCCAGAGAATTCCACTGGCTTGAAGACATCAGTTGTCCTTCATGGAGTGTTAAGTGGATTTTTAAGGGTTTTTTAATGAGCACATCTTCAGCCTGACAACAGATCAAAAAGCATGTGCATGTAGATTCAAAATAAAATTTAAGATGGATGTGTGTATGTATGAAGAACAGAATAGAATGAATGCAATCAGCAGTGCCCAAATTGTCTGCTTGATAAAAAAATTACTTTTAGAAAATATGTCAAATAATGCCAGAACCTGACTTTAACTGGCTTATTTTCCCCTCTTTCTGCTCCTGTGCTTTTCACCTTTTATCTCAAGAACTCTGTTATCAGCATCTCAAGAATCCACACCTCTGAACTCCTTCAATGAGAGAATATATTGCATTAGCCATAATAAGCACAACATTGAAATGACTGACTGCCCTGATATTGATTTTCTCATGTTAGTAACACAGAGACTGCAACAAACACATAAAAATGGATTACTTTCATTTCAAAGGAAAGGGCGACTTGATCTAATCTGAAAAGTGACTGAAAATAGCACTAGGGAGTGTCTCGCTTATTGTAATTCACTGAATTAATACCACTTTGACTGAGCTGGCAGAGAAATAAAGCCCATCTGATAGTATTGGGGAATTTGAACTTTTGGGAGGAGAAGCAATCAGTCCTCCCTGAGCTAATCTTAAGGGGCAGAGTACCTCTACACTCAGTAGAGAGGTATCTCATTAATTCCGTGATATATTGACACATAAACTGAGCAAAGTGTAATTACTTGCCCTTGAAGGCCATTGCAAGTAAGGGCTTGGAGCTCCTGCTGCCAAGAGTTCACGCTCCCTTCAAGTATAATATATCATGAACCTAATTGACCTGGTATCTCAGAGGTACAAAACCAAACAGTTTTTATAGGACCATGGCTTGGAGGAAGAGACTCTACCCTGACTGTGTTGGGGCAACTGGGCTCCTAAACCACCCTGCTTCCATTTTCGCTCCTCAGCCAAATTTCCACGCCCTTCACACGTCCAGATATAAACTCCCTTCCATTTTAAAAACTTTTCCTGTTATACAGACCATTAGAAACCAGTCCGCAGATGCCCTCCTTGTCCTAGAAACCTCTCCATGCTGTGCTTCAGTTACTGGTCAAATCTCATTCAGCTGTCTGTGGGAAACTCATTTCTGCCACCATTCCCACCCGCAGTGGCTGAGCGGTGGGCACTTGCATCCTTTCCTTCATATACGAACAGAAATATCCTTCTGCCTATCATGTTCTTCTTCTGTGAGCCTGCCCGACTGTGCAGCTGGGTGTTGCTGTAGAGAGCACGGAAAGAGTTAATACTGCAGGGTCTGTTATTGCTCATTAGTGCTGCAGAGGTGCCTGGGTGCCTTGGCAAAGATCAGGATTTACTGGGCCAAGGACTGTACAAACAGTAAGGGACAGTGCCTGCCTGCGAAGCCTGAAATCTAAACACACAGTGCAAATGAAGGCTGAGATCCCATTTCATTTTGGCAGGTGGGAGGAGGAGCCACCTCCCCTCTCACCACCACCTCCCCTTCCTGCCCACACCGACTGTGAGGTGCTGCTCTGTGGGGCTCTCCAGCAGGAACCCTCATCTCCTCTTGTAAGGAGAAATCCCGCTATTCTCCAGGGACCTCCCTGTGATGCTCCCAGGAGTGTCTCGCTGCACAGGTCCCGTACCCACCAAGGGCTGACCCCTGCCCACACCTCACACATGCAGTGCCCACCAAACCACTGCAGCCCACATACACATGCATAGACACTCAGGCACAGCTCTCTGCCTGGCCTGACACACCTAGAAGACCCAGGGCTGCCCACTTTGCCCTTGGGCAATCTAATTTCGTTGCACACTGCATCCACACCCACGTCCCCTGGGAGTCACTTCTCAAGGGCACCCACAGGTGCTTTTCCTCCCACTGCTACCTGATCTGATTCATGCTCTGTGTTGCGTGACATGACACGTACCCTTGAATTCACTCATGTTATATTTAACACTGGAAACAGTCCAGCTTCCCCAGGCCCACGTGTGTGACGAGGTGGTGAGCTTCCCTATGTTGTTGTTCATGGTGGCACCACACCACTTGAGGTCACCAGCCACTCTTGGCCTCACAAGTGACTCCCATCCTGTCCTTCCCCACCCATTCAGGGTAGGAACAAGTGTCCGCTTCTAGCAGCATCCCACCTAACTCTAGCCACTGCTAGACTGGCAGCCAATCTGTAAATGACAAGTCCAGTAAATTCAAGAAAAGAAAAGGAACTGTAGTGGTAGATACGAAGTGAATGAGGAACAGAACCAGACTGAAAGCATTCACTTCTGGGTGATTGGTGGTATTCCTGAGTCCCAAGAGTAGGCTTACGTCAGTTGCTCTGAAGATGGGTCACAAAAGGATGCCAACTTCCAATTGCCAGATAATTAAGGTTAGTCAAGCATAGCTTCAGAATTTGTTTTCAGAGGATAAAACTGTGACTGCTGGCAGGTTGAGATTTCCTTAAGGACAGAAGATTAAATTAAGAGTCAGGCTGCCATGATGCTTTCTCTAGATTTTCCCAGATGGAAATATGTGTGAATGAGCTCTATAGACTATGTGCCTCAAACCAAACATTTCAGGAAGTGTCCAGACTGACTTTACATACTCTGCACAACAGATCTGTAGATGTTCAGTAGATCTGAGAGTTCAGGAACGTGTATGACTTAGCATGCATGCTCAACTCTGTGGAATAACATGAGTGAGCATGGCAAATCCACAATCTTAGACACTTCAGACTTACCATACTATTGATTCACACAAGCAGAACACTGTCTGAAATCCCCAGGACTTTCATGCTGGATGTGCACATGCTGGGTAGCTAATCTGTGTGTGCACTGTGCAAACATTGCAGATTGGCAGATTGATGGTGGCCCAGGCAAGGACCTATCACGCAGTCACTCGGCAGGGCTGCCCACTGGCTAGAAACCCCGGGCCAGTGCAAAATCCCTGAGGTTCTGCCTACGTAGCACATCTGCAAGGTAAACAGGGCATCCCCAGGAGCTCTCAGAGGCATGTGGGCTCTCTGTTAACCGTGATGGCAACAACAAGGGCTTGCTTCTGTTCCCTTCACCTCTGACAGACAAATGCTTTCTTTTTCAGTCAGAGCCTGTGCCTGGTGCCCTTATTCGGAAGGTTGTGCTTGTTTGTACTAGCCCATCAACAAACAGATGAGGAGCCCATGCAATGCTAATTACATATTATAGGTACCTGTTAAACCATTTTATAGACAGTTGTGTGCCTTTATAATTTAAAGGGACAAGTGCAGTAAGTTACCTGTAAATGAGGCCTGGCTTAGTGTCACGGCATCTATAAAGGACACAAGAGAGCCAAATAAACTAGGGACCCCTTGTCTTCTCTGTGTTACTGGGAAGGAGGCAGGCCAAGTGCCAGGGCTGGTGTTGCCTGCTGATGGGGAAGCGGTGGTTTGTTGGCACAGCCAGAGGCACCACGTGCCCTAAGGGAGAGAGTCCCTGCCAGGAACGGGGTGTAGCAGAGGCCTCTCCCCGCCGAACCCCAGCCGGCAGGTTGGGATCGGCACCGGAGGGAGCGCCCGCAGCAGTCCTGGCAGGGGGGAAAGGCTGCACCCAAGCTGTCCCCTCCCAAATCCCTGGGGCCAGCTTCCCGCCCAGCGCCAGCACCTGCCGCTCTGAGGATAAACCTGAAAAGAAATGTGCATGAAGGAAAAACTAAGAAAAGGAGGGAAATGGCTAGGGAAATAAAGCTCACCGTACCCATGGCCAGGTTCCCAGAGCTATGCAATTTCCTAGGAGGTATCACACCTGATACCACAACATCAATCCATAAACAAATAAACTGGCAGTGGTATTCAATTACCTACTGCAGTGCAACTTCAGTTATGATGTTCATTGAAGGCAAAAGCCTGGCAGGATTTTTAACAGGACTCAAACATGACTTGAACAGTGAAGGATCCAGAGCATTAGATAAGAGCCTTCTTAGGAGACTGGAAGGTTGTCCGCTCACCTCATGTCACAAGACAACCCATCACTGATGGAGACAAGGAAGGACTTTTTCCGAGAGGCTGGTTTTCTCTCTCTTCCAAACTCTCTCACCTTCCTACATTCATATTAGTGACGTCTGAAAAGAAGAAACTGAACCAGAAACTATGTTTCTCCTCCATTAATTCGGATGTTGATTGAGGGGCACGAGGAGGGAGTGACATGACTAAACAGAGGCCTCGATTTTAACACAGAATCACAAAATGGTTGGGGTTGGAAGGGACCCCTGGGGATCAACTAGTTTGCTGACTTCCATGGAAGTACTCCTGATTTGCCCATACAATGTGCTTGCTCACCTCTTAGGAAAGTTTTCCTTCCACAGACACCTCCTTGCCACAGCTGGCAGTAACTGCTGATGCTGAGGACAATTCCTACAGAGGTGTAGGTGCCTGCTGGAGCAAATTACGGGTTCCCACTTCATGTGGTCATTCCTGATCAGAAGCATCAGGAAAAAGCCATCTCTGGGGAAAAGAAAATTTAAGCTTCTAAGCTGGTCCATCCATAAACTTGAATTAATTTATGTAAAAGGAAGAGACCTCTGGAAATCCAGAAAGAGCAGTGTCAGACTGAGGAGTCGTTTTCACTGCGTGTTACCACTGCGGGCAGGCATGGCACAGGAGGTGTTTCACAAACCAGACATGGCTATTGAAAGGCCTACACTTCTCCCAGTGCTTCACTGGATGAGCAAGTCCTAAGTTAAGGGCCACAGAGTGTGGCTCACCCACTGGAGAAGCCACCCTTCCCTCCCTGCGTTCCTTCAGGCCAGAGATACCTCCTGGGATTAGATCATCCCTCGGTGTCAGGCTGCGCCCGGTTGCCAGCCATGGGCGGGTGTGTTATTAGTCAGGTTTACATGTCTAAAACATCATTTGTGCAAACACCCCAGGGCACGGCTATGAAGGCGCACAGAGCACAAATCTGAAAAAGAAGTTCAATAAGTAGAAAAAGCAGCATCCAAGTTGAAGCACCCCTACAAGCACGTCAAATTTACTCACAGCAAGTTGGCTAATATAATTTCTCACTGGATTTACTGCAGAATATGTTATTGAATGCTTCTTTCAGTTGTATTCACATTGCTCTGCTGGATGCAGTATGTGCTCAGTGTTAGTCTCTAAAAAGTAAAAAATTAAGTTGAAGAGTCCCACAAAATGGGCACATCTCCAGAGGAGATAGTCTAAGCACCTGCAATAGCCATTAAATCAAAGGGACTACATAGGCCATGACCACACAGAATAGCTACTCGGCCACGTAGCGTGGGGCTTGCAGGCTGTCACTCTGTTCAAAGTACCTCTCTCTTCAGCACTAGGATGCTTCTTTCCCCAGAGAGCTGTAAAAACAGCAAGGAACTCCAGACAGAGACAGTAAAATATGCAGCCAAACTCAGAGGAACGTTAACAGATTACAAGCAGTTGACTAGGTATAAATTCATACTGCAAACCTATTTTTATTATTTTCACAGACAAAAAAAAATCTATTTTAAAGTATTCTACTCACACTTTTTATTAGCAAGACAAAATTAATGGCCATGGTTAAATGTTGTTGGGGAAACCATGCACGGGAGCACGCGGCTGGTGGAAAGCAATTTTGAGTCGTACCAATACCACGCTTCAGAAGCACGGGAGTGAAACAGCTGAACTGAAATGGTGCCCAAAAACTATCATCCTGACCGGCTGGCTCCTAACCAGTTGTCAAGGAAGGAGCTGTGCTTTCCTCCTCTCACAGCACCAGGGAGGAATAAAGTGCTGGGGTGGCAGCTCTCAAGGAGAGAAGGGGGAATGCTGTGGAATCCAGAAAAAAGTCCGGAATAAAGAAACTTTGAGAAGGCTTTTGGGGTGCTGGGCTGGAAATGGCGCTTCAGATCTCTGGCCGTTTTTCTGCACCCATTTGCACACATATGCTTCTCCTCAACCTCCGCACGTTCTACAGCCCCAGTCCCCTCAAGAAACAGGAGAAACCAAGCTGTACACACTCTGCCCATGTAATCACGCCATCATGCCTTGTAATCCTAGACTTGCTGCAGCCCGGTTTACCTGATTACATCACTTTAGTTCACATTAAGTGTTCATTGTGAAACACTGTCAAGACAGGAAAAACTAGATAACAGGGTAAGAGCTCCTCTGTGGAGATTGCCACAGGTGATGCCTGTGAAGCATGTCCCTTCAGTGATGTGCCTTTCATTGTTCAAGAAAATTGCATGAGATCCAAACTGAGCAAAAATTTCCCCGAGATGTCCTAGCATGCCATCATTTTTCACAGCTAAGCTGTGCAAGGAATAATAAAAACAAAATTAATTTTAGTTTGCATTCATAAAGTGTACGCAAAGAACCCAAAGCAGGACACACAACACATGCTCCATCACCCCTGAGGAAATCACAAGTAACAAGACCCAGATTTTTAAAAACTCTTTTGGAATAAGTTGACTATGTAAGAAAAAAATTGAGTTAAAGTGATTCACAGGAGTGGTGGGCACACCTGCTAAATTGTTCAGGCATGGTCAAAATCAGTAACAACAAAGATAAATGAAGATCATGTTAAAACTCCTCTAGTTGCTGCCAGAAAAATAAACAGACCCAGCCCACTCTTCATGTTTCTTTTGAACAACACTGATCGTAACCTGGGGCCATCCCCTTCGGGGATTTCTGTGCTAGACATCGTCCAATATCCCTCCGCACAACAGCACAGTTCCGGCCCTGACGTCTCTCTTCTTTATTTCCTCCATCCAAATATCCTGCTCTCCTCCCTCCCTGGCTGCGCTGGCAGGTACGGAGGGGAGGGTGGCAACTCACCTTCCTGCCTGCAGGGAGAGGATATTAATCCCTTCCTGCTCTGTGGAAATGTGGGAGCCATGTGCCATGCTGCAAGCCAAATGTAAGTTTATTTTTAAATAGTACTGCCTTGATTAGGGTATTCTGGGTTTAGGAAAGGTCTCATTCTGATCTTATCTTGTGCTGTTTTCCGTAACGACCTCAAATTATGAAGCTGTGATCCAGCTGTGATCACCATATGGAATTATGTGCGCCAAAATGTTCTCAGAGCTCCATTCATGCACATCCCTAAGACTAATTAATAAATTAATTAATTTGACCAAATTGAACTTTCTGGAAGCAAATATTTGTTGTCAATTGAATAAAAATAAACTACTTAAAAGATAGTTATAACCTTGGCATTTTACTAATGTTTTAAAAGCTTACATGTAGTACTAAATACAGAATTATTTGACTAACAATTTTTCTATAAAATATGCTAAGCTATTTTATTCACCTTGTTTCCATTGGTTTAGAAAAAGCAAACTATTAATTTCTAGAAATCCCGTTACGGACTCACTATATGGCCATTTATTACAGGTTTTTCTCTGTTATAGTAGTATAAAATTTCCAGATTTACACAGCTAAATTAATGACAATGCATAATTTGGGACTCTGGTGGTCCACAGATGATTTGCTATCCTAAATTGTAATCAGCCTCAGCAATCCAGTGCAATAACATTGTTAAGCACATACATACAGGCTGTGACTTGTAACTCACACATAGTTGATCATTTTATTAAATCACTACGGATTGACAGTATATGATGGAGAGTTTTGATATGGCTTTTCTGATAGGAGGCAGTATTTTTATGTAAGTAAACTATATGCCTGGTATCTATGTACAGCACCAATACAAAACATAGCAAACCAACAAAGCTATGTCAGCAGAAGGGACATTGTTAAAACACATTTCTAACTCCTTCAAGAGTCATGTTTTCTTGCTATTCAAGAGGATATATTAGTAGAATTAGAACTGTTTTGAAGCCACACCTAGCAACAGTTCAAAGAATTCATTTGTTGAGCAGAAACTACACTTAAAGTAAGTGCACAACTCCTCTAAATTTTCAATATTAAAAACTTTTAAAGTAAAATGTAGTTAAATTTGCTATTTAGGTAGCTGAAGTTTGCTGCTCTTTATCCTTCTTTACAGCATTGACCTCAGGCAGCCCCAGAAAATGTCAACAGAGAACTGCAGCCAACAGCCCACTAAAGCTGCATCCTGTCCTGTGAATGTCCCATTGATTTCAGCGGTGAGGGACCCATCTGAAAAGCTTTGCTGAAAATGGTCACGTGCAGTTCCTCTCTAGGATTCCTCTTTCAAGTACGCCATCCTCAAAAACCGTTAATGCCAAACAGCAGTGTACAGTGGCCTGGCATTTGCCTCAACTTTCTTTTTCTTCAGCAAGACTAAGGAAAGCCTTCTGCACTGTTTCATGTGTTTTCCATGCAGAAAGTTTAGCCCATCAAGAGTACATTCTTCTGTGGCACCCTAATGCTCCAAAAATTATAAGATGCCACATACCTCAACAAACAGAAGAGCTGCCATTGACTTTAATCGGAAATAGATTGGCACTTCATTCATACAGTGCAGATGATTTTTAATGCCTTTCCAGGACAGGAGAGAGCTCTATCAGCACATATGGGACACTATTGTCATTTCTGTGTGTGAAGAGGCAAGTGAGTCTGTTGCAGAGTCCTTTGATGATGTATGATCCAGGTGGATTTCAGAAATATCATTTCCTTAACAAGGACTGAGCCACCTATTTGGTTTGTTTTCTCCTCCTAATGACAAGCCTCCCATGAAGTTCATCATTCTCCAGTAATGTTTCTCAAAGTGTGGATTGTGACTCCTTTGAAGACCCAAAAGCGTTCAAAAGAGGTCATGTAACATTAGCAAAAGCAGAGTTAGTCAGCTCAGTTCTTCCAGGCGAAGAGTTGTATTTACTGCCTACCAGCGCTTGCACCAGCCCATGAATGATGATCTGCCTCTCATTGCTTTTAATTGTCTGGCATTAGTTAGGTCCCTTCAGCACATAGCCATGATTGTTTATATTTGCAAGTAGTAATTATGAGCAATTTTCATTATCCCATCCTAAAGGGACTGACATGCTGCCAATTCAGGAGGTTATACAAAAGATGGATAAACCAGAGAAAGCTGCATTTTCAGAAAACCTTCATGTCTTATGCCTAAAGCAGAAACGATGGCAAACAGTTCCATAATTTTTGAAGAGGTAAATAATATGAGGGCTTGAAACTGTGGAACAGAGGGAGAAGGAGCTGGGCACTCAGCTGGCCCCCACACTTGCAGAAAAACTTACATTTTAGGAGACAAGTTCACTGTATGAGTTGAGAAGGTGGCAAGCTAATAAAAAAGGAGCAAGTGAAAAGGGAGGCTCAAAGAACACTCCTCAAAATCAAGGTGTTGAGAACAAAATCAGTCATGAAGCCAAAGGACACAAAAAGAAGAAAAATACAACTGCCTAATCATCAGCACCAAGAGCTGGATAACAGATGAGAGGGATTGGAGTTACACAACTACAGGCAACATGACAATGTTACAGAGCCTGGCGTGATGAGTATGTCAAAGCGAATTGCTAGGATCTGCACAGGCACGGGGAACAGGGAGATGGCTTTGCACGTCATGTAAGGTACATCAGTCGTCACACGTGTGCGGCTCAGAAATCACCCACAGCTCAAAAGCTCAGCAAAAATCTGCCCATTCGGTTCGTGTGCTCAGCCCAGCCACCGCGGGCTCTTTGCAACCACGCTGCAGGCTCTTTGCAGACCTGTTAACAGTGTATCCCCTACAACTAATCTCCGAGTTGCCAGCACTAAGAAATAAAATTATTTTGAAAGCTTATGAATTAAAATTGTCACTTATGAAGTTCACTATGAGTGAGCAGGTGCAAAATAGATTTTGCAGACTATCAAATCAAATCAATTAGATTTGATATTAGATCCATAATCAGCTATCAGTGGTGCCAGAGTAGAAAACTGCATTATTACCCAGATCTTCAATCTGAATGAAGCACACTGGATGTCTTCTGTTGCCATTAAACAAATGCAAAAATACAGTAAATAGTTTCCTAATTTGAAAATTAATTGTGCCTGATATAAGGTAAATCTATACCAGAACTTGATTGAAGATAGTTTGATCTCAGAACCATATTTTGGCATAAGGGATTATGTGCCGTGAGTTACATGTCAAGGCAGTGAAGTTCAAACCAGTAATATATTCAGCTTGTGACTTAAAAAGACAACAGTCACTAAGTAGAAAATAGTTATGAGCTAAATCAAATGAGATAAAGAATTTAAACAAAAATGTGTGAATGATAACTTGAAATTCTTGAGAAACTGTAGTAGTTCAATAAGCCACAGTTCCAAAATGTGAAGAGCAACCATCCCTTCCCTTAGGAAGAGAATGTGATGGCAGATATTTCATTAACTCCTATGGAGGAAAAAGGAAGCCGATAATAATTATTACCAGCCAGAAGATAGAAATTTTTTAAAATAGTATGTTATGAAGAAAAATCTTCTATAATGAAGAGATTCTACAATGCCTCTATAACATATAATGAGATGAGAATGATAAAATTATCCGTAGCACTATAGAAAAGGCAAAAGTGTTAACCAAATCTTTCTATTCTGTGCTGGGAATCATCCCAGTCAGTATATAGTCATATAAGGCAGTGATGAAAGCTAAAGCCTTGAAGCTCTATCAGTCCCTCTGTTTCGTAGAACAAGAGAATCCAGGTGCCAAACTTTCATTCATACGTCAAAATCTCACTAATTAATTCAAAGATTCAAAGATTATGAATCTGTCGTGATCATCTAACCTGCCCTCCTACATAACACAGGCTGTAGGCCTTGCATGAATCCCACCTTAAACTACAGAAAGTCTATTAGGAAAATGCCTACTTGTAAGACTAGAACTATGAAACCGAGAGCTTCCTTCTTGTCAAAGCTTGTTTTGATGCAACTTCTGGCCATCAGAGCCTCCTACCTGTCTGCTACACTGAGGAATTCATTACAGTACTCTCAAAGCACTGCTCACAGGCTACAGCTAGGTCCCTCCTTTACCTTCTCCCCATCAAAATATGAACATTATGAGGCACATTTTGCCATTCCTCAGGACTTTGCACCCTTGCTAATGAGATTTTTCATGTCCCATGAATACCTGAACTGGACAACGAACACCAGTAATTGTTAAACCAGTGCTAAACACAAAACTAACAGCAGTGTCTGGATGAAAAAAACTGAACATGGGTGCAAGTATGGGCAACCATTTGCTCACGGTTAGTTCTAGAGCACATTTTGGGAATGTGTGAGCCAGCCCTCTGCCAGACAATGCCTGGGCACGGTTTGAGGGACAGCATGGGACAAGTTGCTCAAGGAAGCAGCACAGATGAGGGCACTGTGTCTGGGGGAGCTCAGGTGTACAGAGGCAAGCTGTGCTATCCCACTTGCCCTCACAGACAGAGAACTGCACCTGGCCCACTTTACTGTTAGTATAAGACTCCATATGCTTCTCTAAGCAATTTCCTCATATTTTTAACTTCAAGGGTCACAGAAGTTTGTTTTTCGCTGACCCACATCAGCAACTCATGCTCAGACAGTTATTCATTTTGTTTACCATGTCCCTCTGAACATCACTCTTCCCCAGTGTGGAATTGTCCATTCCATCTGTATGACCTAAGATTTTTGTTCTCTCTGATGACTTTATACTCGACCATGTTAAAACAAGCAATCCAAGGTCACTTGAATTATAATACTGACACTACCCTTTTGACATTTGGTAGTTTCTTCAGTATTAATGTCTTCTGCCGACTTCACTTGCACCAGTTCTGTCCTTTCTTCCATATACTTGGAAAAAGATCATAGATACAAGAACCATTTCTCAAAGAACTTTGCTAAAAGAAACCTGTTTAAGGAAGACGAACTTTCACTCTAAGGAAGAAATTGTGCAGTCCCCACTTGTAGAGACATTCCAAACTAAACTGGACAAGCCCCTGAGCAGCCTGATCTGCCTTGGAAGCTGGTACTGCTCTGAGCAAGGGGCTGGATGACATGACCTGCAGAGGTGCCTTCCAACTTAAATGATTCTGTGATGATTCTCCATTTGTATTCCAAGATCTCTTAGTTAGCTGGCCAGCGTTCAATCAACATAATCTGTGCCCTGTTAATTTTATATTGTTTGGCCTTCTTGATTGCTCTCTCATATGATGTTGGGTCAAATTCAGTCATTTTCATCATCCTTATCAAACTAACTTGCCATCTTGCCAGAAAAGATGGCGAAAAAGATTTACAGTACAATTTCACATACAGTAATGTTGACTGGCATTAATTATATTTTTCTATTTTAATTTAATCTAGTCCTAATCAACTGTCCATTCTTCTGCCCATGATTCACAATAGGCCTTACTGCATCTACGATAAGTTATTGTGGATTCCCAGCTCTTCCAGAGTATCAGAAGTCACCGAACATCAGCCGTGAGTAATTAGACACTCTTCAAAACGACTCTGCTAAAACATTTGGATGCAAGTTATCTGGATGGTTTGTTTTTAATATTTAACTTCCCCTCCAGTTCCTGATGGAACGGAAATTGTTTCATCCCAATCCGCATATAGGAATGTCACTCTTGACATCCTTCCAAACAAAACGCTCACAGAACCCCACCGTCTCTGTGCCACCGGCAGCTTTGGGGGCTGCTGGCACACCGGAGCTGCATCCCCAGCTGGCACCCCAGGGCAGCGGGCACAGCAGCTCCGTCCTGCCGCCCGCCGTGCCCGGCAGAGCCAGCCCGGCCGCTGCCCCCGGGGCCGGCAGAGCCAGCCCCGCCGCTGCTCCGGCCGCCGCTGCGGGCAGGGCCAGGGCGGAGCCCGGCGCCGGGGCTGCTGGCCGGGCTGTGCGGACCCCACCCGCCGCGGGAGCCGCCACCCGCGCCCTTCCCGCCCCCCTCCTCCTCCTCCAGCCGGGGAGCGCCCTGGCCGTGCCGCCAGCGCTGCCCCGGGGCGCTCCGTCCCGGCCGCTCGCCGGCCCCGGCTCTGCCTCCCCGGGGCGGCGGCAGCGCGGCCCCGGCCCCGCTCAGCGCTGGCTCCTCCACCTGGGACAGCAAATGCTTTTCAGCTTCCTCTTCTGAAGAGCTTCACGAGGGTAAAACAGCGTAACTGGAAGACTTCTTGCTCTTCGTATCACTAAAAAAAGTGTTAATTAACTGCGCGCGCTTCAGAACAGCCAATACCTGGTGTTAAGATGCATATCAAAACGTCCCATTTGTCACGCATAGCACAAATCTTACCTATTTTGCTGCCCAATCCAATACGAATACATTCCAGAAGCTTCTCTTTTTTTTTTTTTTTTCTGCCTACTCTGTTTTTGAGTCAACAAGACATTGGCATTTCTTCACTGTCTCCATTCACTTCCATGCGCTTTATATGTGTCAGTACCTGTGGCACATCCAGAGCCAAATGCCAACACCCGTCTTTCCACTTAATCATCTGCCAGTATAGGCAGTGGACTAACATTCCCAAAATATCACAAACTGACACATGGACTACCGAAAAAGGACAACTGATATTTCTGTATTTAGCATTGCAGAAAAGATAAATCCTTTATGTCTTTTTTTCTTTTTTAACCTGCCAAAATGCTGGGTAGTTTTGACAGGAAGTTTAGTAGCCAGCATCTTATTTTGGTAACTGACCTTAAAAATTACATTTATCATACCCATTTCAAGCTTGTGAAAAAACTTTTAACTATATCTCACTACTAGTTGCGAAATCTGCCTTAATTTTTCACCATCAACCCTATGGGCTTTCCTGTGGCAAACTCTTCTGCCTTTTGGTCTGCAGCCAACCAGTGTGTTTTGAATCCCAGTTAACACACACAAAAAATAAACTGATTTCGCATATCTGCACTCATCATCTGTCACTTCCTGAGAAAGAAAACCTAACCAAACTGATCTTTCCACTCTGATTTTAGCTAGCATTTAGAGCACCAGGCCACCCTCCACAACACAGCTCTTAGGCTCTCCTGAACTGGTGGAGGTCACAGTAGATGTTAAGGAGGAAGTCATGGGGAGTTTTCTCTCTCCCTTGCTCTACATACCGCCAGAAGTTAGGTGTCCTTAATAGTAAGTTCCTTTCACCTGAGACATCTTTCACAAACAGTACTTAAAAACGCATGATGAATACGAGGAGGATGGGCACCATCCACAGATCCTGTAGCCGTGGCTCACTCAATAAATCATTGCTTTTGGCACTGGGACGTTAATCCTCCCCTCCCTAGGAGACAGGGAGATGCCCTGCCCTACACACCTTATCTCCCATCTCATTAGGTTTCTCTGCCACAGTAGAAATCTTCAAACAGAAGTGTAGCCCTTTCATTTGTGAAGGATTGTCTTTAGGAGCAGAAATGCCAAAGTTTCAGGAAAAATCTCGTATTTATGACATTGTGCAGAGCAATATTGACACGTTGACAATAGCTTTGCTTCTGACAAATACATGTATGTTGGATGATCAAGAGATTACAGGGTGGGCCTGGTAATCAGCCAGCTTCAAGTGTGTAAGTGGCCACATACACTTAGTATCCAAGGCCCTATCCTGCAAGAACATCAACATATCCCAGCAGCACCTTGTTATGTTGATATTACCATAAATGTGGAACCAAAAGGAAGACACAAACCCAGCCCAAAGGCTTATAAATACAAACCGAAACAGAGTCACAATCCAGGCATGGGCAACTGCCTGTACCAGAACAGTAAAGCATCAAAGAAAGAAATGGATCTCCAGAGAGAGAAGAGAGACAGATGGTCCTGGTTGAGACACGAGCATGGGACCTGTGAGAACTTCTAGCAGTTCCCTCCACTTTCAGAGACACTCTGTGTGGCTTAGGCAAATCACCAAGGGATAAATATGTAATATGTAGGTTTCATTCTCATCCTTTGGCATGCAGGCACCCACTGCCTTTCACAGGCTCCTCATTCACTGTATGAGGAGAATGAGGTGCTTATGCAGCACAGGCACAAAGATGCTAAACATGACTTAGGAAATGCCAGGAGAGCAATGAGTACTAAGCCAGACTTCTCCTAAAGTGCCAATGCCTGAGTCCAGGCTGCAAGGAGATGCCTTCTTCCAATCAGAGTCAAGCTAAACCAGGTCAACGATTGTACATGGAAAGAGGAGGAGGATGTGGCGGCAGAGATGATGCCCAGTAGCCCAGGGGCAAGGGAACTCACCCAAAAGGTAGAAGATTCAGGTTTGGATGCTCCTGACTTGGAACAGGAATCTAATCTCAGGTCTTCTGTCTCCTAAACAAGTGCTCTGAATGCAAGTCATCTGTCACCCAGGCTTCTCAGCATCCACTGCACTGCTTTGCATAGTATTTTTAAATATTCCTTTGGCCAGAGAGAAAAAAAAAAGCTCTCATGCCCTGATGTTAGTGATCTGGGATGAACCCTCCAGCCCTCATCCAGTGAACGTTTAAGTACTTCATACATGCAAACTGGAAGAGCTGACACCCCCTGCAGAATATCCTCTAGTCTATTGAACTGGGCACCTTTTACAGGAGAACTGGGTTTAGACCAAGCAAAAGAGGGATCAGGACTTCAATAGTACCATGTCTGTGCAAGGTTTTGGGGGTTTGGGTTGTTTTTTAATAGGTTTTGGGGGATGCAGAATCAGGGATTTCTGCATCTCATGCTTCAGGACAGGTGCAATGCAGAAGCCATGCTCTCTCAGATTGCACATTTCAGGTGAGGTAGAGACATTGGAGCTGAGAATGCTTGCACTAAGCAGGTATTAGCAGCTCAGAGGCAGTGGGGACAGGAAGGGGGATCGTGTGTACGCCAGCAGCAAAAATGTAGGTGCATTATGGCCTTAACTTTATCATCAACAACACCAAGGGACATCAGATGCCTCCCAGGCTAAGCAGACCTTGTGCAGGGGTTTTATGATGTTCTCAGTAGCACACAAGCATCAGGTTAGCCAGATACCAGCCTAAATGTTAATCTAGCCCTTAATCTCCAGAGTGTATCTCCATTGTGGTGTGGCGGCATCACAAAGACAAGGCTCCAGGCCAGACTCACCTCCTATCTGCCTTCCTCTCTTGCACAAGCACCTTCAGGGCAGGTTCACAGGCAGCCCAGCTGGTACTTATGGGCATGAACTCTATGTGCACCCAACACATTGAAAGGCACTCAAGGGCAGACTTACTCCCATGCAGTGCAACAGGCCCTGTGACTCTGTGGAGCCTCTGTCTGGCCCATTTGCCCTTGCAGACATATCCTATGACCTTTATCAGGCAGACAAGAACAGCCGGACTGAGACAGAAATGTCTCTTGCCACAGGTACAGATGGGATTTGTGGGCTACCTGAGTTCAGGCCAACTACAAGCGCAAGTGTGAACGTGAGATGCTTTGCTGCTGGAGGACCCTTGCTCCAGACCCATGTAGTGCTCACAGCCTGCTGCCTCCACTCCGCTTGCAGGAGCTGTGGTTACCCCTACCAGCAGCGCTGTGAGGATGAACACAGGATCGCATGCTCTCTCACACAGCGGGGGCCACCGTGACCACCAACGACAGGGGTATTTCAGAAGAGGCAGGAAAGACAATCTGGGAAAGAGAAAGTGGAAAGGTAGAAGCTCTTTCCTAGAAATACTCCCAAGGACCAAACCACAGAGAATAGGGAGGAAGAAATGAATGATCACATCATTGCCAGATCCCAGCACACCACAGTCATGAGTCAGGCCTCAAAGAATCACAAGATTTCAAAGCAAAATGACATTTTTGTTCTTTCTATTTGCCATCTGATTTTTTAGTCCCTAGGGTTCATATGCAAACCTTTCCTCCATTAGAAAAATAAAGATGAGAATTTGCCCTAACCACTTATCTCCAAAAATGTGGTTGTAACAAACATACCAAAGAGAACAACACTCCCAGTGAAACCCCCAGAGCTGAAAAGCCTCCTATTAATCAGAGCATTGGAAAGACACGGAAGATTGGAAGAAAAGAGCAGCAGAAAGCTGAGTATGCAAGAGAAAAAGACTACACGCATGTCTTCAAGCCTTTCCTCAAGGCAGTAAGAGACTGAAAGACAGGAAGTAAATTAAGGAGGGTGGTAACAGTCATACCTCTTGGGAGAAAATGAAATTTTCCTTAGTTTGCCTTCTACCCCAAAGAGACTGCAGCAAATACTGAGTTTAGCTAAGAAACTTAAATTCTGAATTTTAGCTAAGAAATTTTAAACTCAGATGTATAGCATGGATAATTAGTGACATAGCTAATTGGTGACTTCCACAATCTGTTCTCCTACTGTGAAACATAAGATGTTTCATATCTGTGTATACTGCAAGTCTGAAAAGAATGGAGAAATAAACATTTGAGTATTTGCAAACATTGCATTACTTTTTCTTTTTTTTTCTTTTTTCTTTTTTAATGACCAGGGTGCTATTAAGAGAAATGTATTTGAATAAATTCACTGAGGTTTTTGTTAATGCATGATGCACACGGAAGTGGATGTTGTGGGAAAAAGCAATTGGACATTTGTCTTCCCAGCAACATCTGCCACATCCATGCTGTTTTCCTGTCCCTGCAGAAGGCCCCACAGATCACAAAGCTCAAGTATAGACCTGAGAATTTTTATGAATGTGGGCAATCCAGATGTAATTGGCTGCTTACAGGAGGCAAAATAAGGAGGGTTTTGAATCCATGTTTACAGTGTAGTGAACAGGTCGGTTTAATATCAGGCATTAAGTATAAGCAAGTAATAAATCACACCACAATAAATCAAGGACTTACTGTACTGTGAAGAGCTTTTTTTCTAACTCATTCTTCTTTGATATGGAGTCTTTGTTCCCATTATGAAACTTCCTATTGCTCAATGACTTGTTTCATCGATTTGCCAGTCAGGTTTCACAGCAATACAAAGGCATTGGAATTTTAATCCAGTTTAAAAATTCTGATGTTAAAAGCACAGGTATCTAATACATAATTATGGAAATGTCAGCTCAAGTCCCTGTCATTTCAACCGAGATTGTTCATTCTGATCCAAACACTTGTCTTTTTCTGTGTGGTGTCCAATACAGACATGCTGCAATAGCCCCAAGGAAACATAAAAGTCTCAGTTGTATCTACAGGTAAAATCTTTGTGACTTCCTACATTAGAATAG
This sequence comes from Caloenas nicobarica, assembly GCF_036013445.1. NCBI lineage: Eukaryota > Metazoa > Chordata > Aves > Columbiformes > Columbidae > Caloenas > Caloenas nicobarica. Next base: position 55,309,755 of record NC_088248.1, on the reverse strand, counting down.
TGTGTAAGGAAATGTTTTGGTTCCTTGAAACTTATCAAAATAGCCAGCCCCTCAGAGAGGCAGAAATTTTACTTTAACATATTGCTACTTGTCTTCTCCAGCATGACTGCTGAGGGGTCTAACCCTACAGAGACTGGAGATAGAGAGTGCACACTAACAAAGAGGGGTTTATGGATGAAGCCCAAAAAACCTCTGTGCACCTCACGCACTGCAGTAAAGCTGGGGGATGCTGCTGGCAGCACAGCTCAGCTGCCCATGGGCACCTGCAGGGAAATGCAGCTGCCTGCCCGGGGTGCTGGTGAGGAGCCGTGCAGCAGGACAGTGAGCAGGAGGTGCTGGTGACCTCAGGCATCATTGCCACCTTCGTGCCCATGTCACGCTACAAGCGACTGCAGGGGCTCTGCTCGGCTTGTGGCAAGACAGAGCTCACGCACACCTGCCTGCAGAGGAGCTGATACCAACAGCCATGGCCACAGCAACCCACCAACGCACCTAGTGGCCCCGCTCCTCCTCCCCAGCTGCTTTACCCACAAGGGACTCCAACACCTGAAATCCTTATGCATCTGAAGCACAAGTTTCTTGCAGCATCCTCACCTGAGGGATGGTCTCTGTTAGGAGGTAACATGATGATGGTGCCATCCGTCAGGCCAGCAAAGCAAATATCTAAAAGCTCATCTATATTCACACCAGCTCAAGTTCACTTCCCGATACACACGTCTCCCCTCTGCCTGTGAGGAGTCTTTCAGCTGTAGGGAACCTCTCTGGCTTGCATTTGCCTCAGCTCTTTCCCAGCTAGTGCCCTTCCTGAGTGAATACAAACATGACTCAGCTTTTCCTTTGAAACAGAAGAAATTTGGTTCTTTTCACAGTTCCACTTTGGTGTGCTATGACAGAACACAGATCTGTCTTCCACTTTGTTTAGAAGATGTGACGCCAGTAGCAGTTGTGGATTTAATTATATTTCAGCTGCAAGAGAATCTCAGTTATGTTTTTTTATGTCTCTTCCAACCTTGAAAAGCCAGTTTTAAACACGCAGAGCATTCTTTAATATCACTGATTGTGGCTAGGTCTGACTTAGGCCCCCATAAGAGAAATTACTCCTTTTTGTCCAAAATGTTCATTTTAGCAGTATAAAAAATGTCTCTTTCATATATATGTGTATATATGTGTGTGTATCTATATATTGAATAAAAGTAATTGTATAATTGCATAATTAATTGTATGATTAATCTTTTAATTTCATAATGAAACTGCATAATGAATGTCTTGGTATATGTCAATATTCAAAATGTCTTTCAGACATGCACATGAACAGTAAATCTTCTCAGTAAGCCTTAGTCAACATAATCACAACCACCTCAAAATAAAGAAAATATGTTTGTAAAGGCTGTACTCTCCTACCAAATTCCTCTCAGAGAAAAAAATAACTTGTGATACTTTTCATTTTATTACATATTTAATAATATTCATTATACTTCATATATATTTTCTTCAATTATTGCTTAAGGATTTACATCTGTGCAATATCACTGTCACCTTGGTTTAGATAGCTCCTCTGCTCTAGGTCCCTAGAAGTACATTAGAGATGTTTTATTTGCTTAGTTCAAAACCAGCACCCCTCATTGCTTTGATAAAGCTTTCTCTTCTAGTGGGACTGATATTTTTTTTTATCACAATTTGGTGACAGACCTTAAAAAGCACCTTGGAGCACAAGAGGCCAGGAGGAGCTGGTATTGCACATAGTGATGGAATAAGCGGCACGTTGGGATGATGAAGAGGGACCGGTAGCTATTAGAGAGAGAGGGTGGATGTGACTCAGCCCGGCTCCCCGCCGCAGCCATGCCTCACCCAGGGCAGGTGCGGGTGAGCGCAGCAGCGCCTGCTCCAGCCGCTCTGCCCGAGGCCGTTCAGCGCCTGCGCCGGCTCCTGACTGAGCACATCTCGGGGTTCCTGGTCCTCTCTCCACCTCTCCAGCCACCCTGGAGAACTAATTTGGGGTCACAGGTGCCACTTCACCACAAAGAGGCTGAACTTGAAATGACGTCCACGGGGCAAAACCAGTTTCTGCTCAAACTATTGCACAAAAACCCAGTCCCTGGCTTTCACTAAGGACAAACGAACTTTATCCATCACTCCTTTCCTCTTCTGCCTCTTTCCTGCTTAGCCCATTCCAATTCCTGTGTCAGTGGCATGTCTTTTGTGTGTCACTTGGTTGAACACCAGTGGTATATAATTTACATGAAACAGATGTAAGACACAGGGCCATTTTTCCTCTGCTGGAGAATCAAGAGCCTCGGAGGGAAGGTTGTTTTATTTTCCTTCTTTGTTGTGCTGCGAGTGGCAGGGGGGAAAGAGCTAACAAAATGATATTTCAAAGATGTAGCCCCACTTTAAAAAATGGAATAAAAACAATAAAAATGAGCAAAGAGGAAAAATTCTTCTTTCTACATTCTTTGTGATACTTCATTGACAGCATCCAGCAATTGCTTTGCTGCTGGCCTGTTTTCCATACAGGGCTGGGCTGGCGGGTGCCTTGTTCTTGTACAACATTGCCACGGCAGGACCAGGCAACGTGCCTGCCCTCACCCCGAAATCAGAGAACTGAGAAATAGAGCCTCCGCTTCTGGCTGCTACTGCTGGTAAGGTAACAGCTATGTAAATCTGGATTTGAAGCATATTGATTGGCATCAAAAATACCAGAACCCTATGTGCAAAACACTGGTCTAATATAAACCCAGTCTGACATTTCAGATTGTACTAAAAATCCCTGATGGGTTCACTTTAACTGGTACCTGCAGGTTTTATGCCTGACCCATTACCACACCTGGCTGACCTCGTCTAGGTTTTCACCAGCCAGGCCAGCACAGAGGCAACAGAAACGTGCTTTGGATGATTACACAGAAATGTGATCATGCACCACACCTGATGTGAATCAAACGTACTTCTGGGAGATCCAGTCAGACGTGGATCCAGCATTAATAGCCAGGGATTTACAGCCTGAGAAGTTTCCACAGAGAAAACCACAGGGCCAGGAAACAGGCAGGGATTCATGGAAATTCAAGGCAAAATAAAACATTATTGCAAATTGCTTCTTTGCATAACAAAGCCTGTAAAATCTTGTTCTTTGAGAGCTATCAATTAAGCAATTTTTAATTAACTTAATGCAGTGGGATTGTACTGCTTTCCTGTTAGGCACTTTTTCAATCAATGTCACGGGGACAAATGCTTTTCAGAAGTCTAACCAGTAGCAGGAGGAGTATTGTTAGTCCAATTTCTAATTTGGAAGTGGGGGAAGAAATTGCTGTCAAATTGAAATCTAGCTATCATAAAACTACATGACCGAGTATTAACTATACAGCTATCCTTTCTCTTCACTATTTGCATGCCACAATAGCCTCTCTAAGATTTTATCCGAGATGGAAGCAGTTTCCCTGTTCAATTTGCTACAGTTTTTAAGCACTAGCACAGGCAGACCTTTGCAGATCACTGCAAGACATCTCTGTGTGCTGAGCTTTAACTCTTGCCGTCCAGAGAGTCACTCTGCCGACTTCGGCAATGCTCTAGGGACAGATTTTCAACATGTTTAACTTCCCCAGCTACTGCTTCGTGCCCGTGTTGGCTGGTAGGAGCTTGTTGCTGCCCGCAGCAGGCAGAGCCGGCACAGCCGCCCGGGTGTGGGTGCCGCAGCCACCCAAGGGCGTTGCACATCCCTGCCCTCCCTCTGCAACAGCCCCGCCAGCCCCGGGGCAAGATCGCTCCTCCCTGACCCTCGCCATGGGCAGCGGGCAAAAGGCAGCAAACGTAGACCTGGGGTATTCAGCTGTTGGTCTCCAGTCCCCACGGCAAGGCAGGAACAACAGAAAATCTGCATTATTGTGCTTCCTGATCTGCTAATCCTCTCTAGGCTGCTGGAAATACTCTCGTCTAAGTGCAACACCCTGGCTGTAGGCTTTGGGAAGACTGCCTGCAGTAATTACAGTCTGTCATAACATGGGTTTATTACAATAGTCGTGTTCATGTAATAGACAGAAATGTTTGTTCCCTTATGAAATACATAGATGCTGGGAGATTTATGTGGGTAATGCAAACAATAACGCCATCCCAGATTACGAACCACAGTTGATCTGCATATACTGTATTGAAGAAATAATGACAGCAATTTATAAAGTTACCCGCCTAAAGTCAAAATTTCAGAAATTATTTACCTTCAAGGCGGCGATACACCATCTCTCAGCAATGCTTCTGTTTATTGACAATCACAAGTTACTTGCTGTCACTTAAAAATAAAACATGAGGGGGTTGAAGGGATTCATCTGCTTGAGGCGGGGAAGATTTCTGTTGGCTTTTTAAGCATGAACAGGCTCTTCCAGGAACCAGGTACAGCAGCAGTATGTCCAGGTAATGCTAGCGTGAGCAGGTTTTAATTCCTGAGCTCTATTACTTTGGCTGCCGTGGCAGCCACCCTCTAAACACAGCACTGGAGACCTTGTCTGCTGCAGAACAGGCAGCCAGGCCCCGCAGCTCGCTCACGCCGATTACAGGAGCTGAAGGTCTTCAACATTAAACCAGTATTTCCCTACCCTTTTTGATCAAAGAACCACCTAATTTCAGGGTTAAAAAAAAATAATAAATCCTTGAGTAATCTTCAACAGCACAGCCACAAGACCTATATACAACTACCAAAAAGGAAGTTAAGCTCTCAATGTGCATTTAGAGCGTTTTCTTTTCCTTAGCTTGTTTCCCCAGGCTTGCCTGCCTGGCAGTGTGCAAGTATGGTTTATATGTATTTTATTTCTTCGTGATTGTTTCAAGAAGCCTTTCTGAGGAGGTGTAGTTCATCTGCCACTCATGGACAGTGTTTTGGATGGGGAGACTGCAGGCGGCTGCGGCAGGCAGGCAGCTGCCATGGCAGAGGCCTTGTGCAGCTTCTCAGGCTACTGATTTGTGTCGCTGCCATCCCAGAGATGCTCTGTGTCTCCCACCCAAACCACCACAGGCCCCTCAGCAACAATGATCTGCACCCAGCCTTGAGAAAGTTTCTGTGGCATGGGTGGAAGTTTAATTTGTGTAAAACTGATACTTTTCTGTTGAAAGTCACGTTTGTGTGACCAGGTTTGTAGCTCCACCCTCCTGCTTTCATTAGAGCAAAATTTGCAAAGATACTTATTTGCATTTGTCATAATGGTTCATCTGTTTGTACAAGCCACAGTAACATCTCTTACTTTAAGCCGGTTCTCTGCACACCAAGAAGTCAGCAGGACACACAAAGATGACAAGCGCAGCAGTGACACAACTGTTCCTTCGGGTCTGCTGTTGACTCTACCAAAGGTATTTTTAATTAAACTGTTTTCCTTCTGAAAGGCAGCTAGATACACACCAGTCTGGCACAACTAGGGAGATTAACCCGTATTGCTTATCGTTTAGAAAGCACCACAAAAATGCTTGTCACTTTACAGAACATAAATGCAGAAGTGTTGAGCAAGCATGCAGGACAGTCCCTGCTCTGAGCTACTCTGCTTAAAAACACAAGGTGATACTGTTAATGATAAAAAAAAGAGAAAACGGAATAAACTTGCTGTTGAAAATGATGTTAAAATTTCTCTACTGAATAAATATAATTACTTAAGTATTGTTTTGGCATACTGCATCCTTTCAGAGCTCTCAGTGTGCTTGATGTTTAACTTCCTACTTAAATTTAATTACTTTTTGAAACCACAGAAGGCCCTAGTATCCACAATACCCAATGCCAATGAATTCTGTTTTAACAACACGTTGCATGAAGTATCATCTTTTATTTGCTTGAACTTCCCACCTTGTGATTTCTTCTGATGCTCCCTAACTCTTGTACTGCAAGAAACGGTAAGCAGTTCATCACCTCACAACTTCTCCCTTCTGCTCCATTTATCGATTGCTAGTTTATCCTCCCTCAGTTATCTCTCCTTGGGCTCAGGGATCTTGGTCTATTTAAGCATTCCTGATATTAAATCTATTCCATATCTTCAGTGATATTTGTTGACCTTCTCTATACCTTGTACAATGTTACTGTACCCTTTTTGAGAAGAGCACACAGTATTTAGAGCAGGAGTGTATCATGAGTTTGTACAGTGGAGTAGTGTTAATGCTATGAGCAATTTAGTGTCTTCAGCTGCTCATTCAATTAAATTTTGGAAAGATGCAAAATGATGACAAAAAAGTAAATGTAAATCTGTTTGTAACTTGGGTGAACTCCCACTGATTCTAGAACTTAATATTCAAGCTTAAGTTTCTCAAGTCTAATTACTGACTTGGGGAATATAATTGCCTTACTGGGACATATAATTCTAAATATTTTTGAGGCTGTAAGCAGAGACTTAGGTGCCTACCTTCCGTTTGATAACTCCTTTCTAGTTGAAAAAAAATTGTAATATTTTTCTTCTTCAGATCGCTATGTGAGAATGGGATGGGAATGAAAACTCCTCATCTCATAAATTAAAATACTACAAATCACAAACCTCCTCCCCACCTCTTTTTTCTTACTGGCATGCCTCTGCTACTAGAAGCTCAAGACACAACCTGTTCCTGTTATTGGACAGAAACAGAATCTTAAATAACACTATTAAATGAATATATAGATATAATTTTAATGGGCACACAGTAAGGAAAGCTTTTTCACTTTATGAAACTGGTTATAATATATATATATAGCCTATATACAATGGTATATTGCATAGCTACAGCACTTCTTATCACAGAACATTCAGGTACTTTCAACTAGACCTAAATCAGCATAGGTTCTCCCAATGTAACGGAGACACGCCGGTTTAAATTAGTTGAAATAGGATGAAGCGTCTCTCTGGACATGGCAGAACTGTAACTCCTGTCGCTTTCCAAAGGACTTCCAAGGGCTCGAACATGATCTACCTTGCTATAGGAGGTCCAGGCAATCCTTAATGCTGCATTCGCAAAGCTTTTTGGTCACAGCCATACTGCTGACAAAGGCATTATTTGCACTGACTGGTCTGATAAGAGAATGTAAACACCTTAAAAGTGCCATTGCTCTTGCACAATCAGCTCCCGGCTGCTGAGTCAGCACTCTGGGGACAGCGCTTCCCGCCAGCCCTGGCAGGTGGTGTCCAGCCCGCACCCATCTGTGCTGCCATCAAACCCTCTCTCCTCCTCAGGGCTCCACAGGAGCCTCCGGCAGCCAAGCAAAGCCTTTTGCCAGTCAGCACAAAATTGTCACGCTCCTTTTCTAATCCCAGTATTTCATAAACTAACAAATCAGAAGATTAGCCAGCTGTAATAATGCTCCTTTTCACCAGGGCAGGAATAACCGGTGAGAATCCTCACCATGTGCACATTTTCTTTCAGGTCAAGTGCACCGTTCTCAAATTACCAAACCAAACCCCCTGGATTGAAAATATTAAGAATCCCAGTAATAACTACTGGTTGTTTTAAAATATTTTTTGCTTAAGTTCGTAGGTTCTTGCAAAAGCCCGAATAGTCCAAATAGCAAACCGCTCTACTGTCTGGATAGGGATAGACATATTGCGTTTGCAAAATGGACAGCACTGCCTGAAATTGTTCATCCATACTGGGTAAAACTCAATTGATTTGCATCACAGATAAAGGTTTACCTTTGATTATCTTGTAAAAGATAACAGCAGAGCTGATGATATGATCTGACAAGTGTTTGCGATCGTATTATCGTCTTTCATAAGCTGCCACTCCATGCCTGTCGGCACATCCCTGAAGCACATCTGCTGCGCCAGCTGCGAGGCAGCAACACACAGCCTGGGTGCTGCTGGCCCCTTGGGATGCCCAGATGCACCTAAACCATTGACGACAAGAGACACACACCGGAATGTGGGAAAATCCAATTAGATACAAGGAAAGTATTTCCACTATGAGGGAGACCGAGCACTGGCACAGGTTTCCCAGAGGGGCTGTGGAGTCTCCATCCTTGGAGATATTTAACACCTGGCAGGACATGGTCTGAGCAACCTGCTCCAGCTGGTCTGCTGGGAGCAGGGGGGTTGGACTTGAGCATCTCCAGAGGTCCAGTCTCAATTATTGTGCGATGCTGCGTGTTCATGGCCGCTTACAATATTTTAACTAAGGGAGCGGTAGTTAACAGGTTATGAGGATTTTTCACATCACAGTAACTATCATGGGGAAGTAGCAATAAAGAATTAAAGAACATTCAGTGGCAAGAAAATAACTACTGTTTACAGAAAAAAGACACCAGAAATGTAAAGGTTGGTGGGGTGTTCCCCAAATAAATTATCAGCTGGCAGCACAGCTCCTCAGGAAATGGAGTTCATTTAGACCAGGGGAATTTCCAGTATGACAGAGTCTGTTTTCAACTGGATTTGAGATTAAAAACACAGATGATATATTTTGCAGAAAAAAATTCTTTCAATTAATAAAAATGTGAACGCTGTTAAAGGATTACCACATAATATACACATGACTATACATGCACACACATAAATTAAAAAAAAAAAAAATAGGATCGAGAATACCAACACTGAAAACTCAGGAAATCTACACAGGAAAATCAAAATAAAACAACAAGATGATCTCCAAATAGGATCTCCCATTTCAATTTGAATTTATTTGAAATTTTCCCATTCAAAAATCCAGTTGTTTTCTACTTTGTGAAGTACATTTTCCACCTGATGGAGCAACGTTTTCCAAAGAGAAATTTCTATTTCAAAACTTTATATCAGTTCAGCTCTTCTTTCAAGAGCCAGTATCTTTGAGGAATATGGGCTTTCTTCACCGGTACAACTTCATTTTTCCTGAGCCAGGATTTGCCTTTCCTTACAATAAACCAGTGCATTCTTCATGTTTGTTACACATTCCTCTAGTGTTTTATAAGAAGACATCTACAAATTTTACTGCTCTGTTTCTTTCCGGACCACCCCAACAAACAACTTCTGCTTTATTTTTAGAATTAGACTTTCTTGCTGGCTTTTATTTTCCCGTGCAGCCCTAACATGAGTTACTGTAATTCAAATTTAACTATTAGTTTGCTGCACCGTACACCTGACCCTATGCCACAAATATTACCTACCTATTTCTCTCCCTGTCCAGGTACTTCATGTCCCTCATCACTTAGGCTATTTGAGTACCTCAGTTATTGACAAACAGAAAGAACATAAATAATACCACTTCCTCACTCCAAAATGCAAAAGAGAAGTAATAAGATTAGCTTCCCAGAGATTCTGGCAATCAGTCTTCACCGTATTAAAAAGCTGTGACGCTGCATTATGTTCTTGGGTGTAAGGGTATAACATGTATGGAAAGTTACAGTCAAGAAAGGAGGTTTGTACTTCTGGTGGTATAACGCCACTAAAGGTCATGTTAGAAGAACCAAAGGACACGAGTTATAAAGAACCCTGAGGTTTCCAACTGACGGCAGTGAAGAACGAGCCGGCTCTGAGCTGCCTCACAGTCGGTGTGTGAGGCAGCTGCTGCTCCACAGTCGGTCAGGAAAAGGTTAAGATTTTCTGGAAGTGGCGTCTCCACAGATGGCAAATTCCTCTTTCTGTTCAAATGAGACTGTCAAAACCAAAACAACCTCTTTCCCAGAGAAAGAAAACTAATTTTCCACGAATTCAACCCTTCCTTCTTCCACCATTTCCTCAGCTGCTGGTACACTGCCAGCTCACTGCATCCTCAGCCCTCAGCTCCCTCCGGTTCTCAGAAAAGACCGTGTTTGCTGCTTGCTGTTGTTTCCTGGCCCCAGTTACTCTGCTCTTTCCATGGACATTACATCTCCCTTTCCCCTGCTCTCATTCCTGGTTTCCCCTTTTGACTTTTTGTCCCATCCCCAGTTTGCCGTATCATGTGCTGTTCAAGCAAAAGACGCTGCCTCTCCCTGTAAAACCTGACTCATTCGCACCTCTGAATTTACAAAGTTAATTGCCTCAGGAGTTTTTTATCTTGACAGCATCAAGCTAAGCCCATTCTCCTGATGACTCAGTTTCAGATCGATGTATTACCAGCTGCTTTTCCAGATCATCTCATGTTTTTCTGTGATAATCTTCATTTGCTTCAATGGGATCTTCTTTAAGTGTCTTTAACCTCAATAGATTTCAGGAACTGCAGTTGGTAGGCTTTTTTTTTTCCTTCCTTCAGCCTTCCTCCAAGGTTTCTCTTATGCTCTCCCTGCTTATATTTTTTCTTATCACCTCTGAAGAATTAACTGTACATCACAATTAGTAGGAATTCAACCATCAGAGTTAAATGTCTTAACTAACCTCTGTATGGTTTTCTGAATGCCTGAACACCCATCCATGAGAATGTGGATGTACAAATTTGCCATTTCTATCCACTTGAATCTTTCTCAATAGCAGGCATATTTCTTTATCAGGTATTGTAATTCTGTTCATGCTCTCTGGCTCTGTGGCATCAAGATGGTCAATAACTTGTCCGTCACTTCCAGTCAAAGTTTCATATTTCCACGCAGTTATAGACGTGGTGGTTTTTTTTTTTTTTAATATTCTAATGATTTATCTAAAAATATGCCCAATAATATAGTGATTATTAGGTGAAGAAACCATCAAGAAAACAAACTTTTGCTTATCATAACTTGATGTCGAGTAACACAGTCATATGAGAAGGCCAAATTTTCTAGGAATTTCCACACAATTTCTGAATTTCAGACTTTTCTGTAGGTCTTGGCTGCATGTGCATGCAGATGGGCGTCTAGCTCATATCTGTATACACAAATCAGATGGTGAAACTGGAGCTGCACACTGGCACAGTAAGAAGGAACTGCTCGTGGCATGGCTAGCTATAGTTTTTTCATTTTCAAGCAATACAACCTCATATAACTGCTTTGTTTTTAACACATACAAAAAGAGTAGCAGAGCTGAGGAAGAAAATACCTGGCCTCTGAAAAACCAAACTATTTGTGCAGCTGGATCCCTCCAGGTCCTGCAAAGGAGACATAGCAGACAGCCACCTACGCAGCCTTTCCACCCACCTCATTTCAGTGCTGTGCTAACCCATTGGATACGCTACTTTCAAGCATTTATTCTGCCTGCAATTCCCATGCACAACACTCACAGGGGCTCCTTTTCTAGTCTCCCTCTCTCTCTCTCCAGCTTAGCATAGCCAAATAAGAGAGTCAGGGCAACTATACTGTATGAACTATGCACTGGGTATGCACAGAAATGCTTATTATTTGTTTTACCTCTACATTGTACTTGTTTAGCTGATGAGTACTTGGGGGAGGACACTTAGAGAGGCAATGTGTGCTTCAGAGGTCAATTAAACAGGAGGACCTCTCCAAAAAAGTTGTGCTTACAGCACTGGGGGCCAGGCCCAGCTTTGGTTTCAGAACACCTGAGGCACTTGGAACAGAAAGCCTCACTTCTGCGAGAAGATCCTGCACAAGACACAGCCTGGAAAAGATAACTACTTTCCACAGAAAAATAGTGAAATCCTTCCGTGATGAAATATTATCACATATTTTTCTAAGTACATGGCACATTAAAGTTATTACTTCATCATCTTTTCCTACTGCCTCTCTACACTTTTAACTGTGCTTTCACTCCCCTCCTAATTCGAACGCTCCCTAATCAGCACCTCTCCCAAAATGAGCGATCTCTGCCAGCGCCCGACCACCCAAATTGCCCTGTGTACCGTGCCTCAGCCGCCTGATTCACTGATGACGCTGCCGATTACTCCCGATGGGAGAGGGTTTCGTGGGCAAAAGGAACAGAAAGTGATCTCTCGTTTTGCTCATCATAATTCCAACATGCAAACAGGATCTCCTATCATTTTGCTTGCGCCTGTTTTCATGGTAGTAGCCGTGAATTTTCACACAGCCTTTGAGTAAGCTGTGCTGGCTGGCTAAATTCTTTCCTTGTAAATACTACCTAGACCTGTTGATACACAGAGTTTCCCAACTCAGTCATGAGTGAAATCTAGCACGCTCAGTCTCGGCTGAGGAGCAACCTGTTTCCCTAGCACTCAAAGTCAAGCAAGTCAGTTTTTACATCAGGAAATCCTTACAAAATATGCCTCTAGTAATTCCAAGGAGTTTTCTCAGTTGTTAAATTGAACTATGCTATGACAAATTGGCACTTTTAAACAAAATGCAGCCTCATAATTCTCACATTTCTGTAGAAAAATGACAAATGTGAACAATGTGGCAAAATGCCAGGTAGCTTTCTGGAAATCAGGAAGGTTAATTAATCCTCAGTGTAGTTTCAGTCTTGAAAAAAATAAAAATGTTTAAAGTGTTCCAGTGTTTAAGTTTCAGCAGAGGCTGCTATGCATACGGCAAGGCTACAATGTTCTTCATCAGTGCCTGGCATTCCCAGAGATTTTCCTGTCCCAAAAAGTCCCAAAATTTAGGATTTGAGTTTCACTCACATAATGGGGCTTAGGGTGAACGGCTGAGCCAAGTTCACCAGGATGTCAGGGCATCCTTCTAGCTTCAGCTCCTCATTTCTCCCCTTCTTTCTCTCTCTCCAGCATCTGATCTTGTTTCACTTCTGAGATGGCTCCTGTCAGACCCACACGAGACAGGCCATGACCCCCAACCTGGCATTTCTTCCCACTGCAGACTCAGGGCTGTGCTCCGTGGTAGGAATTTGCCTGTTTAAATGTTGTGTCCAAAGAGACCTGTGACATGAAAAAGCCTTACTCAGTCTTCTGCCATGGTTTCCCTTTCTAGGCACCACATTTTCCCTAAAGTTTGACTTGTTCCTTTATAGAAAAAGTAATGGAGCATTTTGTACCTTATTATAGTTGGATAAACATTTAGTGAGAGATCATAATTTTAAGGAGCCCCCCATATTCTGATTCTGATCCTACATAAATCAGAGGAGCTTTTTCTACATGACTTCGGTGGGAATCAAATCAGACCCAAAACCACTTGAAAGATGCATCCAGGCAAGTCTGAATTTACTGCTGGCTGTTTGGGAGTGTGACATATGAAAAATCAGACCTGCCGCTCCGGTACCGAGGAGCTCAGCACCAAGGATGTGATTCAGAGACTCGTGCGGTGAGCGTGACAAGCACGACAACTCACAGAACAAGGCGGCACACCCAGTATCAATGTTTAAAGAGCTGAAACCTGATCTGATACCTTTGCAAAAGGACAGAGAGGTAAAGGACTATTAATATGTATTAGGAAAGGGATGTAAATTCAAGCTGTGAAACATTACTTATGGAATAAAACTGAGAGATAGGCCACAGCCGAAACTGTAGATCTGAGTTTCCTGTTTCTCTGCTGTGGGAAACTAAAACCTCAGATACAAGTGCACCTAAATCCAGGATTACAACTTTGGACCTGGATCTAATCTTTCTATCCTTGTAGGTTTTTCAAAACAATGTTCAGATTTGATTTAACATAAACTCAGACCCAGACCCGAAATCTCGATTCAGTCTCAACTCCTCTGAAAATGAGTTATCTAATTTATGTCATTCAAATCCAAATCTGTCCAAATTCCTGCGAAGCTCAACCTCAGCTAAGCTGATTCTGAAGTTCTACAGTGAAGTTCAGATTGAGATGCCTAAAAAGTCTGGAGAAATTAGGATACCTAGAGTAAGAGGAAAACACAGGAATGGAAATCAGAAGCAAAATAGTGAGAGGACCAGCTGACTTCCAAGAAAGTAAAAAAACACTGAGAAAGAGGAAAGGAGGAGACACCGTTGGCATAGCTCTGTTCACATTTCTATCACGCAGGACATAAAAGACCAGTTCTGGTGTGGAAGCCATGGAGATACATCGGCATGCAATGTGCCTATTTCAACATATTTTGCTTTTTAGGTAGACTTGCTGGAATGGGAACACTCCCATCCTAACTGGTGATACAGCTCTGGGACTGGAGCTGACTTGTACTTCTCTTGGAAGTGATGGCACCTGACAGCTTCCACCTGTGAGCAGGTACCTAGTATTTTAGAGAGATGACACACTGACATGATGGTGTGGACATGACATGAGTCTGGGGTAACAGGCCCAAGTAGAAGTAACTTAAATCAGTACCAGTGACATCTCTTCAGCTGTTAAAGACCCTCGTATCAAAACCAAACTCTTGGTTTAAATGTGGCTCTTTTTCTAAACGGGAATGGTAAAATTCTTAGTCCAGCCCTGAGAAAGTAATTTCCACAGATGGAGCCACATGTGAAATATTAGCTTTTCAGCTTTTATATTCTTGATAAAGAAGGTAAACCACAAATCCTTGTTTGCTCTGTACTACAGAAAGACAGAAGGAAAAAAGTGACCACTTGCTGGGCAAGCACAGCCTGAGATGAATATAAAATCTGGTAAGGAATAAACATGAAACAACCCCACTGCGTTCTTAGCAAGACCAAAGGTATAAACCTCCTCACACATGGTGTCTCCTTGATCAGCAAGATCCAAAAGGGCTATTGAGCTCACCAGAAACTGCTCTGTGTTACTGCTTTCTCCCTCCTTGCCTATGTACTTACCACTGAAAGTAACTCCCCTAGATGCCCCACAGAAATGTAAAGGTCATTATTCAAACAAGAGAGGTACACTGAACAACACATGCAAAAAGCAAGGGCAGTGACATTGCAGAAATTCTGCAAAATAATTGTGCCCAACAAGATTTTGTATTATTGTCTTTTTCTATTATCCACATTTTTATTTACCTACTTAATGCGTGCACATATTAAAACCGCACATACAGCCATGGGTGCAGTTGTTGCTGTACTGGTTTGCAGGCGGCTCTGTGCAAAGCTTCAATACGCATATGAGCCAAGGACAGATTCCAGTGAGACCCACACAGAGCAGCGATGATTGTGCTGCAGAAACAGCCATGGGTAAGAGCAGGGCCATGCGAGGCAAGGGAGCCCAGGCTGTGTGCCAGAGATGCCTGATGGGTAACAAGGCTGGAAATTGCAGGTTGGGTCTCAAATTTAGCTAAGACTTGTAAGGGGCTGTAGTGAACGGAAAACTGGGCTGAGCAGGGACTCTCACAAAACAGAGAAGAAACCCTAGCAGTGTTTAAAAACTTCATGAAAAGGAGAATAAACCAGGAGTAGTAGATGCAGAAGCAACTGAGATCAAAGGTGGACTTTTTTTTCAGGTGGGAGAGACTAAAACTTGCTTGTATTATGGGGCAAAAAATGGCAGAGCAAAAAGAAATGAAAGCAGAAAGCAGAAGAGAGTAGGGATGGGAGGGTTCAGCCTCAGGTCAGCCCCGGGCAGGAGTATATTCTTCATCTCGCCGCACGTACCCGTTACCAGCCATAGGGTGCCTGTAGCTCATACAGTACAACAATATTGCCTCGATAGCAGTTTGACTGCTTGCCTGATCACAGTCCCCATTAACCACGCTGGGATGTGCTTTCAGGACCTTTTGGCCAGCCAGATCTACCTACATAACACGGCCGCAGTGGGCCAAGGAGCTGCAATGACAGACCTGAGCTGGGATCTTGCACCTGTGACTACGGACAGACAGACTGCGCACGACAGCAGGTCCAGGCCTGTGCTCAAAATATACCCAATTTGTTGAAGCACTTTTTTTTTTCCAAAATTGATGGCACACGCCATGAAATGAAATCTGGTCTCCGGGGCATTATGCTGGCACCTACAAAGCATTTTTTCTTCCATGCCCCAGACATGGCGATTTGTGGATCTATGCATGACTGCTCACATAGTGAACCACACGGCAACTTGACATTACCCATGCAGCAAATGCTGGGAAGTATCTTTTGAGTTAAAACATTAACCGAATTCTTTACCAGCTTGGAAGAAGATAAGGTGAAGCTTCCTATTTTTTCTTTTTGTGAAACATCCAGCACTTGGCTCAGACCCAACATTATGTTAAATGTACTCGGTGCTCACTTGGGTATACAAGAGTTTGAGGATGTTGAGCATCCCGGAGCACTGGGGACACAAGTCCAAGGATAGACTTTTCTTAGGAAATCATTTCAGGTTACCTTTAAAATCATAGGGCAAATGGCAACAATAAAACAGGTAATAAATTACTATCACAACCAGAGCCCCATATCTCCTTGTAGGCAAATATGTGAACAAGACCAAACTACCGGCAGTGCAATAAAACACAAAGGGTGTGGAGTTTGTGTAACACGAAGACATAATTTCTGCTTCATGAATCTGCTTATAGAAAGAGGAATAAATTTCTGGGAAGTAAGCAAGTTTGTTTAAACAGAAAATAAACTTCAAAGAAAATCATAAAAAAGGGGAGGGTACATGCAGAGATGACTTTGTTTTGAACTCTGTACAATTGCTCAATAAAAATGTCTGCTAGTCAAATTTCATTTTTGGTTTAAACATTGCAGTTTCTTTTGCAACTCTTGGCAAAATGCTGTCCTTATCCTGGAGGCACTTCCACCGTTACTCTCCTCCTTAGGCTCTGAACTTGACGCTCCACAGGGACACTAGAGTTCATCCCCACAGATCAGCTCCCAGGATGGGGCTTGCTTATAGCTTATCACAGGGTGTGAAGTGATGTTTTTCAGATAGGGACACCAAAGCCTTCCTGCCAAAACAGTACAGTTTAGATCAAAGTTGGAAAAACTGGATGTGTCACTACTGTCTGAAAAAAAACCCCCACACTCTTCATTATTTCTTGTCAAATTACATGATAAATCTCAACTATAAGGAACCTACCTATGATTTTTAACTTAAAACTGCACATCTTTAAAGCAGCAGGGGTTAGCTGGCGAGTCAGCCCCTGCTTTTCCCTGCCTCTGATCCCAGTTCCTCTTTTAAAAGACTCTTCGTGATCGTCTGCAGCATTGTGTACCAGACACCCATCAACCAAAGAAAGAGATTCAAAGGCAAGAAATGCATTTTCTATTTCCTCACATGTTGTCTTTGAGGAGAAGGTAAGATTTTCTGGAAGTAGATACGCTTTAGCAATACATACTCACATGTCCTATTTTAAACTGATAGGATTTCAATTTTTATCAAATGATGTAACCATATTTTACCCACAGTTTCCTTATTCTCCTGTGAGCTGAACCAGCTGACATTTATGGCTTTAACTGTCAGCATGCTCTATGTGCCATATCTTAATTCACATATGCACTCTGTACACAGCAGCAAGGATTGCCAGAAGGAAAAGCAATTTTTAACAGTTAAATTTCCTATGGTTTTAGTGGACCTAGCTCCCCTTGGGGACCTACCTCCTTTGAAATTCCAAACCAATATTAATATTTAACAGGTTTTGTAGCAAACTTTATACCAGGCTTTTAATGTTCTTTAAACAGATAAATAAATCTTCTAATACCCAAGAGAGACAAGCGGTATTTGCATATGACAGATCCCAAAGACCCCAAGAAGATAAAAATAAGACCCCGTGCCCACTGGAGCCAGAGGAAAGACATGGGCTGACACCAGGGGTGTCAGGATCGCGGCTTCAGTCAGCTTCTGCGCTCAGGGCTGGGGAAAAAAGAAAGTTCCCCATTTACCCACAGGCCTGTCCTTCCCTTGAGAACATCAAACTCACTTGGAGCATGAAATCTTTCTGGAGACTATGGCATTGTTTTGATCTGGTTAATCTATCTTTTTATAAAGCTTTTTATCATGCTTTTCAAACAGTCTTAGCAACAAAAATGACCCGTCACCTTTTATTTTTTAAGAGGTATGACTGGTCAGATTCCTAGGAATAACTATTAAAGCCAGAGGGTATGTGGTAGCCAAAGATCCTCTACACTTATAACCAAGTACTTCTATAAAATATTGCTTCAAGCAGAGAAAATGTGGCAGATTAGGCACTGCTGGACAACAGTTACATTTTCCTCAAAGTAGGAAAAACAATGTTGTAGCTCCCAAAGGCCCCATCTCTGCAGGCTTGAAATAGCGAAAAAGAAAGAAAAAAATGCAAGCACTGTGTTCCATTTCTCAAGAACTGCTAGTAATAAAAAGACAATGGATAAGCCTTTCTTGTACTGTATACAATATTTTTGCATCTTCATGAATGTTATGTATACGAAGTTCACATGCACACGAACACGCAGAAATGTCAACAAAAAGAATGCCATTAATGCAACCACAGAGTAGAAAAATCAAACATTGCAAAGGGAGGAAAATGCAGTCTTAAAATAAAATGCTCTCCCTGAACTTTACCCTCCTGCATTTATTCTAAGATACAGGATTTGTTATAAAAATGAACAGGAGAAATATTGGTGATTCCAAAAGCATAAAACATAAAACCACTTTTTGTACAACTCAGCATAACATCCTCTACCAAGAGTAATATTTGGCCTTTCCAGATCTAAAGCCTGGAGAACTTCTGCTCAGCTCGTTTTCTGCAACCTTGTCATACTTGAATTGCAAAGATCTAAGATCTTATTGCTCAGTTACGCTTGCACAAAAATGTCTGGTTTTATCTGGGGAAAAGTTGTTTAACTCATTTGGAATGAAAAATGCAGTAAATGCATTCTCCTTGTTGCAACGAGACAAACTATGAAATCCAATTAGATCTGGTAAAACTGTGCACAGTTAGGACAAGGATTTAGGCATCTCAACTAAAGATCTTAAAAAACCCACCCAAATGGTAATGCTCTCATAAATTAGGCAACACACACTCTGAGTATATCCAGTTTTTGTTTGTTTCACGTGAAATAAAAATAATAATAATTAATTAAATCTCTGCATTGATATCGAATGCTGACATTTCATGAAATGCTTTACAAATTCACCATTGAACAAAGTGTTACTGTAGGTTAAAATTAAATGAAATGTAATGTTAATTCCTGCATTGAGGGATTAGAAACAAGAATTTCTGCAGTGTGGTAGGAGTTAGCAACTGGAAACACAGAAGAGAAGACTGAGGATACCAGGATCACAGGATGCCCATTAGACCCAAATGTAATCACTAATTAAGTAACATGGTCCTGGGATATTTCAGACAAAATGTTTCCATTAGAAATGGAATAATATTCATGAAAACGTGCAAAGCACTGCTGCACCTTCATCTGAAATATCTTGTATACAATTCTAATCACCCATTGTTCAGGAGGGATGAATTCAGGATGCAAAGACAGTGCAGATGATTGGCATGAGCCAAAGAACAGATAGGCTACCATACACAGGAATACAATTGCCTCATCTGTTTAACCTAGATTAGACTTGATGGAAATTTGAATTATGAAATTTTCACCATAATTTAGACTTTTAACCAGCAAAGAAATAGGGTTCTGAAACAGAAAATAGGAAAAGTGCAAATGGAAACCTAACTGGTTTTACAGAGAAACTCGATTAACTTGTGAAAGGGATTGTATGACACAATTGTCTGCAACAGGTGAGACACAGACTCGATGATCCAAAATGTCCTTCTGAATTGTATCATCCTACTCGAATCAGTTTTAATCCTATAGGGATGGTACACCCCATAGGTTTTCTGGGGTTCAGCCACCTATAGAAGACCAAGCATCACTGATGTTTCAAGGATTGCAACAGACGGTAAGAACTACCACCTCAAAATCACTTCTTAATTTAAATCAAGAGCTCTCAAGCAATGCCTACTCATCTTTACTTTTTTCCTGAAAACACCCTGGGTTGCTACAGCTACAGATGTGCGGCCAGTGGTGGTCACTGCCAAAAGCACCTTCAAGTCCACAGGTCACCCAAGCCCATGCTGTGGGGGGTCTCACCCTCCTCCCTGCCCAGGCCCCTCTGCCAAGCGCTGCCGGGTGACACAGCCTGCTGCAAACTGCCACACGGCGAGCACGAGCCCCCACAGAGCTGGAAACCCAGCACGAAACCCGCAGTCAACCCACAGGACAGCATGGGGGACTGGCAGCGTTCAAGCAGCCAGGATTTGGAAATTTTGGCTCTCAGCAAGAAGGCAGTTTGTTAACATGAGCTGTGGATCCTGGAGCTTTCCAAGCCCGGCTCTTTGACTTCAGACTGTTTTCATCAAAGACCGCCTTTTCTGATGGAGGAGGTGGTCCCACCCAGGGACTGCTTTCGGGTCCGTCTGCAACCTCGTGACCGCACACGATCTGGAAAACCATGGCTACTGTGTACTGAAACGAAGCCTTGCCCACCTACAGCCACTGCCCGCCATTCCTCCTGCAATCTCATTAAGCCTTGTTTTGCTTTGCTGACACCAACGCTGCCAAAGAGATCAGCTGGCAAAGGACACTGTATGAGTAACATGGGTGGCATTTTGCCTCCTGCAGTTGAGATCACTTCTGAGCACCGACTCTCTCCTGGGCCACTTGGACAGAAGGCCTAAAACTATTTCCCTCTGTTCAGCTTCCCAATGATATACAGTGTGCTTGCCACTGGGCTATTGCACTGGCCTTGCTCCATAGTGATGATAATATCTATAATTATTATTTTTGTTGCTTTGTATCTTCTCTTCCCTAGCCAGCTGCCTGAGTTGTTGAAATACTTGGTGAGTCTGTGCCCCTGTTCCAGTCCTAAAGCTCCAAGTAGCCCTGTAGCCCATTCATCTTAAGTTACAGCAACACCCTGCTTTGATGGAAGGTTTTACCTAATGAATTTCTAATTTGGGTTAGAATGTTTCTTTTCCGTGCATTCTCTTGTGAAACACTCATCCCTCTTGTTCACACAAATATTTTCATTTCAGAGATTAGAGATGTGAAGTGCAAACTCTGTCTCCTTTGCACAGTGTATAAACAACATTAAACGTAGCGTCCAGGATGGGGTTCACTTCACTTCACCTTAGCCATCTGAAAGTCAGCCTCACTCAATCATCTAGATTCCCTCTATAATAACTGGAAAGCAGAAATTTCTTTTGGAAGGAAAACTTTTCTCATGCTGACACATGAAGAGATCTCACAGTCTGGAGAGGTCTCCACCAAATGCAGAGCATGTCTAGGACACCTAGCACTCAGAAAAATAAAGGTAGATGAGACTGATGATTGACGTTTTGTGTCGTGACAGTATTTTGTAAACAGAAACTTTAAAACTTAAGTAAAACTTTCTAGCCCATTTCAGAGAAGGTAAATAGAAGCACATAGAGAATACACGAACTGTCAAAAGATGGCTTGGCAATCACTGTCAAAGTCACAGGAAGAACACAGGGCATCCTCAGTCACAGTCCTGGGCTAAGACCATTAAACCATGCCTCTTTCAACAAACATCTTTCTACTTGTTGCCAGAAAACATCTCCATAGAAGTTTTACACGGGTTATTAATTGCTTGTAGTGCCTTGACTTTGAATAGCAATAAAAAGTGGTCACACACAAAGAACTCTCTGGAACTGGGTGGTCGGTTCATGTCCCCTAACCCCTTTGAGCTGTCTTAAAGAAAGGAGCCCAGTGCAGCATCCAGAGCTGTTCCAAGTGATCCTTCACTGCTCTGGATTCAGTAAAATTCCAGTGGAGGCACAGTTGTACCAGAAAAGGGTTTTTTTCCCAGCAAAGAAGGGATATGAGAAAAAGCAATATTTCCTCTGATCATAACTGTGGAAGGTTTGCCAGCTCCAAACGTGTTTCCTAGTGAAAAGCAGATCTCCAGCCTTCAGAGGTAGTATAACATCTCCCATCCATAAAAGTCAGACCAATGAAACTTCAAGAACATACGCTATCCAAGACACTATAAAAATATATCTGTGTGTGTATTGCTATTTATATATGTACATATGCACATTTGGGTGTACCCAGGACTGTTTACATGTGCACGCATACAATTTTATAATTTTTAGGAACTAATTCTTCATATTTAAATATTTGGTGTTACCAACGAGGTATACAGCTCACTAGAAATTTGCATGCACCTACAGGGGAACCCTAGAGGGATTCTTTTCACTTTATCAAGCCAGATCCAGCCATTAGAACACTAAAGAGACCCACAAGACCAGGAAGAAAGCTATGGCTATAAAACCAGGGTGAATAATTAGTGGTGCAACGTAGCTGTAAAATCCCTGGGCACACACTCGCTGGGTCCATCGAGCTGCTGAACTCCCCGGTGGCTGGGGAGGGCATGCCACGGAGCAGCTCGGCTGTGGCGTACAAGAGGCTGCTTGGGAATCCTGAACTCTTACTGCCAGCTTGTCAGAAACAGTCATAAGACAAAGAGAAGGATTTGCTCTTTTTTCAAACAGTTCAGTAACTAAGAGCAGAAAATAGTGGGTTCGTTTGTGGTAAAGGTAGCAGTATATCCTGCTCTCACTTCACTACTGTGCAGAAAATGTAAGAATGCAAAGCACTGGCATTTTAATTTCAGGTCGTAAATGCTATACACTGCTCTTCATGCCCCCTGCTTCATGCAGAGGAAAAGCTGCAACATGCCAGAAAGGAGCTCTTTTCAATAAGCAGAAACAAAACTGAGGAAACTGGAAATCTACAGTATTTACTGCATCTAAACCTCTTTCTTATGGCAAGCAACAGCCCTGGCGAGCAAGCCGCAAACCAAAAGACACCTTAATGGTCCAGGAAGTTCAGAGATCTTTGAGTTAAATATTGAGCAATGCAGGTGCAGGCTGCAGATGGGAGGTTTGGGTGTGAAAGCATGCCAAGTGCATAACAAAACTCGATTGAAGGAAGCCAATTTTAAGATCTCAGCCTGAATTCACTGCACATAGATGGCAGGAATTCCACAGATACCCTGTCTGAGAAACAAGAGTTTTCAAGGTTCCTCAGTGTGCGAACCACTGGCATAAAAAGGGACCTGCTTTGATTTGTTTTGCTTTCTCCCAAGTACAATTATCACTAGGCACACCCAAGAGTATCTCGTGTTAAATATGTAGGGGAAAATAACTTCTTGGTGCAGCTCAGCTGAAGTTAGCAGGGGATTTAGCCTCTATTCACCGAATCAAAGTATTTTCCAAGATTTGTGCCTAATTATTTGAGAATTAAGAACTGAAGATTTTGCTAAAAGAAAGGAGGCAGACCATCTGTATTTGAATTCTTTCCATCTTTTTCCACTCATCCTTTGTGCATTTTATGCTCCCCTATGCACCGGGATATGCAAACCATTTTTAAGATTGAAAGAAATCCTGTTTTGGTGTATTCTTTTCTATCTATACAGAAACAGAAATTGACAGAAACTCAAGCAATAAATGAAATTATAAAGAAAAATAAATAAATCATATTGGGAGGGGGGTGTCATGGAGGCATCCCAAATATAAGTTTAGGCGGACTAGCACTCCGATAACATAAGATAAAGGTTCGGGTATTAGGTTAGGAAATTATTTGGGGTGCAGCGAAATGAGGATCCACAGCGTGCATATACGCACTCACAAGAAAAACAAACCAGAGCCCTCTCTGCCCCGTTTTGCCCATAAAAGATAAACACCAGCCTACTGCGGCCAGGACTTACACTCATCTGCCCCAGACGAGGAAGGTACACTTGCCTACCAGGCAAGGACTTATTAAAGCATATATTCAGTAATTTATCACTCACCCACACGTGGAGGTGAGGTGCTCCGCATCCCGGGAGGTTACCTCAGACGGCTTCTCCGTCTAAGGGGAGGGACTCCGGCAGCACGGCAGACCCGCAGCTCCAAGGAGACCACACAAAGGGCAGTCGCCGGCAGGAACCCCATTTATAGTCTGATCAGATCTGGCTGTGGGCATTCCAGAAGCTTCTCGGCTTCTCTACACCCCAACCCCTCGAGTGTGGGCCTTCGAGAAGCTTCTCGGCTTCTCTGGGCTGTGGGCGCTCTTGGCCTCTCCTCTGCTGACGACCCTGCCGACCGACTCCGGGTCTCCACAAAGAGCCGTCAGCTGCCCATTGAAGGCCCCAGTTCTGAGAGGGAGATGGGCAGCTGCCAGTGCAACCGCCACACCAGTGCTCAGGGCGTGGGGGGGAGGAAAGTGCAACTGCCAACACAGGGGGTATTATGGAAAGAAATCAGCTCAGCCTTAAAAGTCCACGTGCTGATGGGCAGGCAGACTTTACCATGCTTTCAGATCTTGAATTCTCCCCATTTCTGCCAAACAGTCCAATTAACAGTTCACCATTTAAGGAAGGGAGATGTCATAAAGAAAATACAAAGCTGATGTAACATCTTCTTAAAGTAAATGATCCCTGCTTGGCTATAGAGCAATGTCCAAGCGATGCCTATCGCAAGTAGTAAAACAGTGGCAACCACTCAAGAGAAATCCACCTCACATAATGCATACCACTGAAGGCTCAATAGCCCTATGGTGAACCTGCTTACTGAAGACTTTCCTCGAATGGGATCCTTAAAGAAATAAAGAAGATCTGGGTATTTTCTTCTTCGTTAGGCTCCCCAACTGCATGATGTATCCCTGTTTAACATGAATTTTAAAGTGAGAAATCTACAACACCAGTTTGCCTTACTAATGCCTGGCTACATGGCTACATAATAAGCAATCATAGAATTGTTTGGTTTGGTTTGGTTTGGTTTGGTTTGGTTTGGTTTGGAAGGGACTTGTCATGGGCAGGGACACCTCCCACCACACCAGGTTGCTCACAGCCCCATCCAGCCCGGCCTTGAACACTTCCAGGGATGGGGCATCCACAGCTTCTCTGGGAGCCTGTTCCAGTGCCTCACCACCCTCACAGTGAAGAATTTCTTCCTTATATCTAACCTAAATCTACCCTCTTTCAGTTTAAAGCCATTTTTCCTTGTCCTGTCACTACATGTCCTTGTAAAAAGTCCCCTCTCCAGCTTCCTTGTAGGCCGCCTTTAGGTACTGGAAGGCTGCTACAAGGTATCCCCAGCGCCTTCTCTTCTCCAGGCTGAACAACCTCAACTCTCTCAGCCTGTCTTCACAGGAGAGGTGCTCCAGCTCTCTAATCATCTTCATAACCCTCCTCTGGACTCACTCCAACAGGTCGACGTTCTTCTTATGTTGGGGGCCCCAGAGCTGGACACAGCACTCCAGGTAGGATCTCATGAGAGCAGAGGGGGAGAATCACCTCCCTGGACTTCATAATAATGACTTTTTTGGTTCCTTAAGATGTTCTCTCTTAGCTTTGTTGAGATGTTTACTAATGTAAAACAGAAGCAAATATCCAGTTCTTACCTCATCATACTATTACATCTGTAAACTAGAGGTGGTAACAATGCAGGTGACCCTGTTGCACATAAAGCTTAGTGAAGGGGCTCTATTCTGCAGCGCTACCAAAGCAGTCCCTTCTGTTTCCTTGGAACTATTGACATGAATATGGGCATTTCAGATCTGGAGCATTGTCCACATGGTTCTTCTAATATAGAAAGCCCTATGCATATGCTAACTACTCTCTTACTGTTGATACATACTTAAAAGGTGCATATTCTTCATGTCTTAAATGTCTTTGCTTATGTCCCAATTCTACCTAACCTTTACAGCAAGCATTTTAAATTTAGACATTACTAGTTATTATACCAGAAGTATTTGCAGCATACTAGGTTAGGCAGAGGCCTTTGCAGGATCTGGAATACTTATTAATTCACAAAGACTGAAATTCTCCCTTCTTGAGTATGCCTTTGAAATTACTCCTAAACATTTACTCCAGCTAAAGGATGTAAATGGGATTTATGCGGGAAGCTGGCTGTTGCTGGCTGTTTACACATGGCTGAATTTTGTCCAGTGGGTGTGTATGTTGATTTTCCACTCTAGAATTTCTGATCCTCCCAATTCTTCATTACTACCTGCCAAAAGTACTGTTGTTAGTTTGGGGTTTTTTGTACATCTGAAGTCAGACTTATAACCTTTGTGGTCAAAATATTCCACGTTTGATCCTTTTTCCATCCACCTTTTACTCTCTTCCACACCCCTGATCATAACTGCTTAATTTTTTTTAAATGGGTCAGTGGCCTTTTTATTAAATACTCATGTAACTAAAAGCTAGTTTGTTAACAGAGTAAGTCTTGGTTTCTGGCATACTGTGGAAAAAGTGTGTCACTCAGGACTTCTAAGTCGATGGTGCCTGTATAAGGAGCTCTAACTTTCTCAAGTGCTTATTTCTGAGAACTTCCAGCCCCAAAGGACTGATGTTTACCTTTGCAACAATTTTCTTTGGGAAGACTTGAGAGTTTAAAGACTACAGACTTAGTGGCAAATTTTGCAGGAAGTACATAGCCCTTTTTGAGATAAATGTTCATTTGCATTTTAAATTATAAAATTATTTTCCCCAAAGCAATAAAATTCAATTGCTTTTGAATACGTTATTTACCTGTCATAAACTTAAAATAAGATTTCCTTAAAGCTTCAGTTTTAAGTTTAAACATCTCTTCTATTTTCATTTTACATCTTAAATAACTGACACATTTTATTATCATCTCTGAAGCCCAATAAGTAAAAACTCTGATCTGAGACTTCCATATTCTGAATTTATACTTTTACCTGCCATAAGCACACTCCAAAAAGAGATGTAACTTTGTGCCAGATTATAATCCTACAATTATACCACATTTCCTTTTCAAAAGTCGAGCATTCAAACATGATAGAATTTTTTTAAATGTTGTAAACTATATTAAAAGCGAGCCCCATTAGGTTTATTCAAGAAAAATACATATTTTTTGTACAAAACTGGAGGCTCTACAAGCCCGGAACTCCACATTTCCAAGTACTCATGGAACACATGGCTGACCAGTAGCAGTTTGTCCAGGCCTTTTCTTAGAAGTATGCACAAATTATTGTCCTCTCCTGACACTCTCTGCAAAGGCTTCATGAAGAGGAGAGATGGCAACAGGCACAATGGGAACAGGCCAAAGCAAGGGTTTGGATACTGTATGTCCCACAGAGATAACCGAGCGGACTGGATGCCCGCAGAAATAAACATAGCACAAGTGCCCCTTGAAAGTATGTTCAAAGAATAAGCATGAAGAAATGTGAATGGACATCTTTTTGTGCTCAAGAATGAATACTGAGCATTTACAAGTATTTTAAATCAAGCTTCAGAATCGCCACAGAAGATTTTTATGATGGTATCTCTACATAACTGTTCACCAAAGGTGGAATTTCTCCACTGACGTGAACCTGCTTTGGCTATGTCTCACCAGAAGATTTTGCTGAGGTTCTTTGGAGAGGTGATCACCACACAAGTAGCTTTGCTGTTCATAAGGGATTCAAAGGAGCTTGAAAAGAGCATACCTTCAGTGTACACAGAGGAGAGTAAACTTGACCGAAAAGCCATCTTCATGTTCTCCTAATACTGGCCTTCTCAGTCCCATGTAACTCAGACATCCCAGACAGACTCTTCAGCTGGTACATGAGCAGCAGTGCTCTCCCAGCACCAATACACTTTAAAGCGCAGCCATTACTAATGTCCCCGTGGCTCTTCCCACTCCCACCCCTAGTAAAACCCTCTTACCAAGTGTCTGAAAGCGTCTTTGGAAAGCAGCCATGCGGCTGTCATCTCCTGTTCCTGTTCCAGCTCAATTTTCTCCTCTCTGAAGACCTCTGTCTCTTTTGTCTCTCTTGCATACTGTGAAAGGAGACAATAGGGATAAGCATCCCATCTATAGATTTATAGTTTATAGTATATAGTTTATATAGATCCAGCAACCCCCGTTTTGCTGCCTGTGTGACCCAGGAGAGGCAAGAACCCATTTCTGGACAGTTTTCAGTAACTTTTTCCTGTTTTGGGAACTGTTTTATTTCTGTTGAAATGTTACTATAGATACTGGAATTCAGCCTTGCAGAGTTACATAACCAACCTCAGCAGAGGCGAGGACAAGGCCGCCAGGAGGGACGTGACATCCTCCGGTGCAAACACTATGCAGAGGAGCGCATTTGGTGGCAGAGCGCTGGGAGAGGAAGATGCCCCTCACACCTCTCTCCAAGTCTGGGAGGCTCTGTCCCTGCCCTCAGACCCACCAGGGACAGAACGTGGCCAAAGCGTCTGGGAATGACTGGGTGAAACTAGTCACAGGACAGTCATTAACAATACTGAAAGGGTAACTGCAGATTTTGTTCAGACGTCAAGAGATGACAACACATACAAGTAGACATTCCACAGCTTGGAAACAGGAATGGAGCTACATTGCATGTGTCTGGACTGCTCAGGACAAGGATGTGCACAGAAACCAACCCACCTTGGAAGAAGCCACCTGCAGCCCAGAGTGCTGGTGCGACCATGCCCACCAGCAAACCAGCCCAAAAAGCAGAGCTACTTAGTTGTTGGTCAGTGCTGTCCCCGTGCCCCAGGCCTGCAGTGTGGCTGGCTGAGCACAGTTCAAGTCATCAGCTTGCTCAGAGCAAACTCGGAGCAAAGTTACCTAACCACGGTGGTATGCTCAGGGCCTCAGGCATTTTTCTATTACTCACAAATATTACTTTATCATATGGCAGAGAAAAAGAAGTTTCTAAATGAACTTGTAAATGCTTAAAGGATTTGGCTTTTTCACCATCATGTTCATGTTCACTTTGGAAATTACTTAGAAAAAGTCCACTGTCCTCAAAGCCTATGAATTCTCTATTGCTCCACGAAATACAACTGAATTCCAAGGCAACACCTGCATGTAAGAAGGAGAAGGATGGTTCACCAATTTCCCAGTGTTCCCCCATTTCCCAGTGTTTTCAAGAAAGCCAAGTTCAGCTCTTGACCCCTTAAAACATCAAAGTCTAAGTCCATATTTCCAAACAGAGACAGGCATTTTAACATCTAACAGCAAATCTACTGATTCAGACACTGCAACTTTCAGCCTCCCTTGCTAATCGTACCTCCATTTTCCATGGGAAATGGTGATCACGGTTCCCTGTTTCACAAAAGTGCAGCAAAGAGGAATTCTCTTAGCGAGCACCTGATGCCTATCATCAAAGTTTGCGGAAAAAAAGACAGCTGAAATGGAGATTCCCAGCATCACAGGCATATACAATGCCCAAGTGATTTTTATTTAAACTAGTGTCAGTTCTAATCTTGCTTTTCTTGACAACTACTACAAATGCTGTTTTACAACCAGTACAGATGCTGCTGCTGCTGCTGCTTCTTTAGTGAAACAAGGAGAGAGCTCAACAAGACAGAGACATTGGGCACAGTTGTTTAGGACCAGAAGTGAATAAGAATTAATGAACATCACACAGTAATACAGGTAGGCAGATTTTGTGCACAGAAACCCTGTTTCACCTTCCCTGGTTTGTTGCATATACCTGCCACCCCAGTTTTACATCTCACAGCTCCTCAATTTTACTGATACTGGAGCTTTTAACCCATGTGCAGTTTTTAACTAAACAAAGACCATTTAGATATTCTTCAATGATCCAAACATTCACAAGCCACAGGTGCAATGGCTGTACTGTACTTGAAAGAGTCTCTGACACCATTCTCAGTAAGTATACAGTTAGTCCACTTAAGTTAGAGTTTTCCCAAATCATATAAACCAGGTCAGACATGGGTCCATTGCATTTGCACATTTAAAAGACGGGGTTTATGTATCTATAAAGAGGACATTAACTGATGTAGCACTGAGAAGGCAAGTAGGTGGTCATGACTCCAGTGTTTGTGCATAGATATAAAAAATAAATAAATAAAAATAATTTTTAAAAGCCCAGTTTGCCTTGAGAAATGCCAACAGAGAATAATTTCTAAGATGTACTGACTCCTCCACTATTTGACAATCTGATTCCTTCAAAAGTGTCTCAAGATGCACATTGAAAAGCTGAGGACTTAAAAAGGACCCGGTCATTTTTGAAAATATAATACTAACATGAAGTGTTGCAGATTAAGGAACAGAAATGATGAGTCTTCTCTTAAAGCTTAGACTGGGAAATGTTTTTCCATTGCTAGTTTTATCTGATTCATGAAAAATTACAAAGGTGTTTGGCAAAACACACTGTACAAATGCTTTTCCTATTGTATTGAGAAAACTGTGAGCACAACTGGAAGACTTGCACATATTGTGAAATAGTTTCTTTGCTTTCACATCATTTTAATGTCACTCAATATTTCTTAACGAAATCCTGAACAATAAACTGAGCTGTAGGCAGGATACCTATGTAGTGTCCCCCATACCTTTGGATATTCTATATGCCACATCTCTTTCTACGTCAGTACCTTTTCTTTTACAGTTCCATAGACTCTGGTTGAATTCTGCTATTGGAGTATTTCAAAGAAATTCAAGCCACTTTAACCGATCAGTTCAGTGTGGTTCTTTGCTCAGCAATGCCACTGTGACCTTACCATTTGCTGAATCTGTAAATAAGTAATTATTTGGCTTACTTATTAAGGTAACACACCCCAGCTAGGATGAAAAACCAGACCTACAAGATAATCCTCATCTCAAGTTTCTGCTGGCTGTACTGTCTCTAAGTATTTGCTCATATTCTCCTAGTCAAATTTCACTTATGTTTCATACTGTAGTTGGAAGTGTGAGGCAGGGGTGGTCAAAGCAATACTCATCTATCAGTTGGTTTCCCTCATTAATTTATGAGCTTAGAATCTTGTTCTGCAGACAGAAAGATATATTTTCCTTACTACAGAAACTGTATTGGTAAGTATGTAATTAAAATTTCCTGTCAAATCACTTTTCATTAAAATAGGTGGATCAGTAATGGTATTACTAGGCATCTGTGTAGAAGGCAAAGAATTGCATTTCATATAAGGGCACTATATTTCACACTATAACTGATATCACCACGAACATGAATCTATTTGTTTATACACTGGAATTCTAAATAACATCACTTTACAAAAGTAATTTGGAAGTATCATGAAAACAGCAGTTATGTTAAAAAAATTAGACATGTTGATATAAGAAAAAAAAATTTTTTTGAAGGATGTGCAGCTGTATTTTCCCAAACATTTTTTCTTCCTTTTAATACTTAGAATATGCAGTAAAGGAAAAAAATAATAAAAATTGATGGTATTGCTGGCAAAAAACAGCACTTGTTTTCTGTTTTTAACCAACACATACAATTCTTTCTAGAGTACATAGTGCTGCATACAGGTATGAAAGATGGTAGCCACTGGCTATTCCTTTACTTTGTTGTTAATTACTGCATTATGGTAACTTTAACTTGCAATTCGTTTTCATTTGTGTTTTCTATTTAACAAGTACAATATTTTATAGGTAGAAACTGCCACGAACAGCATGATTTTAAAGCACATAATGATCCTTATCTTCCCCTAAAAGAGGCACCTAATGCAGAACCACAGAGTCACAGCGTGGGTCAGGCTGGAAGGGACCTCAGGAGGTCACTCAGTCCAGTCGCCTGTTCAGAGTAGGTTCAGCTCTGAATTCAGAACAGATTTCTCTAGGCTTTGTCCAGTCGGATCCCTTTTGAAAAGATGCAGGAGCCTCTCTGCACAGCCTGTTCCAAAACTTCATGGCAAAAGGCTGCTTTTTCTTGTTTTGGCTGGAACCCCCCACATTGCCTCATTTTTATGACTGCTGTCTCCTCAGCTTCAGCTTCACCTTCTCCGTAACCTCCCCACAGGTGCTGGGGGGCAGCTGTCAGGTCCCACTGAAGCCATTCCCTCTCTAGGCTGTCGCATTCCTAACTGAATTTCTTTATATATATACTGATATTTTTAATACACTGATACATATTTTTAATATACAAAAAACACAGCTAAAGATGGCAGCTAGTCCAAACTGGTCGGATTCTGCGAAGTTTTTTCAAACAGCAAGGGAAGGAACCAGTATCATGCCAACTTCAGTACATGTATTCAGAGACAGGAATTACATTCTGTGCTTTGTCTGATAAGAAATTTCAGGACCTCACAAATCACTGAAGAAATGTGCTAACTTTTCAGTAAGTATTTAATGACATTGGAGTAAAAAAAGATACAACATTTTTCAGTCCTACATAAACTTTTCAAATTCTTCTACTATACATTTTTCATGCAATGCCAGCTTTGCAAGGAGAAAAAAAAAATCCCCAAATTGCATGCTTTTGGAGGCTGTTTTGAATATTGAGCATTATGAGTCATTTGTGATTGCGGAAATTCCAGTAAGTCAATGGAGTTATGTCAGACCCGAATTGGACTCTCTAATTTCTGACAACACATCCTAAACTACACAAGCAAACCAATTCCCCAAATGTGAAAGGAGGAAAACAAAAGCAAAAATGGGTCTTAGCATTTCCATATTATAAGACACTTTTCAGTCGCCCAAATTAGACCCAAAGATGTTCCTACATTCTAGCAGGACACCTAAAAACCTGTGATCTCTGGACTGGATATATGAAATTTCCAAAGGTCAATCTGTGTCCTACTCAAGCTATGGAAAGCTGAAGCCATACGTAATAAAACATGACAAACTGGGGAAAGAAATGCTTTGACTAAACTGAACAAAACAAAACAAACAAAAAGTCTTAAAATTTATCTGTTTCACCATCAGTCAAGCAAATACATGATAACTGGAGGTACAGCAGCCTTAACTATAGGCTGCTATAGTTAAGACAGCCTTAACTACCTCCTGGAAGATGCAAGGTCTATTTTTCTCCTAGCAGGAATCTGACATTGCACCCATTGAGTTGCCTGACTGAGCAAAGTATAAGTGATTTTTACATGATACGGACCCTCAACAGACATAAATAGATATATCTAAAATACTTTTTGCACAGCAAAGTCAACTTTCATCTGTTAACAATTCAACTTTCTGTCTAAATGGAGCATTATAGGATTTTTGAGAATAGCAAAGAGCAGAATTACTTCTCTGGACTTCCCCTTGATTCAAGACTTTCACAGCATATTTTGAAAAGCAGAGCAAATTTTTATACAGTGGAAGTCAGCTACTTCAGCAGACTGGCTTACATTTTATATCCAGTGAACTGAGCCGAACAGAGTAACTCATTTCTTATGCACGTTCTCCATTGCTTTCTGTTGGGAAGGAGCAGCGGACAGAGACTAAAAGGAAAAGGACTTTTATAACCAAATCACCAACTGCACATATTCTTAATATGAGCAAATCACATAATCTTTCTGTTTTCTGTTCTACACTCTGAAGAGAAATTCCAGCCCCAGTACTGAGGAAAATGTCATTATAGTAAGAAAGCTCAAGAAGAGTAGTAAGAGACAGAGCATCTACACAGATGGCAAGACTATGTTCTCAATTATGTCAACATCTATACCTCCTCTGAGATCTCGTCAGCCTAAATATGATGAGAATTTGGTCTCCAGACCCAACAATCTTTACACATACGTATCTGCTATTATTCCCAAAATTGCCGCTATTCTTTCTGCTATGGAAATCTCAAGTGTCCCTCAACTACATCCTGGACATCAATACTTAATACAATAACCTTTCCACACTTCAAATAATGAAATGCCTTCAGTAGCAGTCATACCTGCAACAAAAACATGCTTGTTTGCAAAAATATTAACATGTAACAAGAAATTCAACACACACACACTCCCAGTCCCCAAATGCTGTCTCTGTAATTCTGATTGCTGACATGAACTTGAAGACTGGCCCTTGGAGGGCTGTTTTTTCATTAAAAGCAGTCATGTGCGACTTGGTGGTTTTAACTAGACAGAGCAGCCGTCCATCCTTCCCTTGTGTGAGGTGGTGAACACAAAAGAGCCCTGTGTTGTGGTGTTTAAAATTTGTTTCTGCACAAAATGAGAATTCATTTCAGGGGTGAGGTACTATGGCAATTGTCTCGGTCCTCCGGGCCACAGGCAGGGGCAGGAAGGGAGGAAGAACCTGGGCCAGGTCAGGCAGCAGAACTTGTCATCCAGCTTGTGGGCAGGAGGAGGGAGGCAGGGAGGGGTTCACACGTTTGCCTCTGCCCCAGGCACCATGCACCTCAACGCCAGCTCTGCCCAAGCTCCTCCAGTGGTTTCCTCTTGTCTGCACCTGTGCAACAGAGCCAGGGAGCCTGGCTGCAGGCCACCACCTTGCCCTTCCTCCAGACAAACAATAAGGTCCCAATTAAGCAAACATGCAGGTTGACTCAGAGGTTGCTCATGTGCCGCGTGGTTGCAAGATGAGGGCCCACCGTTTCAATCTGGGAAGTTTCAACGCAATAAAAGTGCATCTTATGTCGTGGTGTGAGGTTTTTAATACCTGCAAAAGCCTTTCCCGGGGACCAGCAAGTTGACACTACCCAGACAGATCCCAGAACGGCACAGGAATTATCTGCCAAAAGACGGGGCTGAGTCACAGCATTCAGAGGAGGGCACGTCTATACTACAGTCACAACTGAGGTAACTGCAATACAGTGCAAACACAGCCAGGCAAGCTTTAAATTAGCTAGCTGGGGCACCGCTAGTAGTCTAGCCATTGAGTTCAGGCCAATCTAACCACTCAGGTATTTACCCAGCTTTTTGGGCATGTTTTCCAGCCAGCTCTGAGTTCCACACTGCCACAGCTAGATTGCTACCAGCTCCCCAGTTGACTAGTTTAGAACCAGCTCAGGTATGTCTGCGACTGAAGCGTACACATACCTACACATAACTAGGCTTTTAAATCATTTAAACTATTTAAAATCCTGCTGTCTCAACTTCTACACGTCTAAAAACAACACTGGCCTGTATCATCACTGTACTGCTGAGATTAAACATTTGGGGTGCAATACGATTTTAAACGCAATTTTAAGTGTGAAATGTATGGTTCTTCCAACATATGAACTGTGCTTAACAAAAAATAATGACTGTTGCTGGCTATGTGATGACCCCTCATTCATTCCAGAAGCAGTTCAGTGCGTACCAGATGTATGAGGTGACTTATCTGACCTGAAACTCCACAGAACACAGTAAGTTTATACACAGATATCCAAATCCCTCAGACACGTCTAGGCCTTACTCTGTATCTGTGGTCTAAGTGTAAAGTCCACCGATTCCAGCAGACACTTTCCCTGCATAAATACCACTCACGGACTATACAGTGCATTTTGTAACATAGAACAACTTGGAAGAAATGCCAGCTTAACACTTGCATTTCTTGGGACCAGCACACCACTCCAACTTCACCCCCTAACCTGAAGTTGAATTAAGGACTGAAAAGGTACGCAAAATTCTTAACTACTTCTTTTATTTTTAACTCATTTTTGAGAAGCAGAACATGGCTTTTACCTTTAAAAGCCATAAATTTGTGTACAATTTAAGTCACGTTCATCACAGCGGTAATTTAGCTGATTGTAGCAAGGCTTCATTTCACCACGGTTGGATTTTGTCCTTTAACAGCCATCTGAATATATTATACCTTTTAATTTACATTTTAATACCAATTTGTTCACGCCAAAGATTCATATGTTCCTCTCCACCCACTCTATGTACCATCTCCAGTCTGCTTATACCAGAAATTTGTAAGTGCCAACAGCCTCCCTGAGCACAGATCCTCAAGGCCCCATCATGTCAAATGCTCCATCTCATGGCACGGGCTCATGCCATGTGCTATAAACCAAAGGACACCCAAGCAATATTCTCTATTCTTTCAATACCAAGGGCTTGCATACCACTGCTCTTCCTTCGTGTTTTGAGAGAGAAGTCACTCAGCACGTCAACATTTGAAACACTGCAGGGATGATGGGCAGAGCAGGGATGGAGGAGGTGTTGTGCTGGAAGATGTTAAGGGCTGCCATCGGCCAGTCCTTTGATCTAGAAACACTTCCAGACCTGGTTAAAACTGCTGGGTCTGCTAACCAGATGGCAAGGACTCTATGTTCCCAGCTTCTCTCTCCTGGTTTTTCAATTGCCATTAAAATCAATGAGATTCTGCTCCATTCAGAAGTTGAACATCCCTTCAAATTTTTCAATTGTTGAAGTATGAAAACCAAACACAGGAATGCAATGAAATGCTGACAGGTGTACAATCTTGCTTGGCACCGCAAAAGCATCATTCACAATCCTCCCTCTCATTTGCCAATATAAATCCAAAGTGACTTCACAAGAAGACAGTAAAATTACACCAGATTAAAACAGGTTAATCTGAGGCCAGAACTAGATAATAGTTAGCAGGAAAACCCGGTGACTTTACCAGGAGCAGCATGCTAGCTGCTACTAAATATTTTGGCATTTCTCATTATTTGACATCAAAACAGCTCTGCCTCTGACCTAAGTGTTCTAGTTAGCTGTGTAACCTCTGCTAGTTCCCAGAATAAAAGAATGCAAAACTGGGACATAACTACTCTATCTTGAGCATGTTCATGCAAGAAAACTACAGCAGCTCCTTTTCACAGCCCTAATGAAATGTTTAGTGTCCGTCTATATGTTCTAACACAGCAATTCTGTTTATTTTATAGGCTTATAATAAAAAAATGACACTTTATGAGCTACATTATAGTATCATAGAATATCAGGTTGGAAGGGACCTCAAGGATCATCTGGTTCAACCCTTCTTGGCAAAAGCAAGGTCTAGACAAGATGGCCCAGCACCCTGTCCAGCTATAGTATTTCAACAATACCTTGTTATGACATGATACAGTGTAATTACTTAGCAGGAGATACTACAATTTATTGTTATGTCATTGACTCATACCCTTCAGGGCTTCAGATTGGTGTCTTAGTTTGCTTTTTAAAGCCATGCAGACTAGCAAGCTAAGTCAAGGGATGCATTAAGACACCCTAGAAATAAAGACATAGACTTGCACACAGAAGTGTGTTTAAAAACACTTCCCCAATCCTTTCTTCTTTGTTTTGCTTTTACAGCATTATTGACTGGGTTAATAATAATCAAAGAGAACAGAAATAACAATCCAAACATGCAAAAAGCAGATATGTTGCATTAGGGTCCTATTCAGGCATTCAAATAGACCAGTCATAGACTCATCATAGAGAGCTGGAGACGCTCAGCACCTACCACTGACTTGACCCACGAGACCAAGCATGGAATCAGAGTCCCACAGGATGAGCTCTGCATCCACAAGAAGCATCACTGGCTTTTCATCCATCCACACAGTTTGCAGTGCAGGACAGGGCCTTGCCAAGCACAGCATTTGCCTCTTGCTTGGCATAATATTTAGGTACTATATATCAGTCAGGAGAGGACATTATTTTATACGGCACACTATAACAACTGTAAGTATAATACAGTGAATGCGTGGTGGCACCTCTCCCTAACCAAAGGAGTTGAGACAGTAGGCCAGGATTTATTTTTTTAAAAAAGCACTCCTCCGAGTGAAGTCCCTCGGTCTGTCCCTGGGTATGGAGATAAGCGGCTCCCGTTTCCCAGGCGGCATGTGCAGTGCAACCCGCTGAAAACCCTGTCTCGGGCAGCAAGCGCAGCCTGCGGACGAACGCAGCCGCCCGCCGCCGCGCCGTGCCCCGCTGCCCCTGAGCCTCGGCGGCGCCGGGAGCCGCACGGCGCCGCGGGGCCGGCCCGGCCCGGGCGGCCTCAGCCCAGCCACCGCGGGGGCAGGGCTGCTTCCCCGCTCCTGCCCCTCCAGCGGCGAGCGGAGCCCGGACACGGCGAGGACTGCAGGAGACGCACCTGCCCGGGCCGGTGCCAGCCGCGGGGCTGGGCAGGCAGGGGCGGCGCGGGGAGGGGCGGCCGGCCTGCCCCGGAGCTACCGCCTCCGCCGAGGGGCGTCCGAGCCGAGGGGAGCTGACAGCGGCTGTCCCCATCTGTCTCTTTCCCTCCCGCGCGGAGCCTCTCCCCGGCGGGAGCGCACCCGGCACGACGGGCTGATCGCAGCCATAAAACCCACCCCGGCACGGGCCTCAGGCAGCCGGCGGTCCCGGCGGCCGGGGCGGGCGAGCCGCCAAGCCGGGGCGGAGGCGGGCCAATACCTCTGCCCCAGCCCGCCGCGCTCCGGCCACCGCCCCGCATCGCGGCCAGCCCCGCCTCGCCTCGCCCGGCCGCAGCCCGGCCCCGCCACCTCCCCAGAGCGGCGCGACGGGGCGCGGCGCGGGCAGCCCCGCGGCGGCAGGGCCGGGAGAACCGCCGCTCGGCTCCGCGCCGCCCCGCTCCCTTTCCCAGCCCCCGCCGGCGAAGCCAGCTCGGTGGCAGCGCCCTAGAGCGAGCACCTCCCTTCCTTCCCCCCGGGCACTGGGTGTTGCTGTTGTTTTGCTGCCGCCGCCGCAGGTCGGCCGGGGTGGGCGCGGAGGGAGGGGAAGGGGTGCGCTGCGGTGCGGGCTGCCAGGCGCACGCCTCTGCCTGACACACGGGCGGGGAGGAGGAGCTGGACGGGCAGGTTTGTCAGCGGGGCGGCGGCGGCCCCGCTCCCCTCCCCTCCCCGGGCTGCTGGGGATAATTAGTGTCTGTCCGAGTCTGTCTGCCCCCGGGAGGCAGGGCGGGCGGCGCGGAGTGGAGTCAGTGCGTGCCCGCCTGTTTGTGCGCGGTGACTCGCCCCGGCCCCTCGGCGGAGCCTCCACCCCGCGGGCGGGGAACCGCCCGGCCCGCCCGGCCGCGCTGCCCGCCGTGACCCTCCCACCGCCACTCACCCCGCCGGCCCGGGGAGCCTGGCAGGGCGAGCGGCGCCGGCGTCATGTGACAGCGCGGCCCGGTGCCAGGAGCCTGGGGGGAAGGCGGGCGGGCGGAGGGCGGGAGGCAGGGCGGCGGGCGGGCAGCTCCTCCTCGCACACAGACCCGGAGCCACCGCGAAGGCGCCTCAGCCGCGGGGACGCGGGACACGCCGGCTTCGCGCCTCGGTGCCGCCGGAGCGCCCCCAGCCCCCGCCACCTAGCGCGACTCCGGCACTACGGGAGCCGACGGAGGCCCCGGCGCTCTCCGCATCGCCAGCCGAGCGTAAGTGTGAGGGCGGGGGGGGCCGGGACGGGCCCGGCTGTGCCGGCGGCGGGATGGAGGTGCCGGAGGAGGAAAGTTTCCAGGCGCTGCGAGCGGCGCGGAGCCCGGGGCGGCAGGGGCTGGGAAGCCGCCAGCAACCCGGGGAGCGGCAGCCGCGGCGGGGACGGGGTCTCCATCGGGCAGCAGCTGCGGGAGGGGGGAAGCAGGACTCGGGGGACGCGGGGGCTCACAGCACGGCTCCGTCCGCGGCGCCTGGGAAACTTCCTGCGCGGCGGCGGCGGGAGCAGGGGGGAGCCGCCGCTGTCCGCGGCGCCCGCCCGGGCGGGCAGCGCACCTGTGTGGCCGGCGGCGCCGCTCGGGGCCGGGGCAGCCTCCCTGGCGGCGCCCTACCCCGCCGGCGGCGCTCCCTGGCTGGGGGGCCTGGGGCCTCCCGCCCGCCTGCCCCTGGCGGGAGGGCCTGCGGGCCGCCCGCCCCCCAGGGCCGCCCTCCCGCCGAGCGGGGCCGCAGCCCCCCGCCTTCCGCCGGGGTGTGACGGGCTCGGCCTCGGGTACAGCCCGCGCTGTCATCGGAGCCCGCGCGGGATATCGTGCCGGACCAAAGCGAGGTGAACAGCATCGCGGGTTCGCCCGGTGCCGGGGGCGGCGGGGGGATGCGGGGCAGGCGCTGGCGGAGCCCCGGCAGGCAGCGCCGCGTCCCCAGCTCAACTCCCGGTGAAGCCACGGCTGAGACCGGCTCTCAAAAATGTACCGCTCGTATTGTCAGCTAACCCAAGCACGGCTTAGGCGTAATGTAGGCGAAGATAAAACGCGTAGTGCCTGGGACAGCACCGCAGTAAGTCCGGAGTTAGAAAAATAACGACTGTAATTAGCTTCCCTTTTCTGGTTTTTTTTTTTTTTTTTTTTGAAGCCGAAATGGGAATAGGAATTATTTGCTTTGGACCTTTGTCAGTTGAGTGCCTGGCACAGCTAGGAGAGCCCTGGAAAAGAAAGGTTCAGCAACAGGAGGCCACGCTGGGTGCTCACAGCACCTAACCGGAGGTTATGAGAATGACATATTTCAGAGTAGCTCAAATGTTACAGGAAAAAAATACATTAAAGTTTTCTTGTGTACTCTCCTGGTGATTCAGATACCGTACCTGCACTGTCTGCTGTGTTTTATTTGCTTCCTCGCCTTTGAAAATTCAGGAGGTGTTGCTATTTGTGGAGCTGAACTCTGATGGTTTTATTGTTGGGAAAAGCTGAATTTGGGTGGCTGATCGGAGAGCTCTGAAGATTTGACTTTATTTAAACTAACATCCATAAATGTTTATTACCTGTATCGAAAACAAAGGATTACACAGCTGCTCACTGGTGACTTTCCTGTAGAATACTTTTTAAGATGCACTGGCTTGATAATCACATGAGGAGCTGCTGCTTGTGTGAGAGGAATTACATCTGGATTTGATAATCCTGCCTGACTCAGGAGAGATTTATTTCAAACTAACTTTCCTCTTGTTTTTGGAGAATATTTTGTCTAATATCAAAATACAAAAACCTGAAGCTGACTTGTGTGGCTTTTTTTATAGGCAAATACTTTTTTTTCCCCCCTGCACACCCTGTTACAGACCACAAGAGAGACTGGGGATAAGGGCGGGGGGGGGAAGTAGTAAATGGTCTCTGCATTCCCTGAGAAACCAGGCAAAATTTCCTCTAAGTAGCAGAGCTGCGGGGGAGCCCTTAGGTACTGTAAGGATTTGACCTGGGCAACACCTGTTTAGCCAAAAGTCTTCAGATAAATAGTGATTTAAATTTGAGTGATATTAGTTGAAGGCTCAGAGCTAATAGAGATGGGAGTTATACAACCACCAAATTACTTATATTTCCAGATATTAGTATGAAGAAAATGAGGAACTATCGGCATAAAACCCACACCCACACATTGCTGTGCAGATGCTGTACTAGCTGGTTGTCACCTCATGTGCCTTGTTAAACTCCAGCCATGAAACCCCACAGCAATTATCAGTGTTACCGTGGTACTCATCCACATAATTTGCTGCAACACATTCTCACATCGGATAATACTAGATGTCCCACCCATGATATATAAATAACCAATGCAAAGTATGCAAGATAAGAGAGAATACTTGAAACCATGGCTTTGAAGGAAAATGAATGTTGAAGTTATTCTACTGCATGGCATCTAGACAAGATGTGCCTTTCTTCTGCCTCACATTGTCAGCTTATTTCATTTATTCAGCTGTGTATTTGGGTGCTTCAAAAACAAAAGTAGTATATCCACGGGAAATCGGGTCCTGAGATGACGTCTGAGTGCATATGAAACAGGGATGTAGAAGGTCAGGTGTGTGGTGTCTTAGAAAAACATTCTTGGGTGCACCGAGTGCTCTTGGTCCTCAGCTGTTGAGCAGTACTGAACACTGTCCATGAAGAAGAAGGTGCTCACTGTCAGGCTGGGCGCTGTCTGATGTCACGAAGCTGTACCTCTATTTAGCTACCGGCATTCTATAAATACAGTAATAAACCAACTGGTCCTAGGGAAGGATTCAGCTAATCGTCATGACCTGTGGTGTCTAAAAATCTCTTGTTTCCCTTATGTTAAGGGAGCCTGTTTGTAAATAGGGCAGGTCCCCTGCATAAGGACAGTGTTTTTATTCACACCCAATGAACAAACACCTCCACCCACTGTTGTTGTTTTAAAAGACTCCAGCTGCTCATGAATATAGGGTCAGGGAGGGCCGCCTAAATGTTTCTCTGTGCTTTCTCCCCAGCGCAGCCAGCAGAGCTGTTTCCTGTTCTTTGTTTCAAGGCTGGGGTTTGCGTCACACATTCCAAGTGGCATATGTGGTGCTCTTTCCTGTTTCAGGCTGTTTTCTGGCAGATCGGTAGCCTCGTCCAGGCCCCTTGTCGCTGCCCCTCAACTCCCAATCCCCACCCAATGAGTTATCATGTCTCTACACACTCACGATTGCTTAAGATGCCTGCGTTATGTCATCATGAAGTTTCCAAGTTAAGCTTTAACGCACGCCCTCGACTCCAATATAGTTATGGGGGTGAACTGGAGAGCTTTGCTCCCTTTGCTGAAAACCCGTGTTTGAGTCTGCAGAAAGTTGTGAGCCAGTTTTCTGCTCTCGCTCGCTCATCAGCCGATCTGG
Source organism: Caloenas nicobarica (assembly GCF_036013445.1). Lineage (NCBI taxonomy): Eukaryota > Metazoa > Chordata > Aves > Columbiformes > Columbidae > Caloenas > Caloenas nicobarica. Next base: position 55,268,162 of record NC_088248.1, on the reverse strand, counting down.
AACAGCTCCATTAAAGTCACAGAGTTACACTGGTGTGAAAAGTGTGTAGGCAAGAAGAGAATCCACATCTGTAGGCTCATACTTGTGAGGGGGGTTTGGCCTCTGCCCTTACCCAACCTGAAAGGCCCACCGTAAGTGCTTTGTATATCCAGACCTCAAAAGGAATAGATCTTTACTCCTTGTACAAACTAGAAGATTGACTGTCTCCCAGATGTCATACAGAGAATTGCTGGCTAACTTTTCTGTGGAATAATAGGTATGGCTGTCCCACATTTTGTATTTTTGAAGGCATAAAAAGAATATTTTTTTACTGCTGATTTTATACTTGTCCCCCCACCCTGTTGCAGGCAGACATAGGAGACATCACGAGGAAATTCAGAAAGAGAACGTAAATCTTTCTGTTGCTTTGGATCTGACAGGAGAAGAGCTGAAGGACACAAGCCAAAGCTCATTGAAATAAAGAGACTTGCATTAACTTCAATGGGCTTTGAATCAGGCCCTGGATGAAAACGCAAGATGAAGTGTTTATTCTTCTCTGTCACTTATGGGCCAGAATATACATAGTTTCTGTACACACAGAAGTACTTTTCCCCCTTTCATTTTACCCCTTTTTTATATCACTCATTTAAGTAATATTTTAGTTCCTGCTGTCGCACTTCTAGATGCTCAAAGTTAGCTGTTTGTGATCATTGCAAGTGTCTTTGCGAAGTACCTGAAATACATGCTTAAACTTCCTCTTTCAAAGCTTAATGGTATGTGAAAAATATTTGTTACTGAATTATGTGCACATCCTTATGTCAACTTGTTTTTTGTCTGTTCAGAAATCCGGATAACAAGAAGTATTTATTTGGCCACACAGTTTTGGTAAGTTGTTTATTGATTACTTTAATTTGTTACTCTCAGTTGTTTTTACTAAGTTGTTTTTCTGTTAATTTTAAAATACCATGCATTAGTTCATCCATTAGAACCTGATTCAGTATCTTAATTCTGGTATTGTTAATTTGCACAGGATTTCAAACATATTTTTAGTCTTTTTTTTTCCAGTGGCAGAGGAAAAGTGTTGCATATAACTGCATTTAATATTGGAAAGTGGTGTGTAATAAATGCAGTAAATTTTGTGGTTCACACCTTTTTGTAGCCACAAGTTCTACAAAATCAAGAACTGAGATTAAAATTATAATAGTTTTGTAAACCAACTTTTTAATATTAATTCACACCACTAACAGGAGGTCTTTTAGAGTTCTTTTATGCTGTCAGCATTGAAGCTTTGTGTTTTCATTCTGAGGCTAGTTGCTTCCAATCCAGAATATGAGGTTTGGCAGAGCTGGTTTTAGGAGAGATTTAACCCTTCCCCGTTAAGCATCCACTTGATGCTGACTCTTCCTTTGAGGGTTTTGTAACTGTAGTTGATATCTCCCACGGGAAGGAAGTGTAAATGTAGATCAGCCAAATGGAAAGATAAAGCTCTTAACAGGTTTTTAATAGTAAACTAAGTCAGAATGGAAAAAAGAAAACCATGTATGGTCTGCGTGTCACGCAGTCAGTGTGTGTTACCAACAAACTAACTTGATCCGTGAAGGCATGACAGACTTTTCCACTGCGAAGGAGTCTGAGCTGCTGTGATCACTGTCTCATCAGTACTCACTACATTGTCCAGCTCTTCTCCCTGTTGTTTTTGGATTTGAGGTTTTTCTTTTTTTTTCCCACTTCCGTAGGTACATAGAAGTTCACTGACATTCACCTTGTATTTAAATCCTCATTCAAATGAATCATTTAGGCTATTATTCATAAACATACACTTCCTTTCTTTAGGATTAGATTTTTTTTTCTTCTTCCCCATACTATAAAAAATGTGGAATCTCCATTTCATATGTTACATGAAACAGCAGAACCTTTTATGTAAGAGAACAGCATTTTCTGTCATTCTTCCCTCATAATAAAAATATAGGATTTCTATTTCTCCTTTCAAATTTTCTTCCAAATTAACCTCTTAAGAAAAACACAACAAAAAAACAAAGTTCAGTTTGGAAGGGAAAGATTATCATACCATTCCATATACTTCACTTGTTTTCAAAAGTCTGATCTTTTATCCTTATTAGACTGTTTCTCCTTCTAAGAAGTAGCTTGAGACAGGAAACCAGACAGCAGTCTGCACTGATAAGGGAGAATATTGTCTAATGGAGGTGCCTCAAGAGCTTTTCTTTCTTTCTCCCTTAGGTTCAGTGAATGTAGAACTGAAGGTTGAACAGGGTTTACATGGGCTCCGTTTTTCCTTGGTAAAGGAGATATTTTCTTAATGAGTACTGAAATAACTTTTTTGCCCAAAATTTTTTGCATACAAGAAAGCCATTTCCAGGCATGTGGCTTCAAAGAGCCTGCAACAGTAGTATCGTAAATTTAATGGAAATACTGATTGGTCTGCTACACAGCTGATAAATGATTATGTCAGAGCAGTTCTGGGTCAAACAGAGTGACATTGGTAAAGTTAGGATGCACAAGTTGTGCAAAAAACCCTGGATTTTTCAGCCTGCTTGCAGTTCCGAAAGGAGGAATGTAAAAGATTTGCAAGTCAATAAAAGGCAAAAATAGTTTAAAATACTAAATAACAGAATCCTATAGAAATATTCTTTTTTTCATGCCTGTCAAGTAAAATTTGTAGCAGAAAACTATTTTGCCCATTTTCTTTTTGCATGATATCCTAGCTTTTTCAACCGTTATTACCGTTTCTCAGTGCAAATCCACTGAATAAACAGACACAGAAGGCTGCCGATCAGTGAAACATCTTGCTGTAGCAGTTCTTCGTGATTCCTCCCCTGCTCTGTTCTTCACGGGCCGGCTGCTCCGGTCCCTTCCCCCAGCACGGTGTCTGGGCCGCTGCTCCTTCCCCTGCTGGCTCTGACACAGTCTCACTGCTGGGCCGGAGTTTCTTTGCCTGCTGCTATTTTGGGGCCCAGCGCAGTGAAGCGCTCACTGACTTCCCATTAAAGTTAATAGAACTTTAGAAACACTCTTTTTCTGCTGACTCAGGTCTTGATGAGCAACTGGTGCAGTTAAGTGCAAACACGTCTCGTTACTAGCCCTGGAAAACAACTTTTCGTACTTTTTTCCAGGGAATCCTGCTCTCAGAGACTGAGTTTTCTTTGTCAAACTGTCTTTCAAGGAGACTTCTCACCCAGGTTCAGAAAACCTCCCCACCCTTCGGACTTCATCAGTGGAGAGTCTTTTGATATTATCACTTCTCCTTAGTATCAGGGTAAGTTTGACTGGAGGCTCACAGAAGTGACAGTTTTAGAGCAAGCGCCCAAGTCCCAAAGGGCTTGGAGTGAAGAGCTTTGGCCACATGGCTTATGTTGGCTCCTAGACGATGCCAACAGTGCTGCAAGAGCTGCAGTGTCTTTGCAGAGAGTACTCGTGCAGTGCTCATCCAGCAGATATCATTACATTATTCTGTAATTACACCAACAATAACAGTCATTCGTTGAAGTGTCTAGACAAAGCCTCGCTGTACCACGGGGCAGTGTTCCTTGCTTCCCCCAGGCACACAGACTGGGAAAGCAAACTCCGTGCATGCTTTCATGCAGGGTGAAGAGAGACAGAATTGATGCTCACCACCACCCCTCCGCACCGAGAGTCAGGTCACTGACTGCTCTTCCTGGTATTTAATGGGAGCAAAGGCTCCACGTTGGAGGGAGACTTTGTAGTTGTTGGATGTGCAGAGTCACAACTGGCCCTGCTCCCCAGCCTTTCCTACCAAGTCTGCAGAGTTGGTGGACTTTGAAGGTGGCTGCACAGAGCTGCTGGGAGTAGCTGCAACGGGGTTGCTCTTCTCCAGCTGCTCTGCAGGGCAGATGTGTAGCCTGGGTGCATTCTTTAACCACTTTGCTTGTTTCATCCAGGATAAATAATCTGTACAAGTCCTTATTGTCAGAATACATGTTAAGTACCTTTAAGCTTTCATTTACTCTTAATTATGTCTCTGAAACAGTAAGCCATACCTGTCAGGAAGTTAATATCAAGAAGTCTTCGACCCTGACAAGGTGATGAGCGCTACTGATGATGAACTTCCTTCTGGAAGGGATACTTGGCTGCATATTGGATCATAAGGGCAGAGTTTGTACTTTTTCTGGCTTGCTGTCTTCTCTGGACTTCAGATAGGAAAATACTGAGGGACTTTGCCTGGACTTTACCTTGCACCTGTCCTTATTTGCATACAAATACCAATTGCTTCATTTGTCTTTCTGAAGTACAGGGTGTGAGCAAAATCTTATCAAAAGCCATGTCCTGTTTGGACAAGTTGGACTGACTTGGCAGAGATCCACAGGGTGGAGTGGATGGGAGGAGGCAAGAAAGTAAAACTGGGTGGCTTGTTAGCAGAAAAAGGGAGAGCAAAAAAAAAAAAGAGAGGGTGGAATGTTTGCCTACTGGATTGTAGTTAATTATTTAGTTTCAGATTACATGCATTCTAAATTCTTTCAACCCACATGAAAAAAACCCTTCAATGCAAAATAGTTTATCTAATAATGTGAAAGACAAAGGCCCTTGTTTTCTAAAATGCTTGATATGTATATATTCTCTCCTCACTGTTTTTTCCAGGGTACCTCAGGAATAAGAGACAGTATTTTGATTTTCCAGAAATTAGTTGTATTTACTAAACAATTTGTGGGCTTTCAAACAAGTGCATTATGAAATCCGTGTATAAAGTAGAACCCAACTGTTTTTTCATTCCTCTGTAATAGAAACAGATAAGGCTGTTTACCTTCCCTATCGCCCCCTTCTCAAATGTTTAGGGGAGAGAGATTGGGGGTTTTTGAGTTAGTAGGCATGATTTTACAAATAGATTAGGAAAAACTGCTCACTTCTTAGTAGAAGTAGCATGCTTTATTTGTTTGACTGTACATGCATGTATTTGCTTGTGAATGTGGTGCAAGCAATCAATTTGGAGCGCTGTTTTTAAATACAAAAATAGTTGTTTTGTGAGTTTATTTGCAGCCTCAGGAGAGTGTCCTACTGAACTAAATTTTAAATGCCAGACTCGAAGCTGGTTTTTATTGACTCTCTAGCAGCTCTGTCAGTTTCCACCAAATAAGTATTTGACCCTCTGATCTGAACTGACAGGACCAAGAGTTATGTATTAATTCTTGAAAAATGGTTTTCAGTCATTATCAAATGGGGAAAAGAAACCTACCACTTAAGACTAACATGGTGAAGAAGAGCTCAATTTCTCTGCTATGATGCAGCAATAAAAGTAACGTTTTCCTCTGCTGTTCTTAGATGACTGCACCTGAGAAAGACTGAGAATTACTTTTCACTTTATTCAGTGCAGGACACTTTCTGTTGTCTGTGTCAGACTAATTCCTACAAATTAACAGGAAACGCTCAAATGTGTAGCATGACATGTGAAATGTGTATTAAATGTCTTTGACACACTTTCTTGGAGTAAAAAGTGAAAAGCGGTAAACTCTTGAACCGAAGAAAATCCAATTTTAAAACAATAAAAATGACTAAAAGAATAGCCTGGGAGCAGGACTGCTTACTTAGGACAAACCTCTCTTCTCCTCTCCTTTCTTCTCTCTTCTCCTCTCCCCTCTCCTTCTTCACTAAAGTACAAACTGATGTGTCACTTTATCTATGCACCTACAAACTAAAATTGAAAGTTTCTGGAAACCTGAAAGCAAGTATTTCTGAGTTCTTACATGTGAGGTCTGAGAGGCTACATTTTACTGTAAACATTTTTTATGACTGAAAGCATAATTTTTTTTTTCTGTTTTCACAATGCATGGGTATGTGTAGGAACACGTGTGAGATGCATAGATACATATATATATATTTAATGCATAGATATGTGGATATGTTTCTTGGAAGATAGTCTTCTGAAACATTAGTTTTAGCTATGTGAAACGTTAAAAACCTACAAAAGAGAACCATTCAAAGAAAAATACTATAATTAAAACCTTCTCACAAACATACTTAAAGTATTTATAAAGTTATCGCAACTTTTAGGAAATAGTGTGATCTTATACAACTGCTTCTAAAATAAAGCTACATGTCAGGTTTAAACTGGAAATTACATTGAGCTGCTCTGTTTCACTTTTTTTTGCGATCTGGTTTTGTCAGGCCTTTGACTTTTGTAAGAAGAATTATAAAGATAGTTTACCTCTGATACTTGTTTGCATTCCATTATTCAAAATGTACACTGTTGTAATGTATTTCCATAAGTCTTTATTAATATACTTGAATAATTAATGATAGACTAGTAACAACTCACACTATCTATTTCTGGAAGCTCTTAACAAGTTTTTATCTATAAACACATGTGATACTTAATTGCAAGATTGTTCATTAGTGTAGACTTATTAGAATGGTTTTTCTTTGAGCAGGTACGTCTTAAAATTTTCATTTAAATTTCTGGGAGAACGTTCTGGCCACAACTACAAATCTGTTGTTGAGCCTTTGCCCTACTTCCACAGAGTGCAGTTGCTGGGTGATGTTTCTGGCTGGATTCGTTTATTTCCAGTGCCATCTACTGGCCAAAACTGCGTTTGTGTCATTTTTTTTGTCCTCACATCTCTATAGGAGGTCATACCACTTCCAGGCAGGGCTGTGAACTGTACAGTGTATGGTCAGAACTTGCTTTTTTAACATCAGTCATATGATGTATAACTCGTTTTATAAAAAGCTTGACAACATCTAAATGCTGTTAAGAACAACTTTCCTTTGCTTCTCTTGGTTTTTACTCTCTGCCTTAATGGCTTTGCCCAGAAGAGGCATCTTCTCCTTTCCTTCACAGCATCTTTCCAATTTTTCCATGGCAAATGTGCAGTAGGATAGTTACAACATGCTTTATGCTACATACTTTTATTTGAGACAGTTTGAGATAAGCTAGGATTGGACAAATGAGGTTGAACTCTCCGTAGAATAAAACAACTGAAGCTATATAGCACACAGCCAGATTTTTGAAGTGTTTTTCTTTTGCACAGTTTAAACAAATTGTTGTTGAATTGTCAGTAAATCTATTAACTCAGGGAAATAACTGAGGTATTTTTTATGTCGGGTCATGGCAGCATGTTGAGTATACCTCTCCAAATTAGTCTTGGATTTTAGTGTTTCTTTTGCATTGATTTCAATGTCACTATACTTGAAAGTTTCAACTTTTCTATCAGGACTCCTAGAACAGAGACGACCTCCCCAGAATCAGTTTGCTCATATAATATAAACAAGATTATTCTGGAATAAAATGCTGATGAGAAATGCCTAGTCTAAACTGTGATGTGTTTACACACTGACAGCTAATGAAAGTGGCAATTCTGTGATCTTGATGTCCTGGACATGCACAATAAATATTCAAATTAACTTTCATTAAAGTGAGCAGATGTCCCTTTGTTTCACTAGCAATTGGGAAATAATAAACTTAAAATAACTGAAATATTTAAACAAAGCCCAGCCAAATGTTTAAGAAGCTGTGCTAGAGATGGATAAATAATAATAATAAAATAAATAAATAATAAAAATAAAATAAATAATTCACAATAATCTGATGAAATAGCATGTCCTCTACAGTTCAGAAAGTTGATGGGGGATTTCCTGCAGCTTTCTCACACCGTGTCTTTCCCCTGCAGGCCAGGACAACTGAGGCATCAGAACAGGTGAATAAAGAAGATGCTAATGTTTGACCCAGTCCCTATCAAGCAAGAAGTCATGGAGCCTGTTTCAGTGGTAAGACTTTTAAAATATATTAGCCTTAGTGATGACCTTGTAGTTTTTTCACCTTTAAATTCCACCTTTAAATTGAACTAGATTAAGAAAGGCTGTGAAGCTATATTTTGCTCTTAGAGCAATCAAATTCACATTCTAGGAAAACCCTTTCTGTAATTTATTAATTTATTGCCCCTAATGACCTGCCCCATTGCCTCAGAGCAGAGGAGAGGACATCCAAGTACTCCTCAGCCATGGCACTGCAAATGTGAGCCCTGCAGCTCACGCTCCTGATAGAGTTGGGTTGAAATGAAGTTGCCAGACTTCACAGTGAAGTGGCGAGAGCCCGTGGTTGGGATGTTACACCTTTGAGCTAATTGAACAGCTTCTCACTGTCCCCTTTTCTTTACTCTCTTGGTTTTCGCAACTCGTGCCTGGGGCTAACTTTATCCTCTGAGCAGCAGAAAATTAATCCTGACAAAAAAAGCAATGGCTTTTTGCTGGGTAAGCTGGGGACATTATCTTACTGTGTGAACAGATGAGAACCAGAGTGGTGGAGGAGGAATGGGGAAAAAAGGGGAAGGGGAGGTTTTTCTTTTCAGTTGGGTTAATTTTCTGTCGACTTGGTGTACAGGGTCATCTCAGAGAAGAGTCTGATAAGCAAAAGCAGAAGGAGCGTGTAACTGGGAGGGGGACAATGGGAATTGTGATGGTTTAGGCTGCCAGGGTAATATGGCCTTAGGAAGCAGTTTCCTGTATATTTCACCTGTTCAGCTGCAGGCTGCTGAAGAAAGAGAAGGTTCAGGCTTTTCTCTCTCCTTTCCAGTTCTGTGTCTTCTTTGTATGACATAAAGCAGTTGTGTGGCCACAGAATGATTGGGATCCTTTGGATCAGCTCATTGAACAGTCAGAATTGCTAACCCACCAAAAATACGCTTATTATTTCGTTGGATCAGGAAGCTGATATGACTCATTCTATGCAGCTGCTCAGTGCAAGAGCAAGGGAAGGGATGAGGACAAGGGAGCGGGACCTCCCCTTTCGGCAGTAGCCTGCAATAAAATCATATTAAGTGTAACATGAAACCACACCCTCAGAAAGGCTGATCAATTAAAATGGTGAAGTCAGTGTGCATAAATCAGAGTGCATTAAACTCATGCTCTGAATAGCATCTTTCATTGAAAAGTTTGCTTCCTGTTTTATTTAAAATGTAGAATAATTGTCCTAATTTAAATGCATCTGTAAGCAGTCTGATTTCTTCAGTGCTATTAGCAGTTTTTGAGAGTTAGGTTCATATGCATTTTAAAACTACAGTTTGACTTTCATGGGGTTTATTTACTTGAAAGCAATGGTAGAAAAATAACTGGTCTATCACTGAGAGTTTAAGTATGAAAAACTCCAATATTTGGGTTAAGAAAGAACCTTAGTATTGGCCAATCTTCTCTCTGTCACTTCAATCACAATTGCTGCATAACCTTAATAGTGGTGGTTATCTACACTTATCTAAGGATATCTAATGGTGTCCATCAAAGGTGGAAAATGGGTCACTTTTACAATAGAAGTGTCTTTACACAAAAACCAGGAGATCACTATAGAGGCACTGTGAGCTCTTTTGTACACATCTGCCTTCACCTCCCAAAGAAGGTTCTGCAGCGGCTGGGGATGATGCACATGAGACGCAGATCCCACCCCAGAGAGCTGTGTGCTCTGCGGGGTGGCCAGGGCTGGTCCCTCAGCGCCTTCCCCAGGGCAGCGGGGGAAGCAAAAACTGCAATGAGAAGAACAAGGGAGTGTTTCTAAGCCAAGTGCTTTTCCAGACCATAGTTCCAAGTGTTGCTTATTCTACACCACATGCTCCTTGCAGAAGTGTGGTACCATCCGTGCATTGGACCTCTGGAGTCATCTTGGATGTTCCTATACCTCGTTGTCATCACTTTGACCAGCCGCTAGAGATTATTCAGGGCATTTCACCAAATCTGTATGCTTTCCTTTATTGCATAACAAAAAAAAAAAAAGCAGGAAAAGAAAAGCAGAAAGTCCAGAGAAAATAACATTTTTTGAGTGAGGTTCCCCTCATGGAGATTGCCCTGGTTTCCCTTGGGCTGAGGCGTGTGTGTGTTCCTGATTCTGTGCGCACACAGGCTGTGTAGCCCCAAGCCCTCAAGGTCCTGACTTCTCCAGCACTTCTTGGTCTTGGGTCTTCCTTGGAGCCATCTGGGCTCCCCAGCAGAAACTGCCCTGGAGACACCTCTGAAAGGAGGAATCGTAGGGAGAGAATGTAGGAAAGGAGAGCAGGCACTGAGTGTGTTGGTTTTCTTGACCTTCTGAGAAGGTGGAACGAAAGACAACCTGTTAGTGTGATGTTCTGGAGATGCTAAGCATAGCATTCAGTTCACCATGGGCTCACATAACTCAGGATTCTTAAATCAGGATTTATTCGTATTGTATCTGTCATTTTGACAGTACCATTAGAGGCCAAACTAAATGGAGCCCCTTAGGAATTTTTCATTATTTTACCTGAATATACACTATTTGTAGGTACAAAGTCTATCTTTAACAAATCCCATTAGCTGCAGTGGGAGAAGGAAACAAATTATGGTTTTGACACCACTGTATTTCAGGGTGTGTGGCTGAAAGGATTAACTATACTTCTCAGATAGCTCGCACCCACAGGATTTCGTCACTCTACCAACAGCTCATACTGTTTATTGAATTAAATTACTGAACACATTTTATGATACTTCTTAATGAACTAATGACAAAGTGATCTGAGTCCTACCTAAAGATTTGCTGTGAGAACTTTTTAACCATTTAGACAAATACCAGTTACCCTGTAGTGAAAGAAGTTGCCTTTTTATGTGTTATCATTGTTCTTTGAATTGAAATAAACAGTTTTTCTCTGTCCTTCCTTCAGTCCCAAAACTACTTGTTTCACCTGTTTTTAAAGATAGCTATGTGCTACATGAGGGGTTGAGTTCGTAGGTAGCGTACTAGAATACAGATTTCATGTGGTGAGAATCATGCATTACCTACTATTTGGATTAAATGCTATTCATCCTCTTACATGATACTGATTTGACAAATAGGCTAAGTAGGTAAATGGGTTCTTCACCTTGTTCTGTTTTTCCAAGAGGCTGGCTGCACTTTTAAGTTAAGTTCATAGGGTCATGTAGTTTATAAAAGACTTGGTGAATTGCTTTGAAATCTGTTCACCTGGACAACAAAGAAGATGTTTTGCTGTGACAGTGTAACAGAATTTACCAAATTATATCGGCTTAGTGCTTGATAATGTTTTCTTGTGGAAGCAGCAGTCTTATGAGTGGTGGTGATGCGTGTGCTTGTGACATATTTGGCCAGTCTTTATTCTTGGTAGATTGTCAAGAGGAAAAGCTTGGTGATTCTTTCTCCTTTTGGATTTGTTGATTTAATTGTGTGAGCCACATGGATACGAGTCAAAAATATTAGAAGTTCCTTTGATTTATTTTCCAGTTTCTTTGTGGCTTCAGTGCTCTGGGTTTTATTATGGACAAACAGCAAGGAAAGGTAAATTAATTGCTTTGTAAGGCCCAAAGAGGGAAAGTGATATAAAACACAAAAAATTACTAGATGGAGACTGCAAAAGAAAATATGTTGAAATACAATCCTGCATCTTTATAATGATCTACTGTTGTGGCATAGTATTCTGCACAGGGATGTTTAGGAAAGCAGAAAGTGGGAATTTGTTGGGTTTTTTTTAATCCGAGTCAGACCAAACTCCCACATACACGGTTAATTCCCACAGTAGGAATCCAAGGAAGATACATCAACTTAAATATTTTCAGCAAACATGATTTTCCATTGTTCCCTCAGAATACTTCCCATAAGTTCTAGAACAGGTGAGAAAAGGCTGTTCTTGCAAGCTACAAAGGATGCTCTTGCTTCCTGCAGTTGGTGACACTGGGACAACCAAAGAGGTAGTTGGGCGCTTTTTTGTTTGCTATTGTTGATGTTCCCTATTTACAGAGCAAGACTGTGCAGTCTTCCATACCCTCCCATCCCACATCCCCCAAGGGGTCCCGTCTGCTTCCTTGGCAAGGGAAGGGAAAGGGACTTCCCACGTTGAAAGCAGTGGTTCTTATCAACCCAGTGGCCTTTGCTGTGTCCCAGGGAGCTAGAAACTGAAACTCTGCATTGCCAAAAGAGACAGCAAGCTTAACTTCAGAACCAGGAGATGGATCTGAGTGTGACCTGCTCCAGACAAACAGCATTTCAACTACACTTCATTGGCAGTGAAACAAAACTGTTTTCCACCAAACAAGAGTGTCTGATTGACAGCAGGTACTCTCCTTTTCGTTGTTGTAGCATCCATTCTCAACTTTTTCACCCTTTTTCTTCCCAGCATAGATAATTTGTCACATCACATTTTTCTGTCACAACTTTATCTGCAGTTCAGACAGAAACACAAGAATTAAAATCACAGAAGGAAGAAGAGTTTGGAAAAATTATTCAGCTTCCCAAAACTGCCGGAAAAAATAGCTGACATGAAATTTGTGCCAGCTTAATTACAACAATGAAAACCTTCTATGCAAAATAATACAAGGCATATGGGTTAAAATACCAAGTCCCCAAAATAATCACTTCTTAAAAACATCATTATTTTCTTCCTAACTCTTGGGAAGTATTTCTTGCTTGTCTAAATATATTTTACTTAACGTTCCTAGTTTACGGTTCTCCGCACAACATTTTAATAGTTTGGTATTTTTGAAACACACACACCTGGTGTCGAAGAGTTGAAAGAGGATAACTCTTTATATAAAAAGGTTACAGCCTGGAGACGCTTCATTCTTTAATAGACTCGTTGACCGAAAACACTCTGTAAGATGCAAATTGCATAGACTTTTTCCTTTCTGGTATTCTTGCAACAGAAGAAATGTTGGTAGGTGTGACCTTGTTATCATCCCTGGCAAACCCACAGCGCTGTAAATGCGCCAGTGCTGAGTGAGGGAACATTTACAGTTGGTCAAAGCTGAGTAAACTTGTTACTGTCAAGCAGTAACAGCAATTTTAACCGAAGTACTTAATTCCTCCTGTGTATTTAGGTTTTGAATTTTCGCCTGTACCTATAACTTAGTGAGATTTAGTAGACATTAAACACTGTTAAATATTAAACTCTACCAATATTCAGTGGCCTTCATCACTTAGAATGCTAAGAATTTCATGGCTTGTTTCACCAGTGGTGGCAAATCTATACAATTTGGTTTAGCCAGCACTGCTTGCAATAATGGCATTTTAATAGAATTCTGAGGAACCAATTGGCATCAAAGATGAGTGTTGTCATAGATGGAATTTGTAAGAATAGTCATAAAGAGAATAAATAAAGTTTCAGAGGTTTTAATGTAATAGTTACTGTTTGAAGATTAATCACCATTGTGTATTCTGCTTTATTCAAGTATTTTATGGAACAGATGACTCAGCTTTGTTGTTTTATCACAGTGCTATGAATGTAGCAGAAAAATTTAATATTTTCTAAACTCACTGTTTCAGACAACTGAAAAGAAGAAAAATACATTTGTGTCATTTTGCAAAAATACTTTTAGTTCATATTGACATTTACAGTCAAGCTACCGTCCCTCACAGGGAAGACAGAGGTAAGAAACCAGGAAGATGTATTGCTAGAAGTTTTCATCCCAGGAAAAAAAAAACAATTGAAATCTCATGGAAATGATTGTATAAAAATACAGTAGCTTTATACTTCTAATCTGTTTCACTTTGTACCATTTTGAACATTTTTTCAATCCCACTCCTCAAAGTCTTTTTGGTGCCAAAGAATTCTGTAGTTTTTTAATATTAGTGTGAAACTGCTTCGCCTTTACATTAAGCTTTACTTATGTAGAATCCAAAGACAGCATTTTATTTCAAAAACTTTACAACATCTAAGGGCTAAAAAACCATGTGGATTACATTTTCTATAGCTATCTGCTATGTTAGAACATCACATTGCTTTCCAATTCTAAGTTATCCGTTGGTAAATAACCTCAGTTATCAACACTTTTTAAACGCAAAATTGATCTGGATAATTGTTTAATAATACTATACTCTGTAATGAATGTTAATATTTGGTTTACAAAAAGTATTTCCACTTAAATGTGAGATTGTCACACAGGTCAGGATCACCTTTGGGGTTTATATGATCTTGTAATGAGAACTGCTGGCCACCACTACCAGGAATATTCTTCCAACACACCAAATGTTTATCCTTGTACTAGTTTACCAAAATCAGAGTGGCTAGTTAGCTGCTTTATTTCTTAAAAAAAAAAAAAGAAAAAAAAAAAAGGTTTAGTACTTACCTTTTGCACTCTTGAGTTTCTCACCCATTGCTTAGGTAGTTCAGCTGTGCATTTTTCATTGCTTTTATGGTTCAGGTGCATAATTTCTTGCTTTAGTGATGATTGTTTTCCGGTTACTTAACCAGTTGATTCGGACCCATTACTTGCACTTATAAGAACAGTTTAACTCCGCTCTTGCTTGAATTCATGTTTCTCAGTATATAGTTATATGCTGGCCATAGCACCATATATCTCCCAGGTCACTTAAGTGATGTGCAGCTTTGTATATGAAAAGCAGTTTCTAAAGGAGAAAAAGAGTTGAATAAGCCTTGTGGATTTGTTTTCATCATCTGTTTTACATTGCTTCTGAAACAGTTAGTGAATCAGTACTTGAATAACTTCCTTTGTGTGAAATCTTAGGCTTTATTTAATTAACTTTTATTTAGAAGTATATTAAAGTGCTTTCTTGAAACTTTTTCAGTTTGCATCAGTTTTATTAGCTGCCTTTCTTTTTCAGCAGTAATTGTGTGTGTATTGATTTATTATTTGATTTTCTTTATTTTTTTCCACTCCTGACAGTCATACCCGTCCAATTACATGGACCAAATGAAACCAAACAAATACAGCGTCATTTATTCTACACCAAGTATGTTGCACAATAAATTCTACTCAAACCCCGAAGGACTGTCAAATGGAATCCAGATGGAGCCAGTAGACCTTACGGTGAACAAACGGGGCTCACCGCCTTCAACTGGAAGTTCTCCTTCCCCCTTGAAATTTCAGACTGTGCACAGGAGAACTTCACCTGGATTGACTCTGTCCTCACCCAGCTCACCTCTCAGTAAGTTCACACCGTCACCCCCAGGAGTGCAGCCGCTCTCCATGCCAATAACCATCCCACCCGTCATGGCCGCTGCTCTTTCACGCCACGGACTGAGAAGCCCTGGAATACTCCCAGTCATACAGCCTGTTGTGGTCCAGCCCGTTCCGTTCATGTACGCTCCCCATCTCCAGCAGCCCATCATGGTGTCCACAGTTCTTGCAGATGAGATGGAAACTCCCAGTAGCATGCCAGGTTGGTGTTGTGAGAGTTTCTTTTTTTTATGCCGTCTCGTCCTGGGAAAATAACTGTATATCAAAGCACCTTTTTGTTTGGTTTTAGCATTTTAGCAAATGGAGCATAATTCCTGTTCTTCCAAAATACACAGGCATAGACCAATTTACTGTGTAAATATTTGTAAATATATGTTGGACTGATGAAAATGATTCAAATTGTTTTGAATCATATTTCATCAGGAGATTGACTAGAACTGAAAGATTTTGTATTTTAGCGTAAAATTGTTGCACTAAATATAGATCTGGGTGTTCTCTTTTGTTTTAACTGTAGATTTTTACATACACTTTCTGTAACTCTCCATATTTTTGATGTGTTGCCTTCCCTCCTACCCTCCCCATCCAGTGCCTGTCATTGAATCTTATGAGAAGCCCGCACTGAAGAAAACCATCAAAGTAGAGCCAGGAAGTGAACCATCGAAGACTGACTTCTATCCTGAACAAATGTCACCTCCAATGATGACCTCATTGTCTCCCCAGCAAGTCATGTTGCAAGAGTAAGTAACTCACAATAGTCCCAAGATCAGCAGAAGAATGGAAAGCAGTTCATTGCAGCAGTTACCAATTTTGAGGGGCAGGAGGGAGTGTTGCAGTGCTATAGAACATGGTAAAATACAGAAAAACATCCTTTTCCCCCCACCGCCACTGTGAAATGTGATTTCAACTGTTTTGTCCCTCTTTAGCAGCCCGGGAGTTGATACATATTTATACATTGCAGCCCCATAGATCTGCCGTTTGTATAATGCATTTCTAAAGTGATGCTACCCGAGTCCTACAATTTGCTGAAAGTAAAGCCGGTGATATCTGTTTATGTAAAACCAGCAGCAAACTGGAAAGATACTGTAAAGACATTTCATACTGATCCCTGTATTTATGTTACCTAAAATGCCTTTCTTTAAAAAGGTTCTCGTGACTTTCTTTCCTTGGAGGACCTCTTTGTCTTTTAAAAAATTGTGGCTACTTGGTGGAAAGAACCCCCTCAGGCCTACAAGTTCTGTATATATCCAGTGAAATTCCATGTTTACCTGAGGCCATTGTTCCGTGGGTGGTTTTTTTGGCAGCTCGAGTAGTTCCTGAAGCTCGCTCTCCTCCCAGCCGTTTGTTTCCACCCCAGTCCTAACTCATTGTGCTGGTACAACTGTTACTGGGGCCACTGCATGAACTTGATCACAGATCTAATTTGGTTTAAAACAGTCCTGTTTGCAGAAAGCAAAGCAAGGGCTAGAAAGAAGTCAGGTCTAGGGCAGAAACTTTTTAATTGGAAATATTAGAAATTTCTCAGGAAGTATCTGAGGAGCCATGAGCACCCTTATGTTTCCCATTTTCCAAGGGAAAATTCTGTCAGCTTGCCAAAATCATGGAATGGCCCAGAGCCCGGCTCGTCCTTCAGCAGGCAGTGCTCTGGGCAGGTATGCAAGCAGCTGGCATGGCTCTGCCAGGAGCTGAAACTGAGTTTAACTGAGCTGAGCTCACGGTACATGACCGCCGAATCCATTTCTGCCCTTTCTTCCTGCTCACCATTGCCCTCAGACTGGTTGTACGAGACCTCACCTCCTAGAGTGGGGAAAAAGGGCTCCAAGCCAGACTCCCAACAGCAGCCTGTGAGCGCAGGGTGATTCAGAAGGCGACAGAAAGCACAGGATGGGCGCTCTTGTGCCATTCCTCCAGAAGGCAGCCGCTGCCTCCTGCCCGAGACCCTGTCCCGCTCAGAAGGTGCCGGGGCTGCTTGCGTTCTGCACAACCTCCTTCCCGGCACCCCTGCTCCTTCTCAAATCTCTGACCAGCTCAGATGCTGCTTCTAGACTGCAGGCTCCTTGCAGTTAACTAGCTAGCTTTTGTAATCTGTGTGCTGTTTATTTAAAAAGAACCTTACGTGCTTTATTATAATAAACATTCAGTAAAATAGTAAACATCCACATTTACTAGGTGGTTACTTATCTTCCATAATGGACCTGCCACACAAGGGAGTCAGGTCTGGATGTACTTGGAACTAAGTCCTGCTAGGTCAGGACTATCAAATGGTTCGGTTTACTTTTGTTCTTTGTTAGGCCTCTTTAACAAGGGCAAACCAGTAAGTGCTGTTCCTGCCTAATACCACACCCTTCCTCCAGGGCTGAGACTTCTGCAGACTTGTCACCTGCATTAGTGATTTGCATTAGTTATCTCCCAATGAGTCCAGTTTCCACAGGAAACACATCCGCTGAGCAAAGAATATAAAATTTGGTATAACGTATAGGTAACATTGTTACAAAAAAGGTTTGAATAGTCCATGTTTCCAAAGCATCTCCTCTGCTTGCCCTTGCAGAGCACAATGGTTACGCAGGCCCTGTCCTCACATTGTAATGGCTTAAATGGCTTCCTAGCTGTCCTGTAGAGCTGCAGTTCTTGCTCGTTCCTAAAGCCAGCCCTTTCAAATTCACATTCTGCTGTATCCACGACAAGAAGTGTGTAAAAGGTAGTTTTTATCTTTTTATCATTTAAAAAAATACATGGACAAATCACACGAGTTACAAGATGAGAGACCTAGACCTTTATAAAATTTCCTGTTGTCTCACAGCTTCATCAGCCTCTCTCTGCATTATGAGCTATAGTTAGGCAATGGTTTTTTAATCATTTTTCATAGGTTCCAACTGCCTAAAGTGCACTATTCAGGCACATAAGCTACATTAAAGGGCCATAGGAGCTGGACTCGATGATGCTTCTGGGTCCCTTCCAACTCAGGACATTCTATGATTCTATGAAAACTTCAGTCTTGCTTTTAAGTGACTGATTTTGCTTTAGTGTTAATTTTTGGCATACACATTATATATATATAATGTTAGTGGCATTTCTGTAGGGATTGCTGGGCTGTCTAGTATGTCTGATAATTGATGCAGCTGTGCAGTTATTTCTGAAGTCAAACTTGAGGCTCTGACCAAATACAAGGAACCTCATTAACATTTTATATTCTTGTGAGTGTGTCAAACTTATGCTGTCAACATAGCATGGTCTGTTGGTAAAGAAGGAGAAAAAGCTGTTGGAATTGTAACGTGATTTTTGGAAGATATTCTTATCTATTGAATAATGACGCTTAAGTGTTTAGACTTACATTAACTTGTATCTGGTTGTGTAAGAGGGAATGAAACATTTAGGGCTGTGCTTTCATTATTGGCACTTACTTAATATTTACCTCTGATTTTTGACACCGCCTTAACCATTTTTTAAAACTGCCACACCCTGTCTGATTATTGATAACATTCTGTAGTCTTGCCTGCCTCCTTTCGTCTAAAGGGAAAAGGAGGCAGAGGCAAATTATCAGTGCTGTTTTTACACACTCTTAAGATTGAAAACCATTGCAAACAGTGTACCGCCAGTATCCCTTTTCTCCCTTTTTCCAGATGGCACCATGTCCAGGACTGGCCCCCACACATAGGGATTTAACCAAGTTTGCTTGCTGCCCTAAGCCAGAGCTGCTCCAAAAAGACTAGTGTGCAACAGCTTCAAAACTGAGCATTGCTTTAGAGAAGCATTTCTTTGGACGCTAAAAGCCTGCCTTATTTAAGAGTATGTACATATGTGCCTAACATCACCATCTGGGGTTTCCTGCCATTACAATATTTTTAGCTATATTTAATGTGTACTTGAAGAGTACATCACTCAACAATCACAGAAACGCCCAAAAAGGAGAATGTGGCTCCCAATGTCAAGCTTGTAACTCTAATAAAGGAATTAATAATAGAATTAAACTTTTTCCCACATCACTAATTCCCATCCTGCTGCTGTGGAGAGTAAGAGAAAATCTTTTTTTCTTGTTAAACCATGGACAAGATTTTCTATCTTTGGCACATGCCCTTTATTTTGCTGAGGAAGTAGGTATTTGGTGTTTCTGAAAATTAGACACTAAACGAACTTGGTTCAAGTAACTAATATAGCCTAGTGTTACAAAATGTTATTTGATTGGAAATGTGAAGTACAGTAACTGAGAAAAGATGGGAGTTCTAGAAACCTGACATGGAGGAGCTGGTTTTGCAACAAGGAATGCTAATTACTGCGCATTATATTCTAAGTTTCAGTTAAAACCTAAAAAACATGTTAAAAGCACGGATACCGATTTGCTAACAGGTTGAAAATGCAACTTCATGAGGTTGCCACTTAATTTTCGATGAATGTACCTATTTCCTTACGTAACATTGACATGGAAGAAGGAATCAAGGTTGTCCCCAATTCTAGAGTAGGGGTGTTGTTCAAACCTGAATATGCACAGTCAATGACACCCTCTCAGAAGCTCGATGTGTTTCCACACGCATCAATGTTTATGGGTTTGTTTGTTGCAGGACTCCATATGTAGACAGTATATGTCTTACCTGCACTGTACCTGTGGGCTTCAAAAGCAAAAAATGATGTTTATGAAGGTGGCGGGACAACTTCAGACATCCTGTGGGTGTGCCACGCAGGCTGGGCGCTACTTTTAGGAATTGACGTCAGTGGTATAGGGAGGCCGCACCCTCCTGCCAGCACCAAACAGGAAACTCTTAATTACTCTCTAAAGGAGTGGCTGGAACAATAAAGATTGAGTTCTGCTTCGAAACCCTAAAGATACAATTTCTGTAATAATATGGAATAGCTGTTTCCAATTACAAGCGAATTAGTTGCATTTGAAGGAAGAAGAAAAATTGTGAACAAATACAAGAAAATTTCACTATGAACTCAAGAGTTTAAGAAATCTGGATTTGACTGAAAAACGGGAATTTGAAGGAGGTTTTTCCTTTGTAAGTTTAAAAAAAGCTAGGGAGTAGTAAAAATGGCTACATTATGCCACAGAGTGAGTAAGCATTTAAAAATATTACTGCTAGAATACATGAAATCTGCTAAACCCTCTTGAATTTTTCGACATGAACGTAATGTTGTTCTTTCTGCCAAGAGACAGAGTGGTAGTGCATAAAGGGCTCTGTCATGAATCATATTAGCTGAGGTTTGCTGTGCTAGATGTTTTTCATTTTTAACATTCAATTTGACTTTGCAGGAATCACCCTTCAGTTATAGTTCAGCCAGGAAAGAGACCTTTACCTGTGGAATCTCCGGACACGCAAAGAAAACGCAGAATACATCGATGTGATTATGAAGGCTGCAACAAAGTCTACACTAAAAGCTCCCACCTGAAAGCTCACAGGAGAACCCACACAGGTTTGAGCATTGCTGTGCTTTTCTTTCATCAAGTCTGTGGTAAAATACTAGACTAAGCTTTTAGTTTGTGCTAATGGCCACGTGACCACGGGTGTAAATAACAAAATGACAGAAGTTAGATCTGGCATTGTCCTGAATGTGATTACAGGCTGAGCAAAAGACAGAGGATGTAGCAGGAAAAATCCACAACAAGAGACTGTAAGCCAAAGCAGGATCACGGCATGTGCTGCTGTGCTTTACATTCACTGGCTCTTTGCTCATTTTCTGTCCAGTTGCTTGCGGATTACTCATTCTACACACCCTGTAAACACCAAATCGGTTCAAATTGCACTACCTCATCTCTTACATCACTGTTAAATTTGACTGAGACTTCCATGGGAGTAGCCCATTTGCAGAAGTCTGGACTGTGTGCCAAATACAAACACATCTGCTTCAGGTGTACGTGCTCACCATTGGTCCGATGGTGCTCCTTTCTGAGTGAGTGTTCCAATAAACATATCCCCATCTCTGTTCGCCATGGAAATGTTCATCTTGGCATGCCGAATGAATATATGTACATCCAAGGTTTTTATAAATAGATATGGGACACTTTTAGGTAAAATGGAGCCCGCTCATGTCTGTGTTACATCAAGCCAGCCCTTTACCTGTTGTGCAGCACAGTGGTGTTAAGGAGAAGGAAGATCACATATTAGAAAGTAACGAGAGAGATTTTAAATTGAGCTTTTTGTGACAGTGGTGCAGATTATTTATACTACACTAAGTTCAAGAGGACACAAGATTTCTGCCTGCTGTGCTGAATGGTAGCATCAGTCCTTTCCCCCAACTAATCTAGAATTATGAGGTTCTGGTTTTGAAAATACTTAAAACAATGCATAAACCTTCACACTTTGGAGCTTGACGAGAGAAAACAAGTGCTAAAATGGCAGAGAGAGGAACAGAGAGACAATTTTAAAAAAAGTGGTGGCAGGAAACAATTTTTTTTATCTATTAACTTTGACTACACAGTTTTTAGCACAGAGGACTCTGCAGCCCAGTGTTGTTTGGAGGCTTTTTGAATAAGCATTAAAGTACTTGCTGAAATTTGACAAGGCAAGAGGGTAAATCTGTCAAATATTTAACTGATGTGTCTGTGTCTTACATCCACGCTTCTGTGTTTCTTTTTCCAGGTGAAAAACCATACAAATGCACTTGGGAGGGATGCACATGGAAGTTTGCTCGTTCTGATGAACTAACGCGGCATTTCCGCAAGCATACAGGAATCAAACCTTTTCAGTGCCCAGACTGTGACCGTAGCTTTTCACGTTCGGACCATCTTGCTCTTCACAGAAAACGCCACATGCTAGTTTGAATGTCTTCTGTCCCTGACTCCTGTCACTTTTTTTTTTTACACATGCGTTTTAATTTGGATTCAGCTGGTCTGAATCTTTGAGTTTATACCATTAAAAGCTTACATATGGTCAGTAACGGATGTTATCTAACCCTTCTATATCCTTGCCACGGGTCAGACCTAAAGAATGTGAACACTTTTTTTTTTTTTTTTCTCCTAGGGATGCTAAGCAAACCCTTTCTGCAGACAGTATGTTTAATGTATTCCATTGTGAATAAGGGAATTTGTAAACTAACAGCTTTTGTTGGTTTCTTCATATAATCAACCCAGCATATACTGATAAAGTAGTAAATGTTATTGAATATCCAAAATGCTAGTCCTTGCCAGAGACTTTTATTTATGTGCCCTGTTAAGGGATACACTCTCTTTTTATACTCAACAATGCAATGAATGGACTCTCCCAACCATGTTGATTTCTGCAAGATGGTTAATACGACAGCTTTAGAAAGACACTTGATTTAGAAATCCCTTCTGCCCAAACAGTGAATAACACTGTAGAAATAAATCTAAGCAATATAATTACTTCACAGAAAGATTGAGTCAGAGTATCATTTATTCCAATTGAGAAGAAAAATTGGCAGGAATTGGTCCATACATAATATTGTGCATCTAAACCAATGTCATCTGTCCTCTGTATTATAGTGTAGTATACGTCCTTGGTTTTATTGCATAATGTCCTGGTGGATTTGTTCCATGAAGCCCTTGTGTGACACTGTATGTCTGGTTTCTGTGCAAGCGTATGGATGGAGCACACACAGTACTCTCCTGTGACATGGCATTGAGTGATATCCATAGAAACCTACCACACCTCATTTCAGGAACACAGATTATCCCTCTACACTCAGTTCCTTACATTGCCTCTAAGTAATTTTTTCTCTTTGCTGTACCTCAGAGAATAGCAATCGTTACGTCAAAAATGCTCTGAACTGTATTGTTACGAGTGCCATTTTAATACACTACAGTATTTAAAATTATTAATCCAGAATATTTTTATGAGAAGATAGCATCAGATGTGAAGCACTTCTGATGATAAATTGAGTCGTATCTGTTTTGGGTAAAAACATACGCTACATCATCCATTTGATAACTCTGATTTGTGACTCCGGTGGTCTCTCAACAGTAGATAGCTAAAGCTTTCCAGTGGATGTGCCTGTTGCATTAAAATGTCACATCAGCAAGTCTTCACTCTTGTGTCAGCAAACACAGCTTGATAGATAAGCTGAATTCAAACCACCTGCAGTTGACCCTAGGGATGTTCTTGTTTCTTGAAGCCTGGAAGGTTTCTGTCTTTGTTAGCTGGCAGACTTTGTGGTACTGCAAGGAAAACGGGATGTAATTCTCCAGGCTTTCACGCACCACTGCATTTTTCTCCTTTCTTCTATGTAAGGCAAACACCATTCCTGCAGATCAAACATGCCAAAGTCCGATTTTCATTTCTCTTGGAAAAACCCGCTGGAAAAGGGAGAGGTGAGGAAAGGAGGAGTTTCACAAAACTCTCTGTGAGGAGGCAGGTGGAGTGTTTGTCTGCAGGTGGGTATATTGGAGCTCATGGAGCAGGTGGGCTGTGCTGCTGCCTCCTGTGGAGTCCCCCGGCAAACTGAAATAATCCTGCAGGTGCCACAGCTTGAGTGCAAAGAGCCTTCCCTTGGTGAGAGGAGTTTACCAGCTGCTCTGCTGACATGCGTGTACCTGTAGAATTAGAGAATCTGTACTTAACTGGAGAAAGATGATCCTACAGCAATTGCTGTGAAATGGTGTTGTCCCAGTTGTTTAACAAACGTTACGTGTGGGAATATGGAACAGGCAGTTTTATTTGAGAAATAGAGCCCTGAATGTGTGCTCTACAAACGGGAGAACGGGGATTTGCAAACGTTGCTGCAAAGCTTTTGTGAGGAAGGTCCATGTGCTCTGTTACAGCCTCTCTGTTACATCTCACCACTTTGCTAGGACCAAGAGACGTTGTGCCAGATGTGTCCCCTGAAAAACCTGGGAGACGAATTGGGCTTTTTTTGGTGGGCTGGGTTGGTGCTAACATTGAGGAGCTTGCAGGGAAGAGTATGATATTCGTGAGCAGCTGTTCTAGTATGAGGATTTTCGTTGGATATTCTTATTGCCAGTGGTAGCAGAACTGGCCTCCGTCATAAAGGTCTGGGTTTTAATGGCAGTTCCAGAAATGCAGACACATCCCTGAGGCTGCGTGGAGCCCCTGTAGCACCAGTCACGAGTCTACAGACACGGAGTATCCTGGGATGAAAAAAATTCTCCATTATGTTCCATAGAAAAAAGCAGATGAGATCCTATAAAAACAAGCAGCTTAATGGCAACTGGTCCCATTTTTATCTTAAATGCAAATGCATAAAATTTGGGATGTTTAAGGAACATTTCTTTCCAATGTTCTATTTCTCTTTTAAGGCTTTCACAAAATGTTTAATATCTTAAGTCATTTGGGGGGGGGGGGGGGTTTGTTTGTTTTTAAATTAGAAACATAAAATCAAGTACCCTACAAGCAGAACTTCATTTTAACTAAGAGTTACAGTGGAGAATTTAATCTAGGCTATTTGCTATGTTCAGTCATTAGCCTATGTACCTTTTTCTTGAAAATATTTCTGCTAATGGTGGTGAGAAATACGGTAGAGATTCAATAGAACTTTAAAATATGTTTATCTGTGTGCCTTGTGATTTAGGACAACAGAAATTTAAATATAAATATTTGAGATTATTTCATGTAAATGCCTCACA
This sequence comes from Caloenas nicobarica, assembly GCF_036013445.1. NCBI lineage: Eukaryota > Metazoa > Chordata > Aves > Columbiformes > Columbidae > Caloenas > Caloenas nicobarica. The sequence continues at coordinate 55,243,765 of NC_088248.1, read as the reverse complement.
GGATTTTTCACGTTTATCTGTGGTGTCTTCTTGTGGGATGTCAAAAAAGTCACAAACAAATATGCTTTCATCTTTCAGCTGAAAATGTGCATTTACATCTCAACTGGCTCATTGATTCATTTTAGCAAAATTTCATTTTGAGTGGTATCTCATAATTTTTAAATATACACAACTAAATACTTTTTAAAACCAGTCCTTCCATCTTCGCCCTAAAGAAAAGCCAGTTTAGATATACATACAGAAAACCCTAATCCTGCTGGACGTGTGTATTTTAAAAAGCCCACCTTTCTCCTTAGCAGTATTGCACTGTGCAGTGTGTAACAGCTAATACTGTTTTACTAAAATATGCCTGTTTAAGCCATTTGACTATAATAAATTACTACTTTCTAGGACAATCTCAAAAAGCTAAGCAGGTATTGCTGTGTGTGGTTTTATTTAAATATACACGTCATTCTGCAGTCATATTTCCAATGCCACATCTTACTCAAAAATGTCATTGTCTCTGTCAGGGTTAGCAGCATGTAGATGAATACAAATCCTTTCTATAAAAAGTTACAAAGCATTTTACGTATCTTAAGAGGGCTACGCCATTTTTCATTGCATTTTACAGATATTAGCACTTTTTAAAATTGTACTTTAAATATTAGAGTGTCAAAGTAATCTTTCTGCTTAGCATCTCTTACCTGCAAATATAGCAGGGATGTTATCTTTAATACTTGTATAAACTATGCAGAAATTTTTTAATAAAATGTAATATATTTTATAAGCTAATAAGACTGAATGGGTAATTAAAGGTTTCTACCGTGCATTACTATAACTTGCAAACATGGAGACATTTTGGCAATCTTTTCTTACTAAGGATGTGAACATTTAATGTACTTTCACTGTTTCTACTTTGGTAGTCCAATGGGAATTCAGTAATGACATTTTGTCATGTCCAACTGTGAACACAGATTTGTACTGTACAGTTCTCATACTATATTTAGTATACAAGGCCTATGTATTATACTTGTTAATAAAACCCTCAGACGATTGTTTGTGGTCACGTCATCGTACGCTGTACGACAACGAGCAATGACAGCAGCAGAGGGGCCGGGGGGTGCCCAGGGGTGCCGGCTGGCTCCAGCTGTGCCCAGCATTGCACTTGGTGGCAAACTCGCAAACAATAGTTTGCTCGCTTCTAATTAGGGCATTCTAATTAGTCCATTGGGGGGGTCTGGAGAGCCAATCGTGTGAGTTTCCACTTACTGTCACTTCAGCTTTTCCCCGGCCGGGTGCCAGGCAGAGCGTGCAGACACCGACTGCCAGCACATCCATGGGCACGAGTCCCGCTCACCTCCGGGCACACCCGCAGGCTTTGCTGAGAAGTGATGATGTGCAGAGCTGGCAAAGGATGTTTTTTACTTCTTCACACCTTTTCAGATGCCTAAAAAGAGTGAGCCCAGCTGAATTCACTACGCGTCTCTCAACGCTTTCCATTCCTGCTGAGAAAATTGCATCGGGATGTTGGTCCATTGATGCTTGGGACCCAGCAGATCAGCCCGGTGAGCACCTCCGCGATGCCGTGGTGATGTACAGAAGAGAAAGCAGGCGTAACTTAAAGAGGCGTAAAAATAAAACCCTGCAAACGGAATGTGAGAAGATGACCAGCTTGTATTTCTTGGCGTCCCGCTTGAAGAGAAGGATTGCTCATTGTAAAGCACGAGTCTGCGCTCACATCGTACCGTTGATTTATAGGTTCATTTGCCAGCGAAGCAGTCAGTGTCCGCGCTCCACAGCCGGCTCAGCAGGAGGGACCGATGGCGCTGGGGACAGAGTCGCAGCCGCTGGCCCGGCGCTGGAGCTGCCGTGGGGATGAGGCTCCTCCTGCCCCGTCTGCTCACGCACGCACGCCTGCGCGGGGCTCCTGCGTCTGCTGGGCACCCGTGATGCTCTGTTCCAGTTGTCCGAAGAGGCAAAAATGTGTTTGTATGTGTCATAGCATGAGCTATCATTTTCAGGAAATAGTAATAATTTAATAGGCCACTGGGTGTCAGCCTTAGTCTGAGAAAAAAGGCAAAATTTAAGCTTGCGAAATCGTGATTTAAGAAAATATTTTTTCTCTTGTAGTTAAGAAATGAAGCTGTTCCCTCTGTCTTACCTTCTGTCACTGAGTGAGATCCTGTCATGTGCAGAAATCTGCTCAAGAATTCAAAATTTGTCTTTGTGTCTTTGCTGCAATTTTTAGCCATAAAACCACTTTTAACATATCCTCTAAAATTAAAAATCCGGCCTGGCCGAACACTAATGAAGTCAATACACAATGTTGCTTTCAGGTGTGCTTCCAGGCCTGTGAGCACAGTGAGCAGTACCTGACATCATTTTTATAAATATGGACTTATGACAATATTACAGGAGTTAATCTAGATATCCATGTCCTGAAACTCTTGCAGACTTCTTTCCAAGAAGCAGCTCTATGAACACTTTTTTTAAAAAAAAATCTTCAACAGCTTATTGCCTCCTGAAAAACAGTGAAGACAAGCATTTGCTACATTTCGGCAAACCCAGAAATAATCAACACTTTATGTACTCTCTGAAGAGAAACAGAGTTTCAGGGAAGAAGAAAATGGAAGTTCCAACCAAGAAGCGATGAAAAGAGAGAATCTGCATTATCGAAGGAACTCAGAAATATATTTTAAGCAGCTGTAGTGTACAGTATGTAGATAACTGAAGTACTTGGCATGTGCATGAAAGATTTGTGAGCTACAAAGGACAGAGTATAAAGGGGTGCTACAGGGTTAATATCCTAAAACAATATACATGGCAGGCTTGAGAAACTATTCCTTTCACACATATCTACAACTTAAGTTTCAAAACAGTCTTAAAGTTGAGAGACTCTTCCACAGCCCAGACCGTGTGCGTTATTTAGGACATAAAACCGAGTTTGCTGATGCATTAGATGTACAGAGACCAGAAAGCCTGATTTGGGAAATTTTACTTCCTCTTTTCTCATCTAGTAAACAGGATATAATATCTGCCCATTAAAACACTGCCATGAAGTGTGAATGCTCATCATGTCCTTTCACCGTAACGCCTGGGAGGAGCAAAGTCTTTCGGGAAAGAGGGGCACGGGTTTTCTGGCAGCGTCCTCTCCTGAGAGCGCAGAGGTAAAGGCTGCAAAACTCCTTCATGTGCACTGGCCTCTGGGACTGAACAGTTCCTTAAGTACCTGAGAGCTGTATAACGCACAAACCTTAAATTATAGACAGAGGTAACTCTGGCTGTAGCTGAAATTAAGAAGCCACTAAAGTCTAGCCAGGCAGCTGCCTAAGAGCAGAGAGCAATGCTACGGAGGAAGTAAAGAACCTGCGCCCAGAGCGTTGCTGTACGGTTGGGAAGAAAACCTGTCAAGAAGGAAACGTCCCAGCTCCAGTGGTGCATTCACGCCGCAGCCCCAGGTTTAACATCGCTATCTGTGGGAAGCGCCTCGCAGCCTGCCGAGGCTGGCTGGATGGCACACGAGGTTTGAGATGCGCTTTCGGCAGTGCCCTGCTGTGCCCGGTGCCCCTGGCCACCGTGTTGCGTTGCCATGAAGCACGAGTGACTCTGGGTAGGGTGAAGCCTCCCTGACTTGGAACTCCTGCAGAGCGGGAGCTGTGTCTTTGGACATCTCCCCCCATCATAAGTAACCTGTTTCTCAAGCACACCATATCCACCAGCTCCCACTGAAGTACTGAGGGCTTAGCAGCCCTTTGTAAGGTACACAAAGAAAGCTTGGTTCTGGCTTTGGGAAGGGGGACATCTCAGTTATGTGTTACCATAGAAGTCAGTAGCAAACATCCCATCACCTGAAATTAAGACTTAATAGAGATTTTTAGCCCTCCTTTCCGAAGCTCTACACTGAGAGCCAGGCATGTAGCACTCTGCTGCAACACCCGGTCAATGTGAGAACCCAGGTGGGTGCACAGCGGCGTCTCAGCACCTCTGGACACCGGGAAGCTCTCCCATAGCTTCCCATCCACAGCTTCATCTGCTGCTACCACACACATCTGGCAGGTGCTCCGTCAGCCACCTCCGTAAGTGTCAAGCATCGCATCTTCTTACCGGCTTGCTCACCTCGTGTGCCGCTCATGGTGGTGGCCAGAGGGCTTTGCATTTCCATTAAGCTGTAAGTATAATTACACAGCTCCTCATCACCAGTGAAATGACACCAGGAAATTTAGTCACAGATAAAAAATGAGAGGTTTATTTGATTGCCAAATTAAATCCAAGCACAGCAAATGATTAGATGTCTCCTATCAACAAATGCCATTAGTTTAATCAGTTTTATTTTAGCGGAGGAGTTATTTCCCAATGGAAATTACTCCTTTTTCACCTGCACGATGATCCTCAGATTAAAAGGGCAGGTAAGAGAATTCAGTGAAAGTCTGGAGATAAAAAGGGATTCACCTCCAAACATCAAGCTCCTGTGTTTTACAAAACAGGAAAAACAAGCTTGCTATGACCATAGCAGAAAGCAGTAGTACTATAATTCTATAGAAGTTTTGTAAGTTCAGAGATGAACTATTATTCTGAAGAAAAGGAACAGCAAATTCTATGCAATCGTGACTTGGTAGGTAAATCTAGGAAAGTGGGCATGTTTAGTACAGCAAAGGAAGAAGAATATTAAACAGGGTTTAATGGCTCCAACTTTCAGCTCTTCCCCAGGGAAGTCTCTGTCTGTGATGAAGGGAAAGGCTTCCAGGACGGGGAAACAGGCTGAAGGTGTAGGGATAGTGTAACCTCGACATCTACTGTGCTAATGTACAGGAAGGGACTTAAACAAGAGTTTTCTTCTTTGTATTATCAGTTAAACCCAAGGAAGCAGATCCCTACCAAATTAGCCCCACAACATCCATGTCAGAACACAGATCAAATGCATGCCTTGACAGTCCTGATGACACTGAACCAACCACTGTTTTTGACTTTCAACGGGAAAAGTCCAAAACAAATGCAACACAAGTCTACAAAAATAAGTGCAATTGCTATGAGAATTTCTCTCTCCTTCTCTTTGTTAATGATAGGCAACTACAGAAGACTTCTGAGTACTTTCACAACTAGAATAAGCAATAGCAATTTCCATATGTTTCACAATTATATTTTGCTACAAGCTGGGAATACTGTAAAAAAAAATTGAAAATTATTAACAGAATTTAATGTAAGTCAATCAGGTCAGTTATTCACATACTGACTTATACTACTAGTAGAAGTAACATCGCTCTCCTCCTCATTTGCTTCAAAGGATGTTGGCAGGTTAATGCTAATAGCTGCCCTCAGGTTTGCCCAGAAAAGGGCACGCTTGCTCCTCTCCTTCGGCCACTCCAGGTACGTTCGCTTTGCCATGAGAGCCTTCAGCTTGTGGTACCTGGCAGGGATAATGTACGGAGGGATCGGCTCCAGCAAAACGAGGATTAAGCTGTCGGAATTCTCACTGAATAGCTTGTGGTGGGCAAAATACAGCTCATAGTGACACCACTCGCTCTGCACAAAGTTGGGAGACAACACAAAGATCGACTTGTAGCTCTTCTCAATGCAGGTGATGATGTTCTCCACGATGCTCTTGCCAGGGACAAAGTTTCTCTCGTGCTGGCACAGTTGTACGCACTCGTCCCCCTTCTCCAGGTTCGGGATCAGCTCGTTCTTCACCCACAACGCATCGCGCTCGCTGTAGGAAATGAACGCGTGGAACTGCAGAACGGTCTCCTGCCCTTCGGGGCGGCTGTGCCACGCTCGGCGCTTCGTCTGCGTCCACTGCCACGTCATCCGCACGTACCACGGCACGTCCAGGTAGATGCACAGAAAGGCCACGACAGCCACCAGCACCAGCGTCAGCAGCAGAGCCGTCACCAGCAGGAGCACCGTGTTGCAAGCCAGCTCACTCAGGTGGAAATCCTTCAGCTGCGTTCCTCGCAAGGCTGACGGGTACTCGCACACGTACGCCGCCGGCCAGCCAGCCAGCTTCCCCCCAGACCGCCTCTCCAGACGCAGAAAGTCCTGCAGTTCGCAGGAACACTTGAACGGATTGTGCCCGCCTCGGAGCTCCCGCACCCTGGGGCAGCTCTGGAAGAAGTCGGCAGACGGGGTGAGGATCAAATTCATCTCTACGTTCAGGAGCTCCAGAGAACTAAAGCCGCTGCACCCCGGCAGGTCAGCCAGCCTGTTCGACGCCAGGTTCAGCTCTGCCAAGGATTTCAGCTCAGCCACCCCCTTGGGGACGCTGGCGATCTGATTGTTTTGGAGGTTGAGGGTTTTGATGTTGACCGGCAAGCACTCAAACACGGCATCCGTCAACTGATTTGAGGACAGGTCCAGCTCTGTCAGAGACTCGGCCCATCGGCACCGCACATCAGCTCCATCGTGACGCAGCAAGTTGCTGCTCATGTCCAGATATTTCAGTGATTTCATACGGCTGGTCATGAAGCTTACCTTGGGAAGGCTCTCAAATTTATTCCTCTGCAAAATAAGCAATTTCAGATCTGTCAGAGTGCCACAATTCTGGAACAACTCGTCCGTCAGGGCATTATGAGAAAAATTTAAATACTGAAATGAGCTTGTTCTATTGGGACAGAGCATGTGCGGCATGTATGCATCATATATTGTCAAATTAGCAATATTCATCTCTGAAAACTGTCTGTATAGAATTTCCTGGTTGAAGTAATAAACCTTATTATGAACATGCTCCAAAGTTAGTGCTTTCATGGAGCCATCCAAAGAGATTAATTGTTCCAGAGAGTTTAATAAAGGTAGAAAATCATATTCGGCCAGCCCCTCCAGTGGTCCCCGAAAAGTCAAATTTGTCACAGTCAAATGCTCCACAGGGGAATACCAAATAAGCAGGAAAATCTGCAAAATGATGGGCCATTGTAAGTCCACAGTGTCTAGCGTAAGAACTGTTGTCTTGATTTTCTTCAGAAGCGTTAAAGGAGGAGAAGGGAAGTCTTTGTAGCTTGAGGTATATCTTAAGTTAACTATTTTTAAGTTTTCGGAAGTGCTCATTCCATCATACAAGAGGGAAAAACTGAAGTTTTGGTTTGCTGCAAAAACAACATGAAGGCTCCTTGTATTCAAGGCTGTCAGACTCTGAGGCTCATACAGAGAAAAGTCTTCTAAGGTTAGGAAGACAGTGCGCAGCTGTAAATGTGTGAGATACCTGAAGTCTGACCTTCGTATCACCGCGGCGCTTAATCCTAGGTGCTCCAAACAAAACATGTTCCCGAATTCCTGACAGATGGGCAGGGCAGTAAACTTATTGAAAGACATATCTAAATGTCTAAGATATGCAAGAGTTTGACAGTAAACTTTCAAAATTTTATTATGAGATAAATCTAAGTATTCTAAATCTTCATTAAAAATGAAGACACTAAGGTCAAGCTGCGTAATTAGATTACAAGAAAGATTTAATACTTGAAGGTCAGAAAGAGAAATAAACTCTGAGATACTAAGTCCAGAGATCCTATTATGTGATAAATCTAATATCTGAGTATGGACTGGAATGTTTTTTGGAACATAAGTTAGCAAACTGCTTGAATAATTTGCAACAAATTCATTTTCCACAGTTGGCTGGATATTATTCCAAAGCATGAATATAAAGGCACTAGCAAAGACATAGATATTCGTAAGGGGTCTCATTATGATTTCCAGGT